>NC_061109.1:105248063-105295563 GCF_015104395.2 Macrobrachium nipponense | reverse complement strand
CTGCCTGATTTATGATCAGCCCGTCCATGGTTTCAATGCGGTTTTCTTTATTTTTCGCTTTTAAGTTGTTGGAGTTTTGAGATGTGTATCTTATCAATCATTATACGGTTTCACTGTTTTTTCCCTATTATTTATGTTACTATTGGTGGTTTGAGATGTGGTTTTCAGTCTTGAAGAAAATATTACTCATAAACTATCTATCAGTATTATTACAGTAAAATAATATGTATTTTATATATATATATATATATATATATAATATATATACTATATATATACATATATATATATCTATATATATACTATATATATATATATACATATATATATATATACACACACACACACACACATATATATATTATATATATATTATATATATATATATATATAGATATATATGTAGTGTCTTCATTTTGCTGTAGGTATTTGCTAGACATCATGTCTGGCTGATAGTCATAATTATCTATGTTTTGCACATTTTAAATTTTGATAGTAAATGTCAATATTAACAGTTTTATTTTGATTGTGTTAGTAATTTTCATTGCTATAAAGGTATCAGCCAATAAAATTTGGAAAGTTGCGACATTTTGAATTAACATAATCCTTTTTTATATAATGTGATGCACATGTAAAACACACAATCGTATAATGTGTATCACCTCAATTTGATATAGGAAAAAATTCATCCTGTCGGTTCGTAATATCCTTGTAGCAAGTACTGTTATATCTGAAACAATAATTTAAAGTATCTTTTTATGCATCCTTACTGTTTAGATTTTAGAATACACATCACGTACGTTAAAACATTGACCACCAGCTGACAATAAGTAAAGAGAATATCTGGTTCAACGTGCTAATGTTGTTAAAGTTGATTTTGTAGTTTCTATATTAGCATTGGCATCGGTATTAGTAAAATATTAATATTAATAGCGAGCTTTGATTGTTTCATTATTACTGTCGACATTCTCTCTCTCTCTCTCTCTCTCTCTCTCTCTCTCTCTCTCTCTCTCTCGCTAGAAGTCCTCGATTAGGCCGCGTACATTTTTTGCGGTGCGTTAGTGGAAGTCGAGCGACGGGGAGCGAGTAGGTGGGAAGAAGGGGCGGAGGGACTTATTTTGTTGCATGACCTTGATCCCCCCCTCACCCGCGTGGGGTTCACTCTCGCCACTCGTAAGGAATGAGACCCCTTCCCCCCCCCCCCTCCCCTTCCCCTGTCCCTGCATATCCCCGTGTCTCGCCCGTGTGTGTCTTTTGGTGTCCCTGCCATCGTAATCCCCTTCTTGCTGTCCTATCCGCCTCCTCCTCTCCCCACCCCCCTTGTCAAACGTAGCGGTTGGAACTCGAGTGTCCCTCCTCCTCCCCCTTCTGCGGCGTGCGTGAGGAGGGCGCGTAGAACGATGGGTCTGCGTCACTTGGCCATCAGCCACAGCTCAGACCAGCCGCGCTCGTGCGACAGGCTCCGACACATTGACTCAGGAGTGCCTTCTGCGGTAGCCTGAGTTTAGAGACGCCCAAGAACTTCGTCAAAAGTGTCTCTTGGAGAAATTAGGGAATTGCAGTGTGTTCTGAAACTTCTTCTGCTTCCTCTTTTCCTCCTTTTCAAGTCGTGGATTTGTCGACATCAAAGAAGCTGCCTGTGTCAAAGGATAACAGAACCTACCAGGAGAGCTGTCAACAATTCCAACACGACTAAGAGCCTGTCGAAGGGTGCATTAATCGTCTACGTCCTCAAGAAAGTAACAAAAGTTCTCATCTTCTTCCTCTACAAAAATCTCTAAAAAGGATTGGAGTATTGTAACCACAAATTCTCTTCGTATCTTAACAAACGGAACCTCCTCTTACACCGAGTCGCTATCTTCTTTCTGTCCTGATCTTCGAGTCTGAGTTTGCTACTATTACATAACCTAAGTTGTTCTACAACGCTCGCACCTTGAAACAGGCCGGGTACCAGTCACGTTACCACACGGAGCAGCAACAACGACAGCAACAGCGAAGCAGGCGGGAGCAGCAACATCAGCAGTCGGGTTCGTGACCTGGGCATCCAGCAACTGGGTCATCATCTGGGTCATTCCTGCCTTGCATCTCCAACGACCCGCAGTGTGATTGCGGACGGCCTACGTGCCACAGGGCCTCACGCTATCACTCTCCCTCTCCCTCGAGGCTGCTGTGTCTCGAGTCTCTCCTTCGACCTCGAAGAGGAGGATTGACGTGGTGACTCTTTCTCTCGAGTTCCCGTGACTCACCGCCCCCGCAATCACTTTCTACATGACGTAAGGGGCGAGTTGCATCAGTTGACGGGGGACAAGATTTCCAAGCGGTATATACACAGCGAAGACAGGATAACGCCGTCACTGCCCCGAGTCACGGCTCGCCTCACCTCCACCTCCACCTCTCCTCCACCAAGCGTCGACTCATCTCGAGTGGGAGAGAGAAGGAAAGTGAACGGATACAAAGGCGAGAGTGGTCAGACTAGCCTCCACCTCCTTCAAGCATAAGTGCTTCGTCTATCTGTGGGAGAGTGAATTCCTGACCATTTGGGGAAGCGATCGCTCAGCCACTCAATTAGCCTAAAGTGTTGAAAGTGAAGCGAGTGTGACGATTTGATTGTTACAATCAGCCATCTTCACCAACCGTGAACTGATTCCTTGAATTGTTAGAAAGTGCAAATTGCCGCGTGTGCGTGTCATTGTCTTAGCAAGTCATTCGCTTATTCTTCAATTTGCGTTGAAATAGTATAGATAGAGTGGTAGTGATTATCTAAAGCATTAAAGACGTTACGGAAAATTTTGTCAAGTTTTACCTTGTGAGTCTGTTCTAGAAAATTTGGTGTCATTTTCATTTCTAATTATTATTATTTCCATTTTTGCAATTTAGAAAATTTATAGATAATTCAAAATGCCTGGTTATCACGGAACGAAAGTGTCATTTCAACCGGAGATGCATATGATGCACCAGCCTCGTTCAAAGGAGGTCTTGTACCCACGTTACTATCCGATGGGTAAAATGGTCAACCCTGCAGGTCATCCTATGTTCGAGGCTATGCGAGCCCGCCATGCCCAGGATAAAGCCGATTACGCCCGGATGATGAGGGCAAGTAAAATGGGCGGAGATGGAGGTTATCCGACGTTCGACAGTCTGAAGTTGTTGGGCTCTGAAAACGACGCAAACTACTTGGATGTGTTCATGAACGAGGGAGCAAAACTCCACCGTTATAACAGTGAGGATAACGATTTTCGTCCACGCGCCCGGAGTTGCTCGCAGACCAAGAGCAGTAAAAATGACAAACGCAATAGTGTCAATATGGATAACATAACCAAGACCATCTTAGGGAGCCTGCGGTCAACTGCATCCGACGAAAATATGTACGAGTCTGTCGAGGTAATTCAGTACAGAAAAACAATCGAGGCCATAAACCGCCAGAACAAATTGAGGTCAGTTCCCAAGACTGGCCACCCACTCTTTGATCACCTTCGCGTCGAGAGGGTCCTGAATTCCGATCGCCATCATCCTTCTCGCCAAAACTCCCACAACAGCGATGGCGGGAGTCATTCGCAGAGTTCTTCCGGCTCAGGCGACGAGTTCGACTACGCCAGGAAACCCAACTGCCGTTTCTCAAGGCGGGAAGTTCTCATGAGCTCTCGAGGGGACGGAAAGAAGTCCCACCATGAGCCTCATAAGCATAAAAACCATAAACGTGACAGCCACCACCACAACAATCCCGAGGCTGGATCGGAAAGCGACGACGACTGGGCTATCCCGAGGCCCAAAATCTGCGGAGGAAATGTTGGACGGTCACGAAGGACAGGTGCCTCGGGACTGGCGGCCAATGGATCTCATGAAGAATCGGATAGCTCAAGTAAGTCTACAGGATTGCGGTGACGGACACGCCGAAAAGTAATGCACCGCCCACACTCTTAGCTGTGTTCCCGAAAGGGATGTTTGCTACTCTGCACGCCTCGCCTGATGCCCGCGTCCCGCGGGTCGCACACATTGCACCTTCACGCTTTTCATTGATTATTGTATAATATGGTTTTGTTTTATTACAAGTCATGGTGCCATAAGTTGTAGTCGTCGTTTAAAATAGGGGGTCATTACACTCCCCCGACAGTCTCCTCCGGAGGTTCGCTAAAATTCCCTTCGGAGGACTGCGTCATTAGTCATTGTGTGTCAAAGAAGCCAAAGGTGATTTGGTTCGAATGGTGCGACCCGTGGTGCTGCTGTTACTCCTCCCGGCCTTTCTGTTTGCTATAGAGGGCCTCGGATGGTCGGTCTCAAGCGCGGACCCCTTGAAATATCAGCCGAGACTCTCGAGCCTCTAGTGGGGCCCCTGGGCCTCCACGTGAGGGACAGCTGGCCCGTTGGAGTGTCGTTCGTGTGGGCTGGGGACAACAGTCATATCAAACTTCGGGCCAGCTGGCCCCTGCACCACCTGGCCCGGGGGCGACCACAAGAGCCCGTGTGTTGAGTGTGCACGGAGCACTGCCTGTCGCCAGTGTTGTAGTAGCACATATGTGCACCTCTCACGATGCACAGTACATCACACAAAAGACACTTCTCACACCCAACCCTATTAATTGTATCTCCTTTGTACATAGCTGTACAGATTCCCCTTTTCTTTCCATGCATTAAGTGTTTCCATGATATGACTTTTGGATGTCTAATGTTGTTATTGCAGCAGCTGACCGTGATATCTATATATTTTCTCTTGGAAGATAAGCTTGAGTAGAGGAAGTAAGCGTATTATCTCTGTCATTTGTCTCTTCTGTATTTATCAAATTATATTTTTGTGTTTCTTTGCTCCAGTGTGTGTGTGTATATATATATAGTAATGCGCTGTGGAAGGTAGTTCCTGTGTGTCTACCGTAGATGAGCCTTGTACCCTTTTCCAACCGGTCATTGTGCTTCAATAAAAGAGGTAGAGGGAACACTCGGTCTTTTATTCTCTATCCTCAACCTGCTGTCATCATTCTAAGTAGAAGTTCAGCCAGATTTAAGAGTAACTCTCAAAATGCCAATGGCGCATATTGAAAATATAAAATATATAACGAAGAGACGCAAGAATATTTTAGTTCGAAGGAATGAACATAGATTAATAGTTAAGTTAATGTCCAAACATATGTACCCAGCCACATATAAATTAGTTTCAATACTAAAACCAAACTTAATATTTTAAGGAACACACACATTACTGGGGAAGTTTGTAACCATTACTATAAATACAAAGTAATGAAACATCTCTTGCACATTAGTCTTGCATGTTGTAAATCATCTGGTCCATCGAATTCCCTCTTTACGCTACTCTTTATCTTCATACTAAATGTTTCCATTCTCTCATTACACAAATTATCACATTGCATGATCCATTCCGTTAGTACCACCATTCTTATATCATGATTCGGCCTCGCTTGTTTTGCATGAATCATAATTCTTTTCCTTTTCTCCTTTTCATGGCCATTTCATCCCCTAAATGAAGTTCAATCACATTTCATCTTAAGTTATTTTAGTGTCTAAATGCATGAAAACTTTATGCCTTATGAACTGGAGCTCTTTGTTCATTTATCGACATTACATTTTACGTTATATAATCCTTTTTCTTACCCTCTTACTTTTGTACATCTGTTCCTCTTTCCCTGTCTTTCTCTTTGCCTCTTACATTTTCACCTTACAAAATCATCACATATGAATTATCAACATACATTTTCTACATCACTGCGATTGGCAGTTGCATCCCATAGCATACAGACGGCCATATTGCATCTTTCTGCTTGTGAATGTGTGAAAGTGGTTCATGTGCGAATGAAATAAAAAAATCAGATGTTGCATGAACATTAACACGTCTTTTTTGGAAGCTCTTGCTGCGAGTGACATAATGCGTTTCTGTTCGCTAACGTTTGATTGCCTGTTGTGACTGCATGCCTTGGTTCGTCTCCCATCACCATTTTATCTAGATTAATTTAGTTTGATTTCATTGTTCACAAAAATGAATAAGCTTTCATTTCATAGAATCCTAATATATTTGTCATGGCATAGTTTTATAATGTAAATTGATATCTCTATCATTTCAATGAGGTATATGAATTCGCTGAGTAAAAAAATCTCCTTGTCTGTTTTCACGTCGCCTAAGATGAAGAGTTCTGGAGTTTTGCACAGTAATAGTATTGATTCCAGTAACTGTTAACATCAAGATACCCTTCACCCGTTGTTCAGTAAAGCTCTACACAAAGGCCTTACCTCCCCGCCCTCCACATTACTCTCCCCATCCTCCTCCTCATCCTCCTCCTCCGTTCCTGTTTCCCTCATCCTGAATCAAGATGTAGGTTCGCTTTCAGCGCTGGCCAACAAAGGGATTTACCATGAACAACTTACTGTACTTAATCGCCTCCTCCCCCCACGCTCACACACTGCCCCAGTTCTTTATATATTAAGTAATATCCACTAACTTTCGTGGTTTCGTGTGTTTGCTGCTCTAACAAAATGTTCGATTTGCTTTTGCATGGTAATGTATGTGCATTCTGAGCATTTCTAACATTCTTATTAATTTTGCCATAGACAAATTAGTTCATAATCTTATTTTGTTCTTGTTGTGGTACATTGTTACATAACATTTCATTCATTTTGAACACAAGTAATGCGCAACAAAATTCTTATTTTTGGAGATCAATGACAATTGAGTTACAATGATTTTATGTGGTATGAATATTCTGTAAAGAAGACAAGTTTTCACCTATCCCTGTATAATGTGAATGCTTCTCCAAGGCTGGTGTTGACCAGAATTTTAGAAATGTGCCATAGATTCTTAATGACAGAAGGTTCAATGTATTGACAATTCTTGCATCAGCTGAACAAACAAAAAAATGAACAAAATGCATTTTCAGAAATTTATGAAGCTGCCTTTTTGGGAGAACTGAGCCATATATTGAGGTGCTTTTGGGTAATATGAAATGAAACATGTGAATTTAATTTTGGCTTCATTGGGTGGTAACTGAAAATATGGAAGGATAACCCAAAAAATTTCGAAGTGCTGAAGAGAATATTAAAAGCACCAATAAAAGAGAAGCCAGTAGCTAACTGTAAAGTTGTGACTTCATCTTTGCTGAGTAAACTGATGGAACATTCCAAAGAAGGTAGGCTAAACTGACTTGCATATGATTGATTTGAGTCATCTTGATATTTAGGTAGTAATGTTATTCATGGAGGTAAGCAGCAAGTAAAGTATAAGGAAGTTAAGTGGAGCGGAAGCGAGAAACTGTACCTCCGCCGTTGGTTGAAGGGGGTCCCTTCTCGTACCCCGCAACGTCCCTGTCTCGGCCTCTGCGACGTGGCTGAGCGCGGGGGGGGGAAGGGGGTGCGGGGGACGGGGTTAGTTGGTGCGGGAAATGAAAGTTTGATGCCTGCGGGGGAACTGCTGACGACCTTGTGAACAGCACTTGGCCCGAGGACGTTTTTTGTCCCAGTCGTGCCCCGCCCTGATGCTGAAGTTCGGAGGGGGATGGGGGCATTGCGTGGCGTGGAAGGGGTGTTGTTGGGGCATAGGTGTACGAAAGGATAAGCAGCTCCTTACTGAAGAGATTAGATGTTGGTATGCTGGATATCCATTGTCTTTCCGGTGGAAGTATTACTCAAGTAGAGCTACTTCTTTTTGGGTGTTGCATTTCGGAAGAAATCTAAATCATATCGTATGTCTACTGTAAATATTAATTGAATTTTTCACAAAATGGAAAGACTTACATTATTGAAGTCATTTGAATTAATTAAAATATCCAGAGAGCCTCTGAAGAAATGAGTTCCATGTTGGTATATAAGAGAGCACCAAGTATTGTTAGGAAATCTGACTTAAAATCCAAATAGATTTTGTCACTTTAATTTGAACTGAGCAAACTTTTGTTGATGCTAACTAAATTTCTATCGAAATCTATTTTGACCCAAGCAGTGAACTGTGTATGTGGTAGTTGTTCACCTTTCAGTAGATAGCAGCCTAGTTTGAGAAGGGCATTGGCCTAGAAATTTCATCTGAAAACGCTAGTTGAGAATCGGAAGTAAAGCGTCAGTGTGCCCCTTCCTGTGTATGGAAAACTTTATAAGAAATAATATATATAATATATATATATATAAAATATTTCTTTTATCTATATATATATATATATATATATATATATATTATATATATTAATAATATTACATACAATAAATTATTTAATACATTATTTATCCAATATTTACATATACATCTTTACAAGCCTCCACTGTTTTTAAAAGACTCAATCCCGGTATTATTATTATTATTATTATTATTATTATTATTATTATTATTATTATTATTATTATTTTATTATTATTATTATGTGGAGCAAGGCTAAGAAAGGTCAACTAGCTGAATCTAATGTCCATATACCATACAGGAAAAAAAAGCAGAAATGTGTGTGTGTGTGTGTGTGTGTGCAGCTGAGATTTAAATATTAAAATGAGTAATACACATGGAGATGACACTTACGCGAGAGGAACTTAGTAGACATTTAAGTAAGTAGTGATATTTTGTGGCATCATTGAACAGCCTAGCAGAAAATGAGTAGTCACCGAGTAGGTATTGTTGTTCATATTTTCTGTTGGTGCCGAGAGTCACGTAAGACTACCTTTCCTAAATCAGCTGAAACTCGTATATAGTGTTCATTTTAGTCGTATAGCTCAAGTATTAGTTATTAATGCTTCATGCATATGAGTGAATTAGTATTGGAAGGTGTCGTAACTTAAAGTGAGTTTTCAAGGGTTTGCAATATTGATGATATTGAAATAGCGCGAGTTTGAGTGTTGCCCGCACTGAAGGAGTGGTTCGCCTTGCAGCTTTGAATGTTGCTGGCCTTAGGATTCAGCAAGTCCTGGGTCTCTCTCTCTCTCTCTCTCTCTCTTCTCTCTCTCTCTCTCTCTCTCTCTCATCTGAGTATAAGGTCGACTTACTGTTGCTAATTAACGGAAACTTGTCCCTAGCGATTACAGCCTGTGGCATGGTAGCTGTTGCGAATTCAGTGACTGTTTTTGTCCTTAAGCCTCCGTGTCTGTAACCAGTTGTAGAATATCTAGGGGTATCATTAGGATCAGTTTCCTCTGGGGAACTGCGTTTCGCTGAGCTGTGATCGTGATGACATAGATCAGTAGGACCGTGAGATTCTGTCAGTAATTTGGCAGCTGTAATTATCTGGTATTCTCTTACTCTTTGCAAGGTATAACTGTAATGTGTATGTTTGTGTATTTTTCGGTGAGAAATAGAGATACATAAGAGAAAAATTATATATATATATATATATATATATATATATTATATATATATATATAGTATGTATGATGTATGTGTGTGTATATATATAGCACAAAAATATACTATTCTATTGAAGGAACTGAATTGGAGGTGTAAGATTTAACCGATTTTTTAAACAAATAAAATACCATTTAGACGTTGCTTCAATTTGACATTTACCAGATTTAAAAGCGGTACCAGTATTTTTGTTAAATAACTATCAGCGTAACGTATATGATAAAGAAAATCAGTTATTATTTGGTAATATAATAATGTCAGACTGAAGGAAGCAGAATTTTACCTTTACTCGGTTAAAGTTTTAGGAAATTTACTTGGAGAAGACTGTTCCTCTAAGAAACAGACCACTGGTGCGTTTACTGATTTCAAGATATTTCCATTCCATTAATGCCTATTGGGAGAATCTTTGAAAGGAATTTCTTACAGTGCTTGTCTGGGTGTATGTATATGTCACACGCACACATACGTACATCCTCCCCTGCCGGCAGATGCACCTATGTGTAATTCCCTTTGGTTGAAGGTTGTTCCCAAGGTAAAAAGATCGCAGCTTTAAGTGGGTGGTTTGTGGCCTAATATTTGAGAAAATAAAAAAAGTCGCTGGTGAACGTTACAACATTGTGACTTTAAAGTTGACTACTTTCCAAGTAACCAATAATATATATATATATCTATATATATATAGGGTATATATATATATATAGGATATATAATATATATATAGATATATATATATATATATATATATATATATATATATATGTATATATATATTCTTTTGTAGGTGCTTCCAGAGCGGTCAGTTCGATCATAATGGATCGAGATGTCAATCCGAGAGGTCAGCTGAATTATGCAGGTCAAATGGGGGTTAAGTGAAGGTTGGGGGTCGATTGAGGCTTTGAGATCAAAAGCTGACATTTGTATAAAAAGTAAACTCGGAAAAATAGATGTTTTTCTCTGTATTATTATTATTATTATTATTATTATTATTATTATTATTATTAAAGCAGACTGATATTATTATAAGAAGTAGTACTAGTAGTGGTAGTTGAGATTATTTGTGGAATGCGTCTGTTATTATTATTCTTATTATTCAGAAGATGAATCCTATACATACGGAACAAGCCCACGGGGGTCCATTGACTTGAAATTCAAACTTCCAAAAAACATGATGTTTATTTGAAAGAAGTAACAGAAGGAAATGGGAAACAGTTAAAGAAGAATTCAGTTATTAATAAAAATAGATGAATAGATGTGAAATACAACGAGGACTGTATTAGGGTAGCAATGCCTTGCATCCTCAGGGAGACTGTTCCTCAGTCCAACGGGGTGAGGAATAAAGGATCTCTGGAACTGAGAAGTTCCACAGCGAAGCAGATTGACACTGCACGTCAGTGCTGCTTTCTTTAGGGGTCGGTTGTGAATGTGAAAGATCTCTGTAAAATACAACTTATTAAGAATTAACGAACAAGAAACCATCCCTCGACGATCCAAGTCATAACTGGAAATTTTAGGAAATAGAAACCTATCACAACGAACCACTCGACCTAAAAAGAGATAAATCTCAGGCAGAAGCAAAGAATAGTAATTAAAGAAAGAATAAAGATATAAAGCTGGAATGAATTTTCTCGACAAATTGTAATGAAATAAAAGGCGATGGAATGTCTTCGCTTAAATACATAATAATTATTATTGATATTTGTCATGCCTCTGGAAAGATGAGGGATCAACGATGCCTTGAAGGAATCGATGGTCTGAAATGTAATGTGCAGCTTTTGAAATTGGTTTAGTGGACAGAGAATATGGCTCACATTCATTAGTTATGTTATATTTAATACTTTCATCTATATTCTTCGTTATTGCTCGAGCTTTAGAAACTCTCTCTAGAGAGAGAGAGAGAGAGAGTATCTAAAGCTCGAGCAATAACGAAGAATATAGATGAAAGTATTAAATATAACATAACTATATAGATATATATATTATACTATATATATATATATATAAAAAAAATAGTTACACTCATATTGTGCTTTGTACGCTCCCAGTGATTTTTTAAACAGAAAATAGCCAGCTTTTAAAGCATTTTCCTTCACTAAAGTATATTTAAAATAAGAGGTCTTGTCCTGCTCGGATCTGAGCCAGTCGGTATCAGTTACTAATGTGTGACGAGGATGCCTTGTTGTTAATGTAGACAGCGCTTAAATACCACTGGTGCTACCAGTTTGTGTGTTTGAGAGGTTGCTCTTGTTTAGATCTGGGTAATTTGAAGGTGGGGGAGGGTGGGGGGGGGTTGGATGCTTGTGTTACTCTTGATCCCACACCCCCCATAAGGGCGGTGGTTGAAGCCTCTTCTGAAAGACCGCCCCCTCCCTCCCCCATCTCTTGTATGCCGTGTTTAGTTGCCAAATGCGGACCAGGTCATGGACATTCGGCAGTGCAGGATAGATGCTGTGATGGAAGATATTGGTGATAATGCACTTTGGCTGTTGTCATGGTGTAGTTGTGAAAGCTTGTTGTATGTTTATTTATTGCCTTTTTACTCGGCTTGTTTTAATGTACATTCTTTGCAACGTTAGAACATAATCTCTTACAATATTTTCATATTAAATAGTTTTTACTCATGAATAATTCAGACGTGATCCACAGATTTGGGATATACATTTATGGAATGCATATATCCATTTGCCTCAACGTTTCAACCTTTCGTAATGGAAAGGGAAAAGTGAAACTTCTCTGGAAGGATATATCCTAATGTTGGCAGGAGACTGTAAAAGGTTTCACCATAAAGTAACGACCCGAACTTATCTCTTGCAGAGAGCAAACATGACTTGGCCATGCGTAAATCTTTCTCTTATCGATGATCACTGATGCTCAGAAAGGTGCGCATGGCAAGTATCCTATTGTTGAGACGGTCTTCTCTTTAATACAAATTGTCATCTAGGTACTTACACCCTCCGTTACCTGTCTGACAAATAAGAAACAAAAATTGTCAAAACACGAGTTTTCACCTACGTTCCTTTTTCTACTTCCTTAGGATATAATGATTGTGCTATGGATGTTTTTGTTTGCTACATTTACATGCAGTCGCTCAGTATAAATGAACGTGTTTATGCATATATGTATGTATGCTTATGTATATATTATAATATAATATAATATATTATATATATATATATATATATTATATATATATATATTTATTTTGTAAAAGGTCTTAAGCTTAGACACTGAAATGAATGTCAGTGTCTCGTAGGTCTCGTGTACGTCGCTTTGCAAAATCTAATATACAAGCAGAGTATAAGTGCGTTTTTACCGAATTGAATAAAAACTCTTTCATTAATAAAAAATAAAAGCCTTCACGACAGAATATAGGTGAAATAAAAAAAAATCCTTGTATTGAATCCAACATGTTTTTAGTTCTTTGATGAAACATTCTTGTTTTACAATTGTGAAGTCATGTTCGTATTAAAGAAAACTTGAGCTTTTCACAAAAACTTGGAGTTTGCAACACTGTCAGTCAAAGTTTGGAAATATTCTATAAAACCTTTAGCTACACCTGTCTCTTCTCAAAAGGGGTGTAATATGATAGCAATCTTTTTCTCGCACAGATAGTTTAATACACTCTTTGGGTAGATATTATAGGTATATTTGAAGTATATGTGATTGGGGGATGATAGTAGTGAAAATAGTAATTATTACTGAGGATACTATGGCTGAAACATTGTTGGCATGTGGGATGTTTTGTTAAATAGTTATTATTGTGTGTGTTGTGTGGATATCTATTAATATATATATATATATATATATATATATGTTGTGTGTGTGTGTGTGTGTGTGTGGTGTGTTTGTGTGTAGGTGTGTGTGATGTGATACTGTGGTTGTGATATCGCTACTCAATATTCAATAATCCTAACTAATAACTAATATAATTACAATAATATAATAGACGCCCTTTCCGAATAATATTATAATTAATAAAATAATATTGGAATATATAAAAGGAAGATAGAAGAGAAAGTAAAAGAGATGAAGGGAGGCGGAAGAGCAAGGATGGAGAGGATTAAGAGGAGAGAAAGAAAGAGCTGTTTATTTGTCACTCTGGACGAGGTTGGGCTGTTGTATACAGTATCATGCCGTCTGGGTAGAGGCTATGCCACTAGTCAAGGTTACAACCAGTTTATTCGGCCTTGTCCATTATCCAAGACATTAATCTAGAATTTTTTTTTTCTCTCTTGTACCCATTGCGATTGCGCTAGTGAAGGCTTTATTAAAAGACCACTGAATTCGCAAAACATCGTACCTTCTTGTGGACGAATAGATACTAATGGATCATAATAATATATATATTCTTTAGGCTCTTGAGGAAAGTAAACTATTTTAACCGCATGAGTTCAGTAAATTGGAAAAGTAAAATATTTTAACCTCATGAGTTCAGTAAACTGTGTCTTTTATTATCAATTTATGCTGTCAAGAGAATTTAAGAATGTTAGTCAATTTCAATGAAAAAACGGCCATCAATAAACTTCTGAAATAAGCAGAAAAGGGAAGGAAGCGAGACAGGAGACAAATCGTGGTGAAGCGCGAGTCTGTAATGAACGTTCGGTCTTAATGACTGCTATTTATCAGAAAGAGCTGCGATGACGACGGTGTCGAGTGGAGTAATTGATGCTTGGAAGTCGAGTGGTAGATTAAATATAATCATGTGCGTACAGCGGAGTTTTAGGTACTCTTGGGGGTGGGCGATCTTGATTAAGGAAAGGCGCTTGAGGGGAAGAAAGAAACTGGAATCTTAGGGAGAAGTGTGGGAATATTTTTATGGTTGCTGCCTCTCAGGCGTATTCCTTTCGCCTATGTTTCTGTTCATACGAGCCCTCTCTCCTTGCAAGGACTTTAAGGGAAATGAGTACTATAGTAGATTCACATCAACCGTGCATTTGATATCTAGGCCAGTCGCTTACGACGCTCCAGATTGGCTGTTGATAGGCCAATCACAGGGTTGGGAACTCTCAGTCTCTCTCGAGAGTTCACGTGAGTAGGATCTGTGTTCCACCTCTCCTGAAAGACGTATCCATCAGGAGAGGTGGAACATAGATACTACCCATGTGAACTCTCTCGAGAGACTCAGAGTTTCCAGCCCATTAGGAGAGATGGAACATAGATCCTACCCATGTGAACTCTCTCGAGAGACTCAGAGTTTCCAGCCCTGTGATTAGCTTATCAATAGCCAATCAGGAGCGTCGTAAGAGACTGGGCTAGACATCAAATGTGAATCTACTATAGGATGTGAATCTACTATAGGATTCAGTGACTATAAATATGTAATAATCTCATGAGGTTGGTCGATACTCTTACATATGTGTGTGGCGACTTTTTAAGCATGACATGTTCGTTTAACCAGATATTGCTTTAAGTCAAGTGCCTGTCTCGCTTAACTGTTTGAAAGAACTTGCATTTCTAACCTTCCCTTTAGAAATGGCAATATTCTCAGTGATGTGTTTTGTTGAAAATCCTTTTATGAGAGCGGTTGCTAAAGGGTACTAGAATCAGTCTTTGAACTGCACAACGGTACATGATGATATTTGATAAATATTAAGATCTTTTGAGTATATATACATTACTTTTCATTTATGCAGCACGCGCACACACACACACACACACACACCACACACACACATATATATATATATATATACATATATACACTCGGTATATATATATAATATATATATATATATAGTATAATATATTATTATATATATTATTTTTATATTATATAGTTATATAAATTTAATGTGTATGTAAGCCATAAATAACCTATTAAGACTGAAATCACTTTACTTTCGGAATAACATACCGGTATACCGAAAGGGAATTATAAATAAGTTTGACAGGGCTTTCATCCACTCTGCCATTCCTGATGAGTGTAAATCATTCCCAAGGTGAGGTGAATTCGGTATCAGTGAGTCATTTTAGGCTTAAGATTTGATATTAAACGAATGCCATTTTGATATTAGTGACAAACACACACACGTGTGTGTGTGTGTGTGTGTTACAGGTACATCTCGGAGACGAAAATTCTAGATACACAAGGAAAAGGGAAAGATTAATTGATAAATGAATGATAGAACAACATGGTTTATTTCAACCTTGGGTCTTTGAACAGGTTCAGTGGAGACGAGTACATATTGTTATCATATTAATTGTCTGCGCTTTTGCTGTAATTAGCGTCTTATTAATATAAGGATGCGCATTATTATCCGAAATTGATATTTCCCCTCCCTCTCTCTCTCTCTCTCTCTCTCTCTCTCTCTCTCTCTCTCTCTCTCTCTCTCTCTCTCTCTCGTGAATATTTAACCTCTTGTGAGCGCTGTGTTCATATTAATCATTTTCTCATTGAAGACAAACTTTTCCATGGTTTATGGTGGCATATTTTCTATACTGTATTTTTTAAAACTTGTTGCTACATCCGACCTTAGACAGATCGAAAAACTATTTATGGTAAACTTTCATTTTTGAAGAGAAGTGGTTTCTTTTATGCTGGTTATAAGATTTATGTTTTGTTAGATATAGTTGCAAAGTTATTTTTTTGTTGGTCGTTTTGATTCTTGAGGTTATCCATTTTGGAATTGGAGAAATCCAATAGGTGATCTCTGAACTTTATGGTAGAATGTACAGTATTTTCTTTTTATCTAAACAAAAGAGTTTTATTTACAGGTATTTGTATGGGATTTGTGTTTTTAAAGGTTTATGCAATATGAATTGATAAGACATTTATATATGTGCAGTGAATAATCAAAACCATTTTGGAATTTACAAACTTGGTTTCATAAATATCTTTAAGACTGCAAATGCAAATAATTAATTGGGATCATTGTGGCTCTTGAAGGTCAATGCCACGTAGCCCTGAAGATAACGAGGTCAGTGCATCATCATGTTTTTCACAGTTCGTTTGCGCCGTTTGTTGTGGCGCTCATTTGAGGTGTTCAGTCACTTCGACGATGATGACGTTCTTCACTCGTAACGTTATTGTTTTACTGCTTGCTCTGTGACGTCACGCGCGAGAATGAAGCCGTGAAACCTAATGTTCTGTCGCTAACAATACTTAGCGTCTCGGAAATTGCGGTCCTAAATTTCCAGTTACGGCATATTCTGAAGTTCACTCGTAAAATTAAATGCAATGTAGGTGTTTTTGTGCCTTTTTTTTTTATTTTTTGATATATCTCTCTTACATGTAGAGCTGAAGTAAATTGTTCTTATTGTGCCGGTTAATTATGACATACTTTCTAATGTAAATTGTTGAATGCCAAGTTAACTATCTGCTTTAATGAGATTATTACTTGATTGAGATTTTGACGAGGCAGAAGGTAGCTATCTTGCTCGAAAGCTTTCATTGAGGTTGACCGACTTTTGCAAAAATCTTTATTTACAGAGAATTTAGGAGTTATTTTTCGAAATGATTTTGCTTAAGGGGAGTTTATTTGTAACAAATCCTTAGCATTCATTTGGCACAACTTAATACACCCGAAAGTACCGAAATGATTGTTAGGTTCCCTCAACCAGCAGTATGTTTGTTAATATAATGTCATATTTCTGATTCGGTAAACGGTGGAGACGAAAGAGAGAAATATCTCCTAGACTGAAGTTAGGCCATCTGTTTCTTTTTGGGAAAACTGTAATTTAAATCGACTTTAGTTATGACAAGGAAGTTTAACTTCTTATATTATTAAATAGGGGAAAACTAGCCATATAGCTTAGTTTCTCACTTAATGGTGGAAATTTATTATATATATATATATATATATATATATATACATATATATATATATATAATATATATATATATATATATATATATAATCAGTATGCAATTAAAATTCACAATGAAAATAAACTTAAAAATTACAATAAAAATTAATGAATACGCAGAACGTGAAGATAGAGAATGAGGACAAAACTAACTATTTAAAAAGAAGGAAAGAGCTGAGTGACTAAAAACGGTAAGGTCTGCACACAACGTAAACCTCACGCCAAAGAGAGAGGAGAGAAAGGTTTTTAAGTCACTCGGCGGCTCTTTCTTTCTTTTTGAATAAGTAGTTTTCTCCTCATTCTCTATTTTAACGTTCTGGGTATATATGAATTTTTATTGTAATTTCTAAGTTTATTTTAATTGTGAATTTCAATTGCAGACTGATGATGTATTGGTGACAACATGAAACGTTTCTCATTAATACAACGCGTGTACATGACTCGTGTATATATATATATATATATATATTATATATAATATATATATATATATATATATATATATATATATATTGGCGCATTAAACGTCATGATTGTATAACGTAGAGGGCATCGGTGGTTCCCTGGATTTACGGGAAATTTTTGAAAAACGCTAGACAGAACGATTTTTCTATATTCTTCCTACGAAACAAGGACTAATTTTGTATCTAATCTCCCCGTTAGGTTGAATTATCTCCGGCTGTATCCATGCGACTCTTCCTCCCTTTCCCATTAACGGAGGAGAGTGAATAATGTCGTGAGCTAATTAAGGCAATTATGCCTAGGTACGTTGATTGACCCATGGGTTTATAAACCTTTAATGGGCCTTCTTAGACCTGGCGCCGGACCGTCCAGCCAGTTTTGTGGCTGTGATGCTAAGACCTCGTGCTCTTTTCGTTGCCTCAAGGCCCTAATCCAACACGCCCATTTCACCTTTCCAACAAGTCACCTGTCCCTAATTAATCTCATAAACGAACTCATGGTTGAGTAAATTATGACCAGCTATTGGCGAAGACAGTTTATCCGTCATTACTTTGGGAATTTGTTTTATGTATTTTTTAATCGTCTTGTTTTTTAATATGGACACCTTTCCCCAAGTATATAATGCTGATTATGGAGGACAGCAGCCAGCTCAATTAGTTCCAATAGTTAAGAGTAGTTCATCATCTATTATTAAAAGAAAAGGAAAGAAGTCATCTCAAAAGGAAATGCAATCATATAGGAAATGGTTTGCCAGGTGAAGCAGCCTGATGACGAATAAATGCAAGGAAATTGTAAGTTTAGAAGAGTGTTGGAAAAGCAAGACCTGAGAATACAGTCAAACAACCCAAACATAATAGAATCCACAACTTCTTACGAATAAAGAACCCGAATCATTGAGGTTCATGCTAACGAAAAGGTAAGGCATTTTTGGCCTGAGGAAAGATAATAGAAAATAGAATAAGGCAAGACACAAAGGCCGTTACCCTACTGAATGCATTTCCTGGATAAGTTATCCTGTAAAAAAAATTCTTTTATTAAGTATGCCTTATCCAACCAAAGACCGAATCCATGAGTGTGTAGGGATTATTTCTTCAAGCTGATTCTTTTTATAGTTACTGATATTGAATATTAAGTTCCTGTGAACTTTGTCCACAAATGTCATTATGCATTTTGCATTGATGGAGAATGACAGATTGCCTACAGAAAATGTAAGGGAAAAAATGTATATTTCAAGAAAGGCTGTACGAACAATAAATTTGTTTTCGTATATCGTGTCGAAGAAAAGGGTCAAGGTAAAGCTTTGTAAGATAATCATCAGAGAAAATGTCTCACTTTCCCTTCTTGGTGGTCCTTTAACATGCAGTTTGAATCGTAATATGACGTGGTATGCTTATTCGCTTTCAGCATTAGCAAAATTGTTGAAACTTAGAGTTTTTAAAAAACCAGTTGTGGAAATTAATGAACAGTTAATATTCAGCTCTTAATTCGTCAGTGTATATCCTCTTCAAAAGTTCTCCATCTTTATTCCACCTGCATCAATTTCCTCTCGTTTTTCCTCTCCATTATCGAAGGGTACATAGGCAAGTGGCTCTTCAAGTACGGTATCTGGAATTTGTTCGATTGTATATCAATTCAGTTTTTTTATTTAGTTAAGGGGCCGTGTACATGTGGCTAAAGAATTCGTGTTGGAAATTTATAGCCTTTGAACAAATGTTCTGATTTAAATTTGAATGGGGTAAGACAAAACAGTTAGATTGTGGATTATCTATACGATAATTGAGAAAACGAAAAATTACATAGATGAGCTGTATATGTAAGAAATTTTCTTCATGCCTGCTGTCTGATACAATGGGTCATAGGTCATATATATCATCACTTAGTCTTTCTTACTTAATCTCCTCAATACGCTTTTGGTGATATATATATGCTTATCGTAGATTAATTATTGGTGACCTTTTAAGACTGAGCTAACAAGGATGGGTTCTCAGATATTGATGACCTCGTTTTTCAGTCGATTGAAGAATTAACGGATAGAGGAATGAAAACAGATTTGACTTTGCATGAGGAGGATGATATGAGAGGTAGAGATAGAGAGAAATGACGAGGTGAATATTCTTGTCGCGTGCCGTCCATGGCTGGTTTGGACGAAGCTGAAGAGGTTGTACAGGAATGTCCTGCTGGGGATCCCACCGTTTCCCGGGAGGACAGCGATCTGAATGGTTCTAAGGACCTCGTGATTTTTCGTTGTGAACTGAATGGTACTATGGAAACCGATTTAGTAATGAATTAAAATGAATACTAACAGACATCCGTTCCAGCCAGTTTGTTAGAATCTTTATACTGAAATCGGAGATGTTGGCAAGTGAACCAATAGTTGGAAATGAAACTTAATTTGGTACATTAATAAATTTGATGGGATTGTATACGTACACGTGCTATAATACACGCCCTCGCACATTTACATCAAATAATTTTTTCCTATGCCTTTCCTCGGTGATAACTGATGGATGCCACAGGCCTATAGGTCATTGGTGACTAAGGTATCACAGGGCAACAAAAATGTCATTATATAATCAAGGCTTTCCGCATAAGTGAATACGTAGATGTCATTTTGCCTCATGTGAAGAGGCTTACCTGTCATTAAGGGACGCATCTTCCCACTAAATACCCTACAACCTTTCGCTAGGCGTTTCCCTGTTTTGGGTATATTTTACCTGTACTCCAGAACAATTGGCATTGGTCGCACTGCTTACTACCATTGTGATGGCTGTCCACCATAAAAAACAGATCTGATATGTATGTGGTTGCTTTCGGCCTCAAAATGAAGCTTATATGACATTTAAGAGGTCATTTTCTCCACCAAGTGGTGCACCGCCCTCTAGAAGGTGCTCGTCTACCTGTGGATATGATGACTTGAATACCAGGCCATTGAGAATTCCAGATTGGAGGAGCGAGGAGAGGGTGGCCCAGGAAGGGCTGCTGGATATTTAGTATGAAAGCACATATTATCGAATCTCCTGTACTCACTGCACAATTCTGCTCTATCTCGTATACTTTCTCGCTTCTTCGCTATCTCCACTTCCTCACCCTTTCAGTACGTTTTCTTCCTCATACACTATGCGAGCATTTCATCTCAACAGCTTCGGCATTCAGCGTCCACACTTCACATGCTTAGAAATTCCTTTACTTATTAATATATTGCTTCCAGAGACACTTCTCTTCTTTTCTAAAGATTTTGCAGTATCCTTGATACATTTATTCTGTGACTCCTCTCCGCTTTGATCGTATTATTATCCTATCATCCATTACATCTGATCCCGATAACCAAAAGAATGAACCACTCCCTTTCTTCCAGCATCTCTCCAGCTTTAATTTTTCACCTTACCTCGCTCACTTACTTTCAGTTTCCTTCATATAAAGCTGACATGATCTTTTACCAGTTTGTGCTTCTTCTCTTCAGTGTTTCTAGTTAAAAATGTATAGTATGCAAATATCGCCCATTCTTGCCTCTGTTCATATTTAAGACCTCTTTTCTTATCCCACAACGGTATCACCTGTATCTTTTTTCTCTCCTTTTTTATCTTGTATCGTTCATTCGTAGAATTATTTTAAATACTAATAATATAAGCGCACACACACATGTATGTATGTATGTATGTATGTATGTATGTATGTATGTATGTATGTATGTATACACAATGTATATATGCATATACACATAGATATTTTGTTGTATAAGAAAGATTTATGGACGTTCTAGTTTTTGCACATTGTTTAGACATCTTAAGGACGATATCGTAGTGGGTGTGTCGCATTCTACTTTGCACCAGATAAATGCAATACAATGATGTTTCATACCAAGCCTTCAAGGCAAGACGTTAAGTGGTTTCTTGATCTCATTTGTTCGGCGAGAGTGGTTTGGCACCTTGTAAACGAATCCTAAAGAAACTTTCATTTGATCCGAGATTTAACACATCTATTAGGTGTAGATCGTTACCTTGAGGAGTGGAAGTTTTAAAGTGAATTTTAATGTATGTTGATTACGTGGCGAAAAAGGAAAATCAGTTTGCTTCCGAATGTTACATTAGGATGTAATTTAATTTTTGAAAAACAAAAGAAGGGTTGGGAATGAAGAATTCTTATATATTTTAATTCCCTTGGTATTCGTTATTGGCTGTAAAATTTGTGGTATGACATTTTTTCTCATTTTTATTTTTAAATTTCTGTGGTAACTGAATTGCTGGTCTTGATGCGGAGATATGATAATATTAGGTTTGTGATACATTAGTGACAGAATGTACTTCTTGGTACCTAATTCAAGCCAAACTTCTCTCTCTCTCTCTCTCTCTCTCTCTCTCTCTCTCTCTCTCTCTCTCTCTCTCTCTCTCTCTCTCTCTCTCTCTAATAGTCATTCATTCATTTGCCCCTCGTGTCTGTTAAGTTATAATATGTCAATTTATATTGCAGAGGGATATTAGGTTTCACTGAAATTTTTCCATTGTTTGGTAACTGAGGCGAATACCTGGCGTGAGAAGATTGGTCGGATGGCCAACAATCGTGACTTGTTGAAGTCAGCAGTAGTTTTAAGATTTCTCATTAAAAGATTCGCATTAATTACCTGGATCAATCGGGATTTAGTATTTATAGTTTTTGACATCGTTCTATGTCACGATAAGCTGAAGATTTTCGAGGAACGTCAGTCATGTCTTGGAGTGATGGTGATTTTTTTTTTTTCGTTTTTTATCAAATTTCATATGAACGAACTCTTCATTTCATACCGAGAGTAAATTTACTTTCACTGAGCTTTAAATCCTTTGTGCTTCTGGGAACCGGTACGAATGAGCACGAATTATCAGGATTTGGAGAGCCTTAGATGATACAGAAATCACAGACCCTCGCGATAAAGTCTTGCTTTCAAAGTAATAGCTTGTCTGGTTATCAGTTTGAGGTCAAAGGTTGGGGGTGTTGCCACATAATCGCCTGGGCATTGTGACCCAGATTTAACCCCCCCACCCCCCTTCCCCTTCTCCTCCTCCTACTCCCTTTCTCCTTACCTTCACCCTCATCTGCCAACACCCACTCCTCCCTTTCTTGAATTTTGCCTTGCCCTGTCTCTTCTCCTGCATTGGGTATCTCCGGCCCTCCCTCCCTCTCACCCCTCTCGTCCCGCTGTCGCTTTTTATAATCTCTTGGCCTCACCTGTTCAGATGGGTCATTCCCAACTCGGGTCAAACCGGAAAATGACTTCACTTATGTGGAGTTGAGAATAGTAACAAGAAATGTTCGTTATGCTAGAGCTTTGTAGCTTTCATATTGTCCTTTTTATTTCAGTTTATTGAGTATTTGTTAATTGCATCTTTATGGAAGTGCACAGATTCAAATAACCGGATCCAATTGCATTAGACTAGGCACACATTGGGTTTCTTAAGCTTAGCTGTATATTCAAAAAGTCGGATAACGAATTATTTTGAGACGGGTAACGATTTCGTTTTCATCGAATGTGTTGAGCTGTACGGAAACTGCAAAAAGAATGAAATCGTGACAAGAAAATTTCACGTCTAATCTGACGTCAACCTGTTCGGGTGAGATATGTTATTGTCGAGCATGGAGGAAATTGACTGCATCGTCGTTTCCCTGATGGGTTTGTTGTGTTGTTGGTCCGCTGACGAACGAAAGTTGTTTTCCCATGGCGAGAACGGTAGCGGAGCGATGTTGCAAAATGGAACCCCGCCCTTATCGAAACGTAATTACAACACTTACAAATTAAAAGGTATTGAAACTGCAGCAAACTGACCTACTCCTGGTCCTTAGGTACCGAGTCTCGAGTAAGAAATTGCTACAAGGATACTTCCACTGTACTTTGTAATAAGGTTACTTTTGCCAAAGAATCGTCTCTTCGTGTAAAGTTCTGTAACGTATAGGATTGCCCAGCATTAAAAAAAATAGTCTGAAGTTCTGTGTGATCATCAGACTGCATTATCTCTAAGAAAGCAGGACACTACACTGCTAATTTTGATCTCTCTCTCTCTCTCTCTCTCTCTCTCTCGTCTTTGGAGAAGTAAAGTATCTTTTTGTGTGACCAAGCTTGGGTCGCAAGCTACCAATTACTTTGAATTATCATAATTAATGTCGTATTAGACCATGAGTTTATCCCATACGGAGAGGTAGATTTGTAATTGTAGCTTCATGACCCATAAGTATTTCGAGACTAGAAGGAACGTTTTCGCCTCATTTAGTAGGTTGCAGAAAAATATCCTAAGCATTCTGCGAACGTCGGCGAATTTTGCTTCGTTCTTCGCATAAACCGAGTTCCTTCAACCATTGTATTTCTTAACACAGCAACGATTTGGTTGCCATTTAGCGACCAGTGTTACAGTCTTTGGCCCAGATCACTGGTCGCATGGAATTTTGACACAACCATTGCCGTGACCAGCGAGGCTTTTGCACAAGAACTTTTAACCCATGACATTGTGTCCGTCGGAGCGTTTTCTGGTCGTTCATTACGAATCTGGCCGGATGGGTTATGAGGAAAACACCGAGGGAAAGGATGTTTTATTCGGGTCTCGTTGAATTAATCGGGTCAGCTAAGCAAGAAAGGGAATTTTGCATTTTATTTGGCCGAAGCTTTTTGAATTCAGTCTATTATGTTTAATTGGCGTTTACTTTCGATAATGTTGGTATTAAGACTATGAAATCCTTTCATGAATTCCTTTACTTTACATGTATTGAACATTCTCCTCCTATTCATTTGTATATTGATTATTGCCTGTGACATTTATGAACAGGTACACAATTGCAGATGTGTTTGTATCTATGCAGTATTTGTAAAGTTGTTTATTCTTTTGATTGTGACGTCGTGTGACTGATTTTATCAAAAAATTTCAAAATGCCAGTAACGTTTCTCCTCTCGTAAGTGACTTAAATGTATTGTTGGAGCTGTGTCATGTTATTGCAGTTGAGGTCTTGCCTATCTTTGTGAGGCTCTCGAGGTTTCACAGTTCCTTGCTTTCTCTTTCAGCCTGTTCTGACTCTGTTCTACTTCTTGATTCCAGATTTCAGAATTTGTGCAATATGTAATTTTTTTTTTACTGTTGATCATAAAATTTACTTACTCATATATATATGTGTGCATATGTATGTTTATATATACACAAATTTATGTATGTATATGCATACATACATACATACATACATTTTCAGAAATATATAACACTTTCATAAAAATCACTAAAGAAAGATATCTGGATATAAGTACGAGTATATAATGCTATTTACCCCGCGGTTAAGTATTGAAATAAGAAAAATGGGATGAGGTGGGAAAGAAACAGCAGTGTATAGAAATGTATTGTAATAATCGTAAACTGACGATGTCCTATATTTGCAATTATGTAAAAATCAGGAAATCTAGTTTCGTTGTGAGCTGAACAAGAGTAATTCGTTTTGGGTCACGAGTCCGTTATTATTTTGCTGTAGGCTGGATTGAATTGTGAGATACTCCAGGTTACTTTATGGAGAAAAATTTGTGAAAAGGACGTCTTCTTTCACAGCTTTCCACATATGGTTTGCCAGAACGTGATAATTTCACAAACGACTGCCCTTAAAGGCCACTCTCTGCAGGTCGTAAACCCATCCTTGCCAGGGCTGTGAAGTGGGCCTTATTCTTGATTTAGGTTTCACTTGTTTCCAAAGCCAAAGGTAGCTTAACGGTAAAGGTGACTCTGCTGGAGGCATTATATGGGTCACATAAACTTGACGTTCTTTTTTTCATTAAATTGACGATGATGAATTTCAATAAGATTGAGTTATTTAGAGATGGGATATGACTTGCTTCTTGAATTGAATCAGAGGGCTGTTTGGGTTCCCAAATGCAGTTGCCTTATACTTATACGTATGCACTCATAAGGAATACTATGTGTGAAGATTTGGCTCTGTCTATACATAACTAGAAAGTTGCGATTCAGAATATCTAAAATCCCAAAGAAGCCATTTTCCCTGTAGTTAATGTTTCTTTCAAAATGAGCGAATTCCCGGCTCTCAAATTTTAGTAAATGAAAGTAATATCGTAATTGCATTTTGTAGCAGCATCGAACATGGACGCCTTTCCCAAGAAACTGAAAATAATTTTGATCCTGTGCGAAGAACTAAATTATATCAAAGGCTTTTCATAAATGCTTCTTGATTTTTTTATCGGTTTAGAAGTTCAGAAATGTTAGCTATCTTTATTAGTCTATATCTTCCATATTGAGTAGAGGCTGATTTAACTAAAGGGTTCCTTTGTTCCCAGTTTATCAATCGTAAGATACTAATCCGTTAATTTGTTTACGGATTCGCCGACTTATACTCTTCTTTCGAACTTCAAAAAATTTGAGCTCTTTTACTTTTTACTATTGAAAAAAATGGTGAATATATGCTTGCATTTCTCGAAATAGTTATTGGATTACTTTGCTTGTGATGCTTCGTTGTGAGTCCTCTAGAACAATACGAACAGAAAGGAGAATGGTTCCACCAAGACGCTCTGCCACAAGAGAGACCGGCCTAAACTTGACCTAATTCGCTGGCTCGAGATCGCGACTTGGAGAACAAGAGGCAAGATCAAGGCGTGTTCCCAATCCAGAGCAAGAACTTGAGAGGGAGAGAGCGCAGCAAGTACAAGTCATCCCACCCACAAGAGCAAGAATAACAGGGAATTAAATTAACTATTCCTGAGAAAAACGTTAGGGTTATTAAGGTGATACAAGTCATGGCTTTCCACTGGGTGAGAGTAATTAAAACAAGGTCTTTAGACACGAAAGTAATCATTTGCAAATTAAAGTCTCCAACATAGGCTCTTCCTTTCAAGGGAACCAGTGAAAATCATATTGAATATCAAAGTCCGATTATTTATGTCAGTGTCAATGAAATTTTTATTTCATAATGTTATACAAATCAGTGTGCTTTTTTCAACGGTGTCCAACTGTCCTTGCATGGTGGTTCACTGATAATTTTGAATTATTATTTAATGGTAATGGAATATAGTTTACACCCCGCACCTTAACAAATTACATCAAGGTTTCATATGAAATTTTAGATTTTACAAATCAGAGTTTGCAGATAAGTCCTCTTATATCAGTGAAGCGAATTTGTTTTAATACTCCAGAACTTCGTGAAGTATTTCCTGAGGAAATAAGCAAGAGGAGAAGAAACAATGTGAATTTATTTATTTCTTTAAACGGGACATCAAAGGCTTAAATACAGAGAGAAATACGAGAAAAAGGTTTCAAAATGGCACCCGTTCTTAATCCCACCAAAATAAGTTGATGAGAGATGAACCTTTTTCTGCATAAAAAAACTTATTCACGCAATCTTTTTCAGGAAGGAAGAATTAAAGTATGGGTTATTTTGATACCATTACGAACGTAAATATTTAGTTGCATGAAATTTTGCGCAGTACAGACATACAAATATCCCTTTTGCTTCTTAAATCATGTCGTATTCTTTCTTTCTTCTTCTTCTTCTTCTTCTTCTTCTTCTTCTTCTTCTTCGTTCTTTCTTCTTCTTCTTCTTCTTCTTCTTCTTCTTCTTCTTCTTCTTCTTATTTTATTTTTTTTCCTTTCTGATTTACCCTGGACAACGTTATATTTCATGTTATTCCACGAACAAGTTCCATAAATGTTTACAATGATCGATAACTGTTCGAAACGTGAGAGGAGTATTCACGTGATGACAGTCATAAAGTCGCCGCAGATCCTCCTTTGATAAAAATTTTCCTCTGATTTATAGCCAAATTTATTGATCTATACCCTGCTTTTTCATGTAAAATAATGTATCAGTTTTCCCTTTCGCAGAGGATGAATAGCAGAAGGAAACTAGAAGAGGATGATTCAAGACGGTTATAAGTGACGTTGATAAGAGATCACTGACATTTTATGTTTCGTGTTGCCTTGATTATGAAATATTCGTATTTGGATGATTGAAACCGCGCTTTGCCAGCACGAAGCCTTTAAATCTGTCAAGGAATGCTACTTTTCTTACCTCTCGTGAATCCATGGGCGACTTTGTATCCTCTGGAATCGGGTTGTCAAACACGGTCTGTAACCCGGGACAACTTTCAGTGTTCGCAGATAAAGATCTGTAGAGTTGAGCTGTTGCGAACTCTTTTTGGAATAACTACCACAAAGTCCTGCTGATGTTCCCCAGTGATATAATTACTGAGTGGCATTTTAATGACTTACAACCCCGATTGGGGAAAGTCTGTAAGATAGCCATGCTGATTCTTCTTACAGTTTATTAGCCTCATTAAGGAGTGGTAGTGCTCAGTTAGGGTTGTCTGCCTGTCTGTCTGTTCATATGATTTTGTAAAACCCAACGAACGATTTTCCCAAAATAGTGAAAAAGAGACGTCGGGTGACTCTGGATAACATTCTTTAAAATGTTTGTTTTTGGCTAGTTTTGCTCGCTCTCTCTCTCTCTCTCTCTCTCTCTCTCTCTCTCTCTCTCTCTCTCTCTCAGTGTGTCAGCAGTTTCACGTGATTACTTTTAAATATTTCTGTGTAAATTGGGGAAAACATTGAATGAACACCAAACGATCAGTTTTTTGTTGTTAGAGATGAGGATAGAACTTATATTTGATATAAATCACGTCAAAGCTTCATCTATCCGTTTTCACCTTTAACAATATCATTTCGTGAAGACATACAAATGGATTTTGAAGACATTTGGTTGAAACTTTTGTCCCCTCCCCTCCCCCCCTCCCTCCAGATGATGAAGTGATTGGAGGAGTCGATGGCAGTGCGACGCATTTTTCCGCCAAGGCCACGACATCAGCTCTTCGCCGATGTAGATTTTATTATTATCTCGAGACAGTCACCCAATAAGTGTTCCCCCCTACATGTTAAAATCGGATCCATTCGTGAAGATAATGATTATTATATTTATTATTATTATTATTGTCGTTGTTGTTGATGAAAGAAAAGATTTTTGCCAGTTGCCATGACGGAGTCTTGCATTCTCCTATCGCCCTTTCTAGTTTTCATGAGGATAAGTGAATGACTTGTGTTGTGTATACTGGCTTTTGTAGTAATAGCTGCCGACAACTGCCAGTCAGTCTCTCGAAGGAACGGAAATGTAAAGAAACTTTGAAAGAGACCAAACTGAGCAAGTCATTCTGTGTCTTGTCCAGTTCATTGTTCCTCATCCCTCCAAAATGAGCATTGTTCATCCGTTAATTTACTTTTTCTGTAACAAATGTTCAGCTGCAGATTGACTACAGTTTTGGCGTCTTCTTTGACGGAATTGGTACGTTACTATTTCTTAACCAGAAATGAAATTCACACGGTTTTTTTTTTTGTCATATATACCTGAAGCCATAAGTTCCTAGTTTGACTTTCTTTTTCACTATTAATGAATTAAATACTGCATTAAAAACTAAAAAAGTTATATGTGGTCTGAGAAGCCCCGTATAGAAGGTTCGTCGGAAACGGAAATTATTTAATGTTGTGAGAGTGCTGTTTTATTTCTTCAAATTGACAAAAAGAACTACTATATGTATAATTATGTGCGTATTCTGTTGTATTCCATTTAACAAAAGTAATTAATTGTCGTTTACGAGATAATTAATCTCTCCGTATGTACATTAAGTATTTGCAAAATAGTTAGTTTTGCTGGTGTTCAAAGCGTGTCGTGGGGGGGGGGGGGGGGGAATTTGCTTGAGCTGTTTATAGTAGCTTCGTAACCTATTGGTATTTTAATGTACGAATTTAATAAATAACAACAATGAGAACTTTAATTGTTTTAAAGGAAGTCCATTTCTTTTTGAGTGCAGGTCAATGACCATTGAAATGACATTTTGCCATCAATCACGAAAGAAATACAGTCCTGAACATACGTAAATTAGACACGCTGAACAGGAATCATACCTTGGATTTCTGTGGTTGCTAATTGGAAACAATTTTGATGATTTACAGCTCGAGAAACCACGTATTCAGATCTAAAGCTGTGGTTTCATTCTGTCATATATTCGTCATTTCTTTTCAAACTGAAAACTTTTGATAAATAGATAGTAATGATGATTGTGAGTTGAGTGCAGTAGTACGCATCATTTTAAAATGTCTAGTGGGAATGCTATGATTTTTTCATATTGTAGATTTGTATTTCAAGTTAGCTACCGTATTTCAGAATATCATAAAGGCATGGGTGACTATTTTAAGTTTCTTATTCCTAAAAATATGGCGACAAGAAGCTCCCGCAGATTTACTGTAAATGGAAAATGTTTGCATGTGTGATGGCCTGTCGAATCTTGCGATCACTGACCTGCCGCAATGGTTAATAAATTAGGATCTGGTTCCAAAAGATATGGAAGGGTTGAGCTGGCATGAACTCGCTGTGCCTAGTGGTGATGCTTTAAATTACGGCACCGCCTCCAATGCCTTCGGCTTAGATGATTCATGATTGTTAATCATCCTCTCCCGCTCAAAGGCGGGAAATGCTTTTTAATACTTCAGTAAGGCCTCCTTTGACTCCCCCTTCCCCTGCCCCTTCCGACTCTTTTATCATCTTGAGTTCATCATGGCCGACCTTGGCAAGGACATGGCGAAGAGGTGAGATTAGGACTCGTGGCCTGGAGTGTAGCGTCCTTTGTGCTCAGGGGTGTAATTTAGGAAAGCATTTGCTCTCTCTCTCTCTCTCTCTCTCTCTCTCTCTCTCTCTCTCTCAAGTTGGCTCTGTTTTAAAAGTAACGTTGCAATTACGTTGACTTGAAGTTATTTTGTTTGACTTCCAGGATGTCATAAAATTGTTGCTTCTTTTGTATTAGAATTTCCTTAATTTAACAGTTGTTTATTTAAACAATGAAAATATTTTGTGCTGGGCACAGTCTTCCTCCCAAACACTCGTGTTTTATATTTCGTTGCTTTAGAAGTATAAGATTTTATCGACTAGGGTAAACTTTCACCCCTTGCGCTACGCTATCGGCTGCAAGGTTATCGCTATACGGAAGTGATAGTATAGGTGGTTATGGTAACCATATCGTTACGCGTTAACTTTGTAAGTTAAGTGGAAGTGAAGTAAAATATATTGCTCCGTGTGCCTCGTAGCGATGTCATTGCTCGCCATTAACGTTCCATTGGTGGCCGGTGGCGGCCTTCGATGGGTTCATCTGTCCATTTCTCCTCTTTGCTCCCCTTCCCTCGCCCTTCGCAAATATGAGGTCAAAATTCTAGTACACTCGCCCTCGTGCCGAATTTATTCTCGGGAAAAATGTTACTCCCGAAAAAAATCTACATTGATCATACTTGCTTTCATATACGTTGAATTGAAAAACGCCATTGTATTATTGCTTGGCCCACGACTCTAAGAATTCTACGAAGAGGAAGCGACCACACCCTATCGTCTCCTGTTTCGCACTACGTTCCATTACTCTACCTTCTATAGGTTTTACAGGAAGGGGAAGGAAGATTTTTTATGAAGACGTTTGTGAGCACTATCATCAGCATGTCGTAATGCTCTCCGTACGTGTCGGTACGTACGCGTGCGAGTATGCTTCTGTCATCCTTTGCTCCCGATTGCGTCCTTTTGTTTACATGATTAGAAGTGAAGTTTTGTTTTCTGTGCTTTTCAATAGAATGTATCATATTTCGTCTCGCAGTAACCAGTTAATTCAATGATTTATAATTAACTTGCATTAAATTCAAATGTATTATAAACCATTTTTCTGAAATTCAAATGCTTTTCAAAAATTCTTATTTTTTGTTACTTGGAAGTAGTAAATTGCTCAAGTCACAATAATTACATTTCCTAAGCCGTAACCTCACCGCCCTGTCATTAACGTGTTGGCTGAGACTGTGATTTAAATCACCGACGTCTTTATTGTAAGAAAAAAAAAACATCCTATGCGATAATAATGAAGGCAATCAAGTCAAGAATAAAAATTGGAAAGTTTTTACATAATTTAAGATTAGTGTTTCGTGAGCAGTGTAGCCCGGATGATCCCTGAGAGCAGCGTTAGAGACTTTGTAGTTTATGGAAGTCTGGGTTGGAACAATAAACATCTATGTTATCGGTTCGTAAGGATGACCATCGAGAATAGAACTTTTATGGGCATGTTATTAGAAACGGGGATGTTACGCTCACCCCCAAAACCCATTCCTAAAACTGCACCCGGTTCGAGGGATAACACATGCGTCTTGGCTCAGATTGTATGATAAGGGTCTTCCCTAAGTGGTTTGTGTCTTACTGTTGTTTGACTCCGTAGAGTTTTATACTTGTTTAGTTTCGATAGCTTAATAAGCGTTTTTCTCTTATTCTTTTCTTCAACCCGGTGGAATATAATGACACCAGTTTTCCCGTCATAATGGCCTTCAAAAAGATTAATTTTTATTGTGTTGGTTACATTATCTATCTATTAAGTATGCATATGTGATTTTGAAATAAAATGAAAAAGGTATTTATTATTCTTGCAACTTAAGCAATTTAATTTTCCTTTATTAAAGTAGTTAAAAAATCCTCTTACCTAATTATATAAGTCTCTCTCTCTCTCTCTCTCTCTCTCTCTTGTTTGTTGGATGTCGTTTGGCAATTTATTCCTGTCCAAGTAAAGGTTACTCATCATCATCATCATCATCTTCAAGGTTCTATCACGCTTCAGTATATTCAACGTTTGATTCGAATATAAAAAGGGCCAACTAGCATTTTGCGTTATGAATAACAAGAACCTACGACACAACACAATATCAAGTTCATGGATGACATTTCTGCATTGGAAGTTTACTTTAAAATGACCCCAGCAACGGTACCTGACCACTGTTATTGATACGAGGCAAATCTTTAGCCTATGCCGACGGCACAAAAACCTTTAGAATAGGTAGACTACTCGTAATTAGAAATTCAATAGTAAGAGATGCATCCTGAAATGGTATTGGTCTTTGCCATCCACATATATGATGAAAATCTTTTGATGGTCTCTTCTGGAAAGTGACCATGAAAAATCTAACATTGGTAAATACTATACCCTAACCGTCATGGTTGTATTTGAGGGAAATCAACGGGATCTCAGTTGGTAAGTCAGTCGGAAATGGTAACAAAAATTTGCAGTCAAATTAATGGATCATTAACCAAACCAACCCAAGTTGTTTCATGTATTCCTTTTCATCATCGTGATCATTGCAACTCACTACAGCCATAAAATTTTTTTTTCACTTAATCCACCTTCATTTACGATTATCGCGTCTCAATAGTATGAATCTTAGGAAAATTACGAGCAGCTTCAAATTGCAAAGGAGTCGTTTTTTCTCTGGCCACCGAAAACAACGCCGTCTTTAATGGAAATAAGTAAGAATGTCTATATTTTGGTAAGATGTCAGGAAGTGTCACCCAGCATCTTGATCCGGATGGAAAAGTAATTACGAAATATTCTGAAATGAAAGAACCTTGTCATTATCTAGGCAGATCTGATGTGGTCGGCTTCTTTAAACAATAACAACATTCTCACAAATATTCGGCTTGGTTGCTGAGAACTTCTCCTAAAAGAGATACTATCAGTATCATATAACGTACTCACAATGGGTGTGGATTAAACCAGTCACAGACTACTGCTCACCTGCATCGTTTCTCCATCCTACAAACTAGAGGGAATTAGAATGATTTCCAGAATCTTGGCGAAGAAAACGTGTTTTGTCCATTGCATTTTTGAACTGAAACGTTTTACGATTACAATACCAGGTAACGTATTACTTCAAAATTACCATGACAATAAATAAATCGGAGACTGTCTACTTCAGTTGTACCATAATTTTGAACTTAGATTATTTTAGGTGATTTTATCTCCCATCAACAACTATTTCGTAATGTAGCTTAAATTTCTTGTTTGTCTTGAGCACTCATAGACACATTTTCTGTGGAAACTTCTTCCTCCGTATTCACCAAAATACCAAATCAGTCAGTGCGCAAACGCAAGCAGACGTGAGATACGTTCTCAGATCGCATTCCAGATGAACCAAGATTGTTATGCTACCGGTCAGGTCAGCCATGACCCTTCATACCACAGGCTGCAATTCTAACTCGGTCTAGCATGATGTGAAGTTCAGAGTCAGAACTGGTATCACGACTCTCGGTAACCAGTTCAGACGATATACAGATCAACTCGAAGGATGGCCTGGTGTTACTATTGTGTTGGTAATCTACTGGAATTTTCTGTTTCTCAAGTTCTTCCAGTTTTTAGCCGTATTTAGAACCGTGCAAAAGAATTTTTATTCTTTTGTTCCTTTGTGAAAATTTACAAGTAGTGTGTGTAGTTAATGAAGACTTACAATTTCATTTGTTTTCATAAAGTTTATTTTTTCATGTAAGGTACCTTTGTTGATGAATAACAAAAGTTTTATTCCATTCTGAAATGTTAAAGGGGGTGAGTTTTCACTGAATTAAATTTTTTGATGAGATATAGATGCGTCTTTTATACATAAAACGTTGGATTCAGACGTTCTAAGATGAAACGTAAAGGTCTGAAAGTCACCAGCTGGCTGCAGAATTTCAAGGAGTATAGCCTGTTAAATTGGCCATCGACTTACCTAGATATTACTTTATAAAGGGTTATGAAAGAGTGTTATTTGTTTATTTGTTTATTTGCTACTACGGTTTCCCTTCTTTTCGTGGCAAAGTATGTGAAAACGCACATTCGGCGTGTTATTTCTTATGTGTTGCATCGAAAAGCCTTTACTGGAAGCAAGAATTTTTTTCATAGATACACTTGTAACACCTTCGCCTTGGAACCTCATCCTTACCTTGTGCTCCCTCCACATTGCCTCAGCCTTCTCGGAGTGTGTGTGAGGGAGGGGGGGGGGGGGGGGGGGGGGGGGCGGGGGGGGGGGGGGGGGCGAGAGGGAAGTGGACGACCAACGCCCTCGCCTGATTTCTCAAGGCCACTGCAGACCAGGTCTGGCCGTCCGACCGACGCCTCTTTTGTCATCGTTCTAGATCACACACAAATAACGCCACTTGATGTGGTTCAGTGTTGAGAGTAGGATTTCCCCGATTCAGAAATAATTTAACTGACTTTCTGGGAAGGCAATATACATTGGAGTACTGATTTTTGGCAGGGTTGCTCATTATAGGCCATTAGAATAGTACCGACTGATCATCACGATCAGCGAACACGGTGAAATTCTCATTCTGTGGAGATATTAATTGAGATGGATAACACCCGAATAAGCTCAGGAGTTCCAGTTGATCTTGTCTGAAACTCTGCTCTAATTTTAAGAAAGACACTTTTGTTATATTTACTCATAAACTGCCTTCTATAAGATAAGATTGGGTAGAATTTAGCTCTGAATTATGATTGGGTTGATCATAATCGTAGTTGCCCTTCGTTGAGGGTTAGAAAACGTTAAAAAAAAATAAAGTAATAAGAAGTACAGTAGTATTGTTGCGGAGTCACGTGTAAAATTGCCAAATTTAGTCATTGTTGTCTCTATTTATATAACTGTTCAGAGAGGTGGTTGGTTACTAGACTTGACTGTAAACGGTTATAAGTAACCTGTTTGGTGTCGAGTTGGTGTGCTGATTTAGTTTCTAAATTACCGTTCATCTGCGATTATATACTATATGGAAGAGACGCAGCTTGAACTGTTATTTTATTTTAATGATAATCTAAGGTGTAAGATTATTGGAATTTACTGATAATTCAAGGTTTAAGATTATTGGATTTTACTGGTAATCCAAGGTTTAAGATTATTGTATTTTACTGATAATCCAAGGTTTAAGATTATTGGATTTTACTGATAATCCAAGGTTTAAGGTTATTCGATTTTACTGATAATCCAAGGTTCAAGATTATTCGATTTTACTGATAATCCAAGGTTTAAGATTATTCGATTTTACTGATAATGGAATGTTCAAGATTATTCGATCTTACTGATAATCCAAGATTTAAGATTATTCGATTTTACTGATAATCCAAGGTTTAAGATTATTCGATCTTACTGATAATCCAAGATTTAAGATTATTGGTATTCCAAGATTTAAGGTTATTGGATTTTCATGATAATCCAATGTTTAAGATTATTTGATTTTCCTGATAATCCAAGGTTCAAGTGTATTCGATTTTACTGATAATCCAAGGTTCAAGTTTATTCGATTTTACTGATAATCAAAAGTTTAAGATTATTTGATTTTCCTGATAACCCAAGGTTTAAGATTATTCGATTTTACTGATAATCCAAGTTTCAAGATTATTCGATTTTACTGATAATCCAAGGTTTAAGATTATTAGAATTTACTGATAATCTAAGGTTTATGTTTATTCGATTTTACTGATAAAGTTTAAGGTTATTGTATTTTACTGATAATCCAAGGTTTAAGATTATTCGATTTTACTGATAATCCAAGGTTTAAGATTATTCGATTTTACTGATAATCCAAGGTTTAAGATTATTCGATTTTACTGATAATCCAAGGTTTAAGATTATTCGATTTTACTGATAATCCAAGGTTTGAGTCTTCATCATAGGCATCACTTCTTGATGTATTATTGTCATTTGCAATGTTCTTAGTTTGATCATTCAAGATTTCATTGACGTTCAGGCGATATTAAAAGATAAAGTTACCCCGTAATGTATTGGGTCTCCGTGACCTACTGGGTCAACAATTGAGGTCGCTTGGATGAATATGAGCGATTACAGACATTTTAAAAGTTTAGTAGAGTTACCTTTACCCCTGTTAAAGGTACATTATACCTGACTTTCCGTAGTCTAGCAGTATAAGGTTTCCCATTGATAAAAGAGAGAGAGGAGAGAGAGAGAGAGAGAGAGAGAGAGAGAGAGAGAGAGAGAGAGAGTACACCTTATGTACACTGGCGTGGCAATGACGGTAATCATCAACGCAGTGTGTGGGTATATATGTGTGTTAGAGAGCTGTAACTTGACTGCAATACGTCACGTCACAGGTTCTTTATCAAATCGTTATGAGACCCACAAGAAGCACCTTTTGAAAGAGGTAACTCACTTGATTGGAAATAACATGTCATTGCAACATCTTGCAAACGGGAATGAAGGTCTGAGTAGGTCGTTAACTTGATCTTCATACCTTCGAAGATTGCATTTCATAAATGTCAGTTGTTCTTTTAATTAGTGTTTGACCTTTTCTGGTATTGTTTTGTTTATCAAACCCAGATTCGCTTCTGAACGGTTGTTCTGGAGTTTTTGCTTGATTTTCATTAACACCTAATACAGTCATCACGTCCTCATTTCTGCTTGGACGGTCAACTGTTATTAAATCCTTCTTGAATAAGTTATTAAATCCTTCTTGAATAAGACTGGGTCGATGGGATTCATTCCGACTTGCAACAAACTCGAATTTTCCTGGAAAACATTCCTTTTCTTTTATTAATTAATAGTGAATGATTTTCTGTTTGGTTTCATGTTATACGATTTTGGCATATTGCTTTACATAATTACGTACATTCTACTGAAATAAAAAAAAAGACTGAATAGCTATAGAAAAACGTCAACTGTATGCTCTAATAAGCATAAGTGCCGTTCTTGTGGATTCTGTAATGCAGGTAATTAATAAGTAACTACTTTGAAATGCATTACAGTCTTATGTCTCTAATGCGGATACAGATCATATAACTTTTGCATTACGTGAGAGAGAGAGAGAGAGAGAGAGAGAAATGTATATACGTTTGTAAAAATATTTTCTTTATCATAACGGAAGGTTGGTATCAACCTTGAAAGTTTCCTCCAATGTTAGTAATACCGTAAGAAAAAGTGCAAACAAAGCAAATAAAAACGAGTTGTTGGTCTTGGCCTAAAGAAGTCTTTCGAGAATGTGTGCCAGTTCAAGTCATGGCATCTGTTAGCTAATCTGACTTTATTTTTAGAGAGGCAATAAAGATTTTTATTTATTTTTAGAGATATATATTAAGGATTTTTATAAAATAGTAAAATAATATACGAATGATTGTATTACCAACCTTCCTAAAAATGGATGGTCAGTATGGTAAAAAAAAGTTAACAGAAAGTAAAAGAAATTATAAGTTAGAATACATATTTTTGTTTACAGATATTAGCCACATGGGCACAAAGAAGTGAAAACCAAAAAATTAGGGGAACAAGAGAAACTGTGATATGCTTTTTCTTTAAAAAGGAAAATAATTAAGACTGGGAAATGGTGATGCAGAGTAGATGGGGCAGCCCGAGGGCATTGCTTTTTTGCTTTTGTGCCCGGGCATGGTGCCAGAATGACCCCTCTGCCAAAAAGAGCAGCATAAATTCCTTAATAAAGCATTCATATGTTAACTGCGATTCAGACATAGTAAATTTTGAATGGGTAAGTTAGGTTAGGAGCATTATTGAGTTCGATAACTTTCATTTTTTCTTTTTTTTAATTTCTTTGTCTAATATTTTTGTCTATAGAAATAATTTAATGTGACTCAGTTAGTTGTATTTGCAATAGAAGTGTAAGCTTCCTTGAGAGATGTCCTATAGGTGTTGAAAATTAATTTTGAAATATTTTCTGCATTTCGGTAGTATTTAAAATATATTTTCTTTCTTAACAGAGGGTCGCGTGGAAGTTAGCAAAGAAGGAAAGCTGCTATGTTACATGTCGCCAGGAAAAGTGTTTGGCGAACTTGCCATCCTCTACAACTGCAAGCGCACAGCCACCATAAAAGGTCAGTGTGTAATTGAGAACAAACAACCTTTTTTTTGGTTCAAAGTGATTTTATCTGAGACTCAAACATACTGGCAATGAATTTAAACGATTGTTTGAAATAAAATAGATAGTATATATCAGCTTGAATATATTTGCAGTTATGTTAGGTGACTTTTTTTTTTATTGTAAAGAGTAAGCCTTGCTTTTAGTTTTGATTTCGATATTTTGTGCTTGGTAATATTTTTTTACTTAGTGCATTCAGTAAGTATTATTGTGATCAGGTACAGACGTGGATAATGTTCTTTAGTAGAAATTCATCCCTTGTATTTAGTAATACATACATACATTTGTAAAGGCGTCTTGTCATGTGTTGGTTGCGGTTGCTTTAACATCTATTTACTTCTGAACAGCCGCCACCGGTTGCAAACTCTTCGCAATCGACCGCAAATGTTTCCAGACCATCATGATGAGGACGGGACTCATCAGGCAGGCGGAGTACACCAACTTCCTCAAGAGGTAAGAGAAATATCTCTCTCTCTCTCTCTCTCTCTCTCTCTCTCTCTCTCTCTCTCTCTCTCTCTCTCCGTGTGTTGAATAACCCGAAAAGTATCCCTTTTTATGAGACTTGTTCTAGAGTGTTTTGTTGTTTCATAGACCTCTTTTATGTGTGCCTTTTCAGTCTCTTATCATATGCTTGAAATTCCTTTGTATTATTTATACGTTAACGGTGACGGTTAACCTTACACATATTCCTGATCGTTAAATATTTTACCAAATTGTTTGGCTTCTATATAAATATTGGAGATTTAGATTTTAACATTTTTAGTGCCGCAGGTTAGAAAGTAATTAACTGAGTTATTTCTCAGTGAACAGTAAGTTTTATGCAGTGCTGATTGTCTTATGCATCGTCATCCATATCTCTATAGACGCAAGTAGCGTGGTTTGATTAGTGAAAGTAGGCGCAAACCTTCCTTAGAGTATTTTGCCAGTCTAGTCTGTAACGATTCTTCGATTATGATAAAAACTAATGTATTTTCCTTTAGGTTTTTATTACTGTTACTTTACGACATGAGTTACAGTCTGTCTCCCCTCCCCCCATCTCTCTCTCTCTCTCTCTCTCTCTCTCTCTCTCTCTCTCTCTCTCTCACTTTTCGTACGTTCATGTATACTTACCGTTTTTAGGGATTTGTAACCGAATTCGTTGTTTTTCGTCGTATCTAGGGTTGTAAACATATTTTCTTCATATGAGTAACAATTTCTAACCAGAACGATCTCTCTCTCTCTCTCTCTCTCTCTCTCTCTCTCTCTCTCTCTCTCTCTCTCTCTCTCTCTCTCTCTCTCTCTCTGGCTATTGTAAGAAGTTTCAAGAAAAGAGCATTCCTGCAATCTTATAAAAAATAAATTTATCTAGCTCCTTTTCCAAGACTCTCGTAATGACGACTAATGGCACGTTAAACATGGAAAGGACAAAAAAATAATGAGAAACGGCATCCGGTATTGCCCATTCGGGCAGTTGCGAGTTTCCCACCAAACAGATGGATTCGACAGGACTAAATTGATACAGGCCTGGATGACTTCTTGTTCCTGAATTGCATCCTTGTTCTTATGTTATCCTAAACTTAGTATCTCTCTCTCTCTCTCTCTCTCTCTCTCTCTCTCTCTCTCTCTCTCTCTCTCACTGATTATTCGTCACATTTACATTCTTACCGTTTCGTTCCCTTGATAATATCACAAATGTTTTGATGCTTTTTCCTAGTATTGTCAGAGAAGTATTTAATTTCGGCTTCAGTAATCTGTGTTGATTGCCCTGTGAATTGTTCCAGAAAGTTTACGTGATTCATTTTTATCTTCTTACATTGGTCATGCCTGTTTACATATCCATTACAAGTGTGTATCTTTTCCCGATCGCCACAAACCTTTGTTGCTGTTGGTGTTTTGCAAGAGTGGTTGTGGACAGGGAAGGAGTCGTCTGGGAGGTTGTATTTTGGTTGTATTTTGGTTTTAGTAGCGGTTGAGAAGGAAAGGACTGTTTAGGTGGGGGGGGCGGGGGAGGTGGGTGGGGGGGGGGGGGTGGAGGTGGGAGTGATAGGAGCTGGAGGACGAAAAGGAGGAGTAGGAGGCGGTGGTGATAATAGATGGCCGTTATGTTATGTCCTCGTAATTGAGGTCTTTTATGGCGGCCTTCGAATGAATGCACCTCCAGCTCACATACACACGCGCACGTACACACACACACGTATACCTGGTAGTATTTACGGATATGAATCGTTCCTTTCATTTAGCAGCGGAACTGTCTTAAATTTTATTTTAATGCTATCTATTGATTATTTGTTCTTGATAAGATTTTCGGCGTATTAGTTAGCAAGTTTGTAATTTCTGTAATATAGTTCACATGTGTTTGTTATTTATTCCGATGCATCATAGTCTTACCAACACGTCAAATTCAGTGGTTATGATACACAGCTGTTTATTTTTTTTACTCTTCATTCAATTTGGACAATAATATAATTTTATTGTATGGCACGGCTGCTGCTGGAAAAGTCTCTCTCTCTCTCTCTCTCTCTCTCTCTCTCTCTCTCTCTCTCTCTCTCTCTCTCAGTTGTGTAGCCTGAGCTCTTATAAAGATAAGAGGACAGGCAAATGGATCATGGGTAAGCAGCTTTCGTGCCATAATATTCTAAAGCGTTTAATTGCTGCAACATCTAGCTAACTTGTCCGGCCTATAGAGATTTGAACTCCATTTCCTCGATTAAGAATGTTCCTCATTTAGGATGCGATTTCATTTTCACGCCATTTCTAATTATCTCTCAAGCCAAAGAATGGTTTGTTAAAGTTCCAACTTTTTCCCAGTTTGTGTTTGAAAGATGAGTTGGCAACAAAATCAAAAGGTCTTTAACACTAGTTTAAAGAAGTTTGTGTCATAATTAGTCTAAGATAATGTAGCAGCAAGTGTTTTAAGAGCTTATGTGTAGCATGAGTTGAAAAATTGATAAATTGAGAAATTTTTTGGACATTTTTGCATTACTAACGGTTCCTTACCGCAAAGAATGTTCTTTACTAATTTTTTTGGTTGTAATTGAGTATATTTAGTTTTCCCACTCTATTCGTCTCCGAGATTCTTCATGTGATATGTGGATGCTTTGAAAATATTTAGTAAAACAAGTATCAAATGAAAAGAGGCGAATTTTTAGATTACAGATAAACGCGCGCACACAATCTATCTATCTATCTATCTATCTATCTATCTATCTATCTATCTATCTATCTATCTATCTATATATATATATATATATAATATATATATATATATATATATATATGTTTGTATGTATGTACACTGACGTTTTCGTTAGATTTGTCTAATATGCTTTTTGTGTAACCTATTCTTTATTATAATTTACATTCTATTTGGTTTTCTACAGTATCATTAATAGAAACGTGACATGTTACCTTTGGTTTGACATGAAGACAGATGATTTGCATGTCAGTCATGTTCTTGGCTTTTTCTTCCAGGATGTGGCCATGAGAGATGCTAGTGTAATGCATAAATTTTTTGCACTCGACCTTCAGCAAATGTACTTTTACACTCGTAGGCACTTGTTAAATATTGCTTATTGCTGACCCTTCATTGCGTTGTAAGATCGTGAGAATCTTTTTATTGACAGAAGTAATAAATTATATACCTGGGAGTCATTCGAATGTGGTTGGTTGTAGTTTGGAATGAACAAAAATGCAATGGTGTTTCAGACCTCGTTTGTAAGTACTGTCTGAGAAAAGCGTATAAGTGAACGTGGATAAATATGGACATATTTTGTGTGTGCATATGTTCGTGTACACATAAGAGGGAAACGGGAAGAAATGAAATATGACAAGACTTTTGCTAAAGCTGGAATGTTGTGGCCAGAATGGTATACTGTAATACTGGGGACATCACCAGCTTTAGAGATCTTTAAATTTATGTCACCCAGCCACAAGTTTCAAATTACGAGAAGTTGATGTAGCTTTTTTGTAAAACGGAGAAAAATGATCCGTTGTTTAATTTTGTTGGTCAAGGCAGTCAAGTTTCTATGCTGAGGATTTGATTAATTAAGTTGTTTTGAATTCTTAGCTGTAATAGTTTTGTCAGTCTGAATTGATGTATATTTCGATGTTGGTCGTTTTGTATCACTCTTAATTAAATTGAATATTCTTTTTGTCTGATAGAAGAATACTAAAGATTCTTTACTTTTTACTTGGACGAACTCGCTAACCTCCGAATTCAACGTCATAAATTCCGAGCGCAAACTTCTCCCTTCGGTTACTCGGATATCATGAATCAAAGGTCAACCCCGGCTCATTTGTATGTTCGTCAGCCCCTTCGCTGTTACCAGGAGCATGAACGCAACCTGTCAGTGAAACTGTTTATTTTTTATTTTTATTTATTTTTTTATTTTATTTTTTTGCTGCCGAAGGAATAAAGGGCAACCGCAACCACCGCGGTCAGTTGAAAATTTATTCATAGTAATTGTATTTATATTGTCAGTCCTTTGTTACAATTCGACACGTGTTGATACTTTTATTTAGAATCTGGCAGTGGGATACCTGCTATGTTAGGTGTTACCTTCTTCATAACAAGGTTTAATAGATCAGAATGAAATAATTTTGTTGTTCTGAATACCTTCTCTCTCTCTCTCTCTCTCTCTCTCTCTCTCTCTCTCTCTCTCTCTCTCTCTCTCTCTCTCTCTCTCTCAACTAATCTGCATTGACTGACAGTGAATATATTTGAAATTATGAAGATACTTTTATACACTATAAAATGTATTTTCTCTTAACTCCATGGTATTTTTTTTTTATTAAAATGGAAATCATTTACGAAATACATCTTAATTCGAAGGAAAAATTGCTTCGATTTTTTTCTATTGAAATCTTGTGTCTTTAGATGACTGGGGATGTGGTATATACAAGAACCCGCTTAGTTATAAAAATCATCGAATATCTGTGAATAAATTGAAGCTAAGTTCTTTTTCTTTGGATTTTTTTTATTTTTATTTTTATCTGCTGTGTTCGGAAACCTCACTTAGGCAGTGATAGACATTTTATCTGCTTGAATAAGTTCGAAGGTATTATATAAAACTATTTTCGCCATTCTGAGATTGTTTATATGAGATTTTAATTTTGATATGTGATAAAATTTAGATACTTTTGTGGGTAATAAATAAATTCAGTTCGTTTCTGTCAAGACAGAAAGATTTTTTTTAGTTTTGGTTTCATTAATATTTATCTGTATGGCCTTGAGTTATTCCTGTTGCCAGCAGTCGCGTTCTCTTATATGGATGTTGTTGAACAATGCGTCGTCTGTGGATTATGTCTCTGAAAGAGGGAGAAACGGCTGGGAAATTAAATGCTACGGGAATCATGAATTAATCCAAGCGATTGTACCTTACTGAGAATTAATATTCTTTTTATTCGAAAATTCACCTTCATTTTAAATATGGTGGTGCCCCTTCAGGACATTTGGGCCGTTTCTTTCCTGTACATGTTGACCACTGTTTTCTTATCATCTACACTAAAATGGATCTCTGATCTTTGGCGCCTCCCGTATCCTTATGCGGGTAACAGTCTTTGTCAACTTGCTTAGCCCCACTAATTGGTGCCCACGAGGTCTAGCTTATTGTTTCCTTTTTCTCTACACATTCTTCCATCCGTAGACTTGATTCAGCCTTCTCTCAAGCTAAACATTCGTGACAGCACATTCTCTCTCTCTCTCTCTCTCTCTCTCTCTCTCTCTCTCTCTCTCTCTCTCTCTCTCTCTCTCACAAGCTTTGTCTCGGATAGCTCGTAACAAACTACTGCCTACCCCATGCAATCTGAATTTTCGACGTTATATTTTTATCTGGTTTAGGCGATGTTTATGTAACGCACTGACAGTGTTCCCATTACTCTCAAGTCTTCCGGAATCAACGCACTTCATGCAAGACAGCCTCTTCTGTCTAGAAATTCCCAGCTTTTACCCAGGCATTTCCTCGTCATTAATCACACTTACTATTCATTTTGCTTGTGTGTTTACTCATACATCGGGTCGCGAATTTAATTGTAAAGGGCATAAAAAATATAATGAAGAACATTTTCATAGTTGTTGGTATCTGGAATGAGCTGGCCGTCCAAGTGGCCACATTTTTTGGCTCTGGTATCTGTAAACAAAAATAGAAGTTACATAAACGTAGAGGAGCTTCACATCGGGAAACTGCGCGAGATTTTAATTACGTAACGAGGAGGGCGTTGAGTATGCTATGGCTCCATTGAGCCAGACCGACAACGTTACGAAACAAGTTGGCCTTTGCGCATACTACGGCTCCATGGCTTCATTGAGCCAAACACGGCGAATATTTCTAAGGTAAACCAACATTTAGAAATGGTAAATACTTGTTTTCCCAATACCTGTAGGCTGTATCATTTGGCCTGACATATCCACGGATTCTATATTGCTTGGGACGAAATGCTTTCGGTTACGTATGAATCACCATCAGATTGATTATCACAGGTAATTAGATACTCCAGATTCCGTATCAGTTGGAATGACAGGCCATCAGATTCTGTGTTAGTAGAAATGGAACGTCCTCAGAGTCTTTATAAGTTGGAACGGGACAACGTACATCAAGGTTTTTTTTTTTTTTTTTTTTTTTTTTTATGTAGGATCATAATCACGTGATCACCCGTCTTTCGTCAGGCCAAGGATATTGTGGTTTCACTCTAGGTGAGGAGGAGATGGCCAGCAAAGAACAGTTTTGGTTATACTGGTCACGTCGGGACGTAGGGATAGGAAAAAAAAAATAGAAAAGGGTTAAATAACTAGAGCAATTTACATATGGCAAAATAGAACTCAGATTTGTTGATAACCTTACCTTACCTTACAGACCTTACATCTTGTTCGGGTTGCCCCAGGTCCCTCAGTGTGAGGCACCTCTAATGTCTACCAGAGAGTTGCTAGTACATCTTCCGGTATATTTTGCATCTTCCAATCTTGGATGGTCTGGGATGCAGTTTAGATATTTGTCGAGCTTATTCTTAAACACATCTACGCTCACTCCTGATATATTCCTCAGATGAGCTGGCAACGCATTGAATAGACGCTGCATTATCGATGCTGGTGCGTAGTGGATTAATGTCCTGTGTGCTTTCCTTATTTTTCCTGGTATAGTTTTGGGCACTATTAATCTACCTCTGCTTGCTCTTTCTGATATTTTTAGTTCCATGATATTTTCTGCTATTCCTTCTATCTGTTTCCATGCCTGAATTATCATGTAGCGTTCTCTTCTCCTTTCTAGACTATATAATTTTAAGAATTGTAGTCTTTCCCAGTAGTCTAGGTCCTTAACTTCTTCTATTCTAGCTGTAAAGGACCTTTGTACACTCTATATTTGTGCAATATCCTTTTGATAGTGTGGGTACCATATCATATTGCAATATTCAAGTGGACTACGAACATATGTTTTATAAAGCATAATCGTGTGTTCAGCTTTTCTTGTTTTGAAGTGCCGTAACAACATTCCCATTTTTGCTTTACATTTTGCCAACAGAGTTGCTATTTGATCATTGCATAACATGTTCCTATTCATCATCACACCAAGGTCTTTTAACTGCTTCCTTATTTGTGATGGTCTCATTATTAGGTCCCTTATATGCATATAGCTTTCTTTCTCTGTCTCCATAATTTATTGATTCAATTTATCAGAGTTAAATACCATCCTATTTACCTCTGCCCAATCATATACTTTGTTAAGGTCTCTTTGTAGAGCGTTCCTATCTTCATCACAAGTAATTTCTCTACTTATTCTTGTGTCATCTGCGAAACTACTCACTACCGAATCCTTCACATTATTGTCTATGTCTTCAATCATAATAACAAACAGTATTGCAGCTAACACCGTACCTTGCGGCACACCGGATATTACCTTGACTTCATCCGATTCTCGTCGTTTGCAATAACTATCTGTTTTCTGTTGTGTAAAAATTCTTTTAACCATCTTCCTACTTTATCCACGATATTGTGTTTTCTAATTTTCTTCGCTAATATATTATGGTCTACTTTATCAAAAGCTTTTGCAAAGTCTAAATAAACCACATCTGTTTCATTTCCGCTTTTCATATTTTTGAATATGTTCTCACGGTGGACTAACAGTTGGGTTTGTGTACTTTTTCCGGGTACGAAACCATGTTGTCCTTTATTAAACAAATTATTTTTATTAAATGTTTCATAATATTTTTCTTCATTACCCTTTCATACACTTTCATAATATGTGATGTTAGACTCACAGGCCTATAATTACTTGCCTCTAGTCTTGATCCACTTTTGAAAGTAGGGGTAATATATGCTAATTTGTGCTCCTCATAAATCTTGCCTGTATCTACACTTTGTCTTAATAATATTGCAAGTGGCTTTGCGATAGAATGAACTACTTTCTTTAACAAAATAGCAGGAATTCCATCAGGCCCTGCAGCAGCTCCATTTTTAATTTCATTAATAGCCTGGACACAACTATCAGCTTCTTAATATCTATGTCAGCTAAATATTCACTATTTTCATCCCTTACTTCTATATCATTATCTTCATTATCTATTCTAGGGGTGAATTCTCTCTTATATCGTTCTGCCAGTATGTTGCAAATTTCCTTTTTTTCATTCGTTAATCTCCCTTCAATTCTCAGAGGGCCTATTTCTATTCTTCTTTTATTCATCTTCTTCGCATATGAGTATAATAGCTTGGGGTTTTGCTTGATATTTAATAGGGTTTTTTCTTCCAAGTCCCGTTTTCATTTTCTTTTGATTGTATAATCTTTTGTTCTGCATTTTCTATCTTACTTTTTAGTTCTATAACTTTCCATGCATTTTTTTCTTTTGCAAGACCTTTTTTCCACTTTCTGATTTTCTGGAACAAGATCCTTCTGTCTCTTGGTATGCATGAATGATGTTTACTTTTCTTCTTCGGTATATATTTTTCCACTATTTTCTCCAATATTTTATATAATATCTCCGTATTACCCTTATGTCATCACTTACGAAAATGTTATCCCAATCTTTGTTAATTCTTCATTAATTTCTGACCATTTTATATACTGTAGAAGTTGTATTTTCCATATCCTTCCCACTTTTTCATTTCTTGCTTATCTCTATTTTCACTTGCTTTGGAATGAACTGTTAATTCTATGACATTATGGTCTGAAATATTCGCATTTATAAACTATTATTTCTTTAACATAATTCATCTCGTTCACAAATACTAGGTCTAAAGTATTTTCCTTTCTTGTTGGCAGGTGATTTATTTGTTGA
>NC_061109.1:105240563-105243063 GCF_015104395.2 Macrobrachium nipponense | reverse complement strand
ATTTCTCTATTAAGTCTCTTTAGCTAACAAATCAGTAAAGTCCTTAGTGTAGTACAGTCACAACATTATTTGTCCTAGGGATTAATGGCATAAGATAATTATTTTGGCTTCAAAACGAGGACACGTAATAACTACATGTAGCAATATTAAATCACTGAAGATCTTATCAATACGTTCATTGCCTGAGTGTATAAGGTTCCGATGTGTTGCTCAAGACGAGTACCCTCTCCCCTCGCGGATATTACTCGAGTCTCGGTAACAACAAGTATTACACGTCAAGGTCTTTGGAAATGGATTTTATCGAAGATCTGGGACACATTCGTCCCGGATAATGGTGAGCAGTGTAATATAAGAGTGAATCAGCAAGAAAAATAAAGTATCTAGATTGATATTTCTCTTATGCCAGGTACTGTACCTACTTATCCTGAGAGGAGCAGCTTAACCCTGTTGATATAGTAGTGATTTTAGCTACTTTGTTGGTTTTTGCTTTAGTCTCGAAAACATAATAGAACGTTTGTCTGCACCTCTCATTTTATATATAAAAAAAAATCTCTCTCGCAACAATCACAAAATTCACGTAAAATTTAGAGTGACGATTTACCGTTCTGTTATAGTATTATATATATGTTATCAGCAATCCGTCTTCTTTCGAAATCATTAAATTTTTACGAGGTAGTTGGAAAATCTACCAGATACTTTATATTTATTTTTCGGATTAATGCTTACTACTTGCTGTTAACGTTCGATAGGTTGAGTTGATATTTTAAACTGTTGATGTATTCAAGGACTTAAGTTCATTTTTAGCTATCAAATTGGTCCAACCTGTTTTATACATGTAATCATTATTTTAATCGGATTCTGATGTAGGTAGAGTTTCGGCAAGCAGTTACTTGGTATGTGGAATGCAGAATGTCTGTTAATTGCGACATGCTTTTATTATGAGCCTAATTTTAGGTTGTAGAAGTTGTTTTCTTATTGTAGTAGTTATGAAGACTGTCTCGCTCTCTTTCTCTCTCACTCTCGCTGACGCACACAAAACACAGGTAAGGTGTGAAAGAGCATAAATATTGTTTTTCAAGATCTCTGTATTGAAGAATTCGGTCTCTAAAGCCGTAACTGAAAAGTAGACCGTCGCTTCATGCTATGGTGTTTTAGTTCCCAGACAGGGAAACGCAGACCCAGAATTTATGTTTTAAGAAAGACAGCTGCTATTATTTTCCAATTCTTTTCAGTATGAAGGGTATAACCATATATAGTTCGGATTAGTCTTTGTTTAATTCAAAGTCTCGACAGTCTGGACCATGGACTGGACCCTTCCCTCAGACCACGGTGGATATAAACCAGTCTGGCAGAGAAGGCGAGAGAGAAAAAAAAGAAACAGGAAAAAAAGGTAGAGACCGCTCATTAAGTCTTGGTTGTAGATGAAGTAAAAAAAATCTTGGCTTCGCCACAGGGTGTGGTACCAGTATGGTTAAGGATATAGTTCATATTGGAGAGTTAATGTTACTTAATTCTTTGCTGGATGAATGTTAACAGTTTTATCGTCAGTTAGCTAGGGGATTAGTCAGCTCTTTTTCTTTCAACCGTAAAATCGCATCGACTGCCCGTCTGTCCTTTAATCTCCCAGACATTTTGCATTATATATTCCCTCTGGTATCTCATGGTCGTTGTCCTCTGATAACGCTTGTGAATATTTCTGCTCAGTTGGATGTGTTGTAAAGGCGTCAGCCTTGGTTTGCATTTTTACGGTTTTATAAGTAGAGTTGCTACACAATAGGGATGAAGCTTGTACTGAGGCTGGAGAACCCATTTCTTGCGATTGTTAGGATGCAACGCGATTAGAAGGGTGCAGGAGCTCTAGTTATTGTAGTAATTACCTTAATTGAACTGATGATAATTGGCCTAATTAAACAGTGGCCAATTGTCTTAGCCAGAGCGAACCCATGCGACCGTAGGGGGTAAGATTTAATGTTTTGAAAGTCGTCCATCCTTTGCACAAAATTCTCGGAAGGAGATGCGAGCGGATGTATACTACTGCTACAGATAGTTCTTAGTGTAAATGATTTCAAGCCCGTCAGCCTGTCTGCGTTGCCACCGTAGCAGTCAGGCCCTTCCTTCCAATTGGACCCGTGTTAAGCCCATAGATTACCTGTGTTGCCATGAGGACGCTCCTCATGGCAAGCCACCTTGTCCTCGACGTACACCTCAAGCTTCACGATCCAACAGATAACTGTGCGAAAGTCGTGAACTTGAGGGTAAGCTGGTTTGATTTGTCGTTCGTACCATTCACTTACAGAATGTGGAGCTATCCGCCTTCCTCTGTATTTCATGAATCATTGAACGTGTCTTTTTTGAAAAGCCGACTTTGTTGTTTCTTTTTGAAAATTTGGCTTTTTCTTTCAGAGCCGCACTTGTTTTGCAATAGCAGGCTGTAAAGGAAGGCTAGTTTGGTCATTAACATGAGACATTAAATCAGCATTATCCGTTGGGTAACAAATAT
>NC_061109.1:105135563-105235563 GCF_015104395.2 Macrobrachium nipponense | reverse complement strand
ATATATATAATATATATATATATTTATAAGCTCTGTTCCTCTTAGTGGAGATTGGTACCAGTAATTAGCCTGCGTTCCTCAGTTATTCCTTTGGGAAGAAGGTTGCATGAACTTTTTTTTTTTTTTTTTTTTTAATACCCTGGTTGCGACCACTATAGTCGTCTAGCGTCCAGAAGTAAGTAGAGTGGTTAACATATTGGTTACACTGCTGAGGCGCATTGATTCTTTTTATAAGATTTGTCTGTCCTCCCATTCTTGCCCAGGAGTAAAACTTGTGTCCCTCGCTGGGTAGACGACAGTGGTGCTGTCGATTGCGCGCGCGCGCGCACACACACACACACACACATATATATATATATGTGTGTGTGTGTGTGTGTGTGTGTGTGTGTGTGTATGTGTATGTGTGTGTCCATGTTAGGCATAAAAACTCGTACAGCTTTCATTAAAAGATATCATTTTTCAAGAAGAGTCTTTCAATTAGTTTTCATATATAGGCTAATTAGTCTATATGTAATACATATCTTTTAAAAAATCATTGAAGTCTTACGGTAATTATGTTATTTTAGAGTAAAAAGGGTTTTTCTGTATCCAAAGATGTTTTTTTTTTTGTGTGACGATTTTAAATGTGAATTAGAGCCGTTTATTTGACGACTGCATTCATTATAGATATTGTACACGAAGAGTGGTTATGTATGATTATTATTGAAGTTGGGCAAAGAAATTCAAATTTTATATATATTGATAGGTGTGGGTTGCTGGTCTTCTGGAGGTTTTGCAATTTACAAAATCACTGTTCGGGTTATTATTGTTAAAATCCACGATGTAGTCATTGTGGTATGAATGTGGCAGTGACTGATGTGCTGTTGGTGGGTGTTTTCTTTGGAACCGCCCTCTTTTAGGGAAAACAGGATAATGTTCAAAAATATTATCTCCAATATTAAATTACTCTCTTCACACATTTCTAACATCGAGAAAGGCTGGACGTGTACGTATTGCCGCTTAAGAAAAAGATAAGGTTACTTGAGGGCTACGTACTTATATTCTTGCCTGGGAAGGCATTTTTATTTACCGTCTTATTGTTGAATCATGCCGTTTCTTCCATTCTGTGCATAAGTGTGCCTGTATTTTATTTCTATTGTTTCAACGGTAAAACCTAGTCGACTTTTCGTAATTTGTTATATTTTTATACTTAATTTTCTAAACCATATATATATATATGTATATATATATATATATATATATATATATTGACAATATTTTTTACTCTAATACTCAGTTTCCTTACTTATTTACTGAAGTAGAAACCTCGTACTCTTTATCAGTATTTTGCGTACTCTTCGTGAAATAATTCCCAAAGGAATGGGTCAGGCAGGGGTAGGTGTGTCCTGGCATCTTCGATAGACTGAAGGAGAATTCAGTGGTGCATACACTATTGTGAAGATAATGTCATGTGCCAGAGCGATTTTCTCGTCTTTTTCCAAGATTTCTTTCAAGAATCATGACTCTCAGGAGTTTCGTCAAACTGACATTCAACTTACGTGCGCTATTGTGAAAGTCGCCCTTTCCATGAGCTGTTTTACCCTCCACAGATCCAGTTCTTCCAGGGTTTGGCCGATTCGACAAAATTCGAGCGACATGAGTAATATTTGTGTCACGCTTCGCCATGGACAGTAAAACTAATAATGTCAAATAACCGACTTTTTCATTATCATATAAAATGTGTATCTTAACTGTTGTCTTTACTTATTGTTTAGGAGAATTTAGGAAAGCTCGTTTTTGGTTTAGCTAAGCTCATTACCGTCAGAAATGCACATATTGGTATGATATATATATATATATATATAGTTTGATTTTTATATAACTAATGGTCCCGAACTCGCCTGCAAAAATCCACAACCCAGTCCAAGAGGCCGACAACTCTTCGCTAGACACTACTTTGTGGGTGTGATCCGTTGTATCTTTATCCCTTACAAGGGCAATGTCCAGGTTGTACATTGCGCTATTACTGTTGAATGGTTGAAGTGTTGTTGAATCTAATGCAGAAACTCCCACAGCATTAGCCGCTTCATCAGCTTGCGTAGAAGGCTCCATCCCTATACGCAATTTTTCAGACTCCCCTTCACACCAAACTAGGCTGTCTGCGTTTTGTTAATTGCTTCGCCCTCATCATGAAAACTATTAGATGTTCACAGCAGTTTATCAGCAATACCAGACATTCACACTTACCTTCACATTGCTTCACTAGATTATATCTAGCTTTTTTGCGGGGAAGGGTGGGGGCCGGGGTGTATGGGCTAATTATTCCATCTATACTGTTTTCCTCCTACTTTCAAGTTTTCACATGATTGTTTCGTAACATAAACTTTATTGAAACATCTTCTTCCTTTCAGTGTTGCATCTCAGAGACGAAAACTAGTGACAAGTCAGACTTATATTGTGATAGATATCAAAACCGAGCACGGCGTTGTATTTGGTTATGTAGAAGATTATCTACTCGGACAGGGGTTAAGAAGCATCGTTTTGTTTCTTTAAAAATCTCTTTTTGCTATTTTTATTACTCTGGCTTACAAGTGATTCGGTCCGATATATAGAATAATTTTAAAAATGAGAAAACTTGAAATCTTTTATATGCTTTCAGAGGATTAAAAGAAATTCCCTTTCATTTATTGAAGACATGTTGCACAGAAATATTTTTGTAAACACTAGGGAGGAGGCTTAATGTCCATCCCTAAAAAAAATAATAAATAAGCCATAAAGGTAGAAAACAAAGGAAAAGTCGTATTGTCTTAACGACGTCATAAGGATTTATAATCTCACAAAATAAGTTTAACCTTTCTTGTTCGAATTGCGTCAGAAAAGCACCGCACGCTTAATGGATACGTTACCTGTCTAATATAATATATTTTTTCATTTGTACGTCCTTATTGAGAAGAGTTTTTTTTTCCATGAAAGTCCGCCTTGTTAACTATTCTAAAGACTAATAACGAAATGATTTATTATTTCCGTTGTGAATGTCATTGTCCTGTATTAGTGTAGGTTTGCATTACACACTTTCATTTTCATTTTGTTTTCACTGTTTCATACACTGTTATCTCATTTTCCGTCAAATTATGTTTGCTTATATTAGGAAATTCACTATTCCGTTCGTGAAAAGGAAGTTCATTCTTCCCGGTGTTCATTTTCAGTATGAAAGAAATTTGGTCGTGATGCAAAATTCTCGTTAGAATTTTGGTGAAATTGAAGGGAGAGTAGTTTGGGTGCTCTGCGCGCTCACTGAAGATGCTGCATGATCTGAAAATTATGGGTATAATAATAAGCGTTCTTCAGATAGTTACGAACAGAGGGCATGCAGGGCATATTCGATCACATCCTTATCATATCGCATATTTCCTATGCTCTGTGTCTCCCACGAAGTAAGCTACCGTTTGAACCCCTTATTGCGCTTAGTAGCACTCACAGTTTCAGCTTTCAGTATAAATTGATCGAGGCCAGGAAGAAAAAATGCCTGCAGTTAAATGCCTGCAGTTGAACCGCTTCCGGACGTTAGGCTGATTGATTTATTTGTTTTTATACTTTTACCTTAAATCTTCGAGGTGTCTTCGGTTTCTTTTGAATAGTCCTGTGGATTATAGATTTAATGTTCTTTGACCTTTTTTTTCAAGATTTCCCTTTTTCGTCTTTCAGAAGACTTTTGATGTTAATTTTGAGCACCATGTTCGGAAAGAAAGGTAAAAAAAAATATAGTTGATCTTCTATAGGATTACTCAGTACAAAAATATGTATATATTTATCGGTTTTCTTTTTTATTCTGAGATAGTTTTAGGTTATATTGGTTGCCTTTGTGTTTTTGTACATATAAAGGGAAATGTTCAATTGGTTCCAGAGACTGTAAAGCGGTGTGACTAGAAACTTAGATCAATTATGCGAAGTGCAATAGACAAAGAGCTCTGCTGCGATTTGTTTTTCTCGTTTATCGTTGGCCCTCATTGCTATGATTAAATATTCGATGCGAGTCCAATTTGACGAGACTAACTATTTGTGTTTATGGTATCGTATGTGATTGAAACATTCCTCAATAAGCAGTATCGATTTAACGACCACAGTAAAGTAGCTCAGAGTGGTGCATGAGCTGACGAGGTAAAGATTCGGTTCGAACTCGTGCGCCGTAAAATCGAAGAAAAGATTTGAAGAATGCGTCCGAGGAAAAAATGCTGATTGGTTTTCAGATACTCAACGTCTATGGTACGTGCAGTAAATCATGGTTTGCGATGAAGACTGTTAAAAAAAGTAGCTTTGTACCATGATCGCCACATTAGACTGTTCAGATATTACTTGAATTCTCTCACCCTGTTTCTCTCCGCGTGCGCAGGAATACTTACACATAGAAAGTAGATGCGCATAAGTAGATTTGTATTTGTATATATTGAAGCAGGGGTATGTTCTTTATAATTAGAAGGATATTTTATTTCCATCAAATTTGCATACTTTATATTTTAAAGATACTTCACGTGTTTCCTACGTTAAAAGTAACTAATTGGTTTCTTGTCTTCTTTAATAATTCACATACGGTACCCTTTTTTTGTTCTTAGTCAAATAGCCTTCTGAGATATTATCCTGGTTTGAAATTTGCGATAGTGGCCGTAACATTTGAACTCGTGTGAACTATATGAAAACACATGCTCATAACCATTTATAATATATATATATATATATATATATATATATATATATATATATATATATATATATATATATATACATACACACATCATACATATAGTGAAGGAAAAGAGGACCACTATAAATTATTTTTTTCATTAGAAAAAGCAGCTTACCTTAGCAATAGTTTTACTTATATGTATGCATGTATGAATACATACATATAATGTGTGTATATATATATATATATATAATATATATATATGTGTGTGTGTGTGTGTGTGTGTGTGTGTGTGTATGTGTATGTATATATATACATATACGTTCAGACATACAAACACATACATACATACAAGTAAAATTATTACTAAGGTAAATTGCTGCTTCTAATAAATCAAAGTAGATCTGTAGTGGCCCTCTTTTCCTTTACCATATAAAAGCACTAAATCTTGATTTGGCCGTTTTCTTTCCCTTTGAATCATCTACAGTATTTTAATTATTATTATTATTGATACAGAGGAAACTTTGTACTCGAGAAATTTATTTGTTTTAGCTACTTATTGGGAGAAACTTTACTTTTCATGAACAATGACGTTGAGGTCAGATGTTTTCACAAAATGTAGTGTTATGATATTTTACAGTAAAATAAGTTAAAAGAAACTTCAGGCAGCTGGAATAGTCAGATAGTTAGTGTCGCTCCTTCCTTAGTGACTTGACGGTCCTTGATGGCCAGCCGGGTTGCCGCCCGGTGTTGTTTATTGTGAGTAGCACCTCGGAATCCAGCGGAAGGTTTTGTTTTGTCTGGTTTTCGTATTGAACTCATTGTCTTGTAAATCAGTTATCAGACCAGGCCGTTGTACTTGTGGTAAGGTAGGCAGAAGAGTATTCGTTGTATCGAATAGAAGAACAATTTTTTTTTTCTACTGACCAGGTTTAATTTTAACTATCACAGCAATTTTTTTCCCAGTTACTAGATTTATTTGAGCCCAACTCTATCAGAAATGTTAACGCTTTTTTGCTGATGATAAAGATATGAAAATATCTCCTTATTTTCAAGTTGCTATAGAGAATTTTGGGAGCTGGTATTATCTTGGGATTGCATGAAGTTCTACCCGCGTATATGAGAAGTGTTGGCTGGGTCATGGAAATATTAATATACCGAACTTTTGTTTGATTGGAGGAACACCAGAAATCGAAGAAACCTGGCTGTTGTGAGTAGTTATGGAATTGGAATTAGTAGATTTAGGTAATACCTCCGCGTCGGGCATATCTTTGGAAATTACAGTTTCCTATAGTATTAGGTTGCTTATTAAGAATATGCCGTTATTTTTGGGGGACGACTGTAATTAACCCCCAGGGGCTACTACTAAACACGACAAAATACATTGGACGCCCCAAACCCTAGTGGCTTTCGTATTCGCGGTACCGTTCCTTGCAGTCCGTGCGGAGTTATTGCCTAGAATTACCATGGAATTGCCTGAATTTGTAAAAGGCAGTGTATTGTCGACTAGGATGACGAATTACACTGCTTTAAAAGTTTAAGATTAAATGTTCTTAAAATTAACTTTGCATTGGAGTTTATTGTCCGTAGCTTGCTTTGATAAATTTTGTCAAACCTTTCGCTTTCGAAAGATACTCTTAGCATTAATGATTTTGATAAATGTGCACAAGAATGCCTCCTAATCACTATACGTACAGTACAGAAAACCTACTGAGATATACATCTGCCATTTAACGTTGATGCATAATTTTTTTTATGCATTGTGGTTGACTATTCAGAATCGTCCCAGTAACAGTTATAATATTTTCCACATTAGCCAGTAAGCCGTAATTAGGAATCCGTGAAGACATAGTTTTCGATTACCGCAGTTTTTAACTTGAATTTGAGCGATATCGGGACGAAATATTTTAGTTAACTCTGTAATACTGTAATTGTAAAGTGCATGGTTAATTTGTGCTTGAGGCTATTCTGACCTTTATTGTTTATGCAAGGAATTTTTGGCTGGAGAAAAATAAAAAGCGAGTGCAATGCACTCTGCGGGCAGGAAGGTCGAAAAATACAAACAGTTTATGCAAGCCAGTTGTAACAATCTATCAGAATTTTATATGAAATGAAATTGTATCAACGGCAGTGAAAGGGATGCACCCTAGCCTAAGCCGAATGCTTCCCCTGCCTATTCTTTGCCACAATGATCACAGAGTAAAATAGAGGGATGCGTCTTAACCAGATTTATCTTAAGCCACTTTGGGGGTATAGTTGAGGAACCACCTAACCTGACTTACAGCCCCAGAGGTTTATTATAACATAACTTAGCCAATGACGCCGGTTCTCTCTCTCTCTCTCTCTCTCTCTCTCTCTCTCTCTCTCTCTCTCTCTCTCTCTCTCTCTCTCTCTAACTGGGTGTGTGTGTACCCCATCTTAGAACTTACGATACGAGGAAAGCAAGTGAAAATTAATCATCCTGGAATACACAACGCTTTCAATCAAATCTTATTGCATTTTAGGTATCCTGTAGTAGTCAAAATAATGATAAAGGTATAAGGCTAATAATTCGATTCTTTATCTGCTTTGGTCAGACCAATTGGATGGTTTATGTTGTCAGTGTTGATAGTTTTAGATAATAGTTTATGATAAAATGCAGTTTTGTTTTAGGCACAGTGAAGACATTCAATTTTTAGCTATACTTACTTTTAAGTGATTGGTTTCTATATTTTTTTTTTCAGCGTACCCACGTTCCAGGCGTTACAAGAAGAGACACTTATCAAAATTGCCGATGTCCTGGAAGAGGTAAGTAACGTGTCAGTGCCATTCGTTGATTGCAAGGCTCTTTTGTTATCATGGCTTTCTGTCTCGGAGAATTTTGGCTCTCACTTCAAATTCTTATATAGGTTATGAGTTTCGCACTGTCTAGCCTAGTGGACTTGATATCAGTTTTTCAGCTTCGGAGAAAGGACCGCAAATTATAAATGAGAGGGAGGCGTACTTACTCTTTGAAACCACCTCTAGGGTAGTTCCCATTATAAAATTATTTCGAAAAACTTAATCTCTCGTAGCGTGATAATATACATGTGGGCTTTTTTTTTTTACCCTAGTTTTAAACAGTATGTTAATTGAATTGCCATTCAGGGGTATAGTAAGAGAGACTATCTTTGAAGTGCATTTTGCCGCACATGTCAAGATTTTAAAGATTCTTTCATACTTGTGCATAATGCCTTATGTATGTTGAAATGTTAACATCATTGCTTGTCCCTGTACTTTATTGGGATTGGTTTTCAGGTGCTGATGATAAAAAAAAAAATCTGGGGGCATATCATTCGTATTTACTCCCTGGTCATAGCTGTAACTAATGTTATTACCTTGTTTTTAACGTTGACCTATATAAAAAAATGAGCTCATTTTCAGACCGAGAATGGTCATCTTGTTAGTTGTTTTACTGTAGAATTACTATTACAGATGTGGTGCCTGGTTTTTGTCAAGAATGTTGGGCCAAGTATTAGAGATGAATTTGGACTTGAAGGATGAAAAGGTTCTCTGGAATAACTCCCGTATTGTTTATTTAACATAGTAACGGGAACTCTTAATGCTGAAGGTAGACTTTCAAAGCGTGACATTTATTTCCTTTTTGAAGTCCTTGGCTTCAACGTCATGCCATTAACGTCTGTTATACTTGAAATTAATATTTTATGTTTGTTGGTCTTTGAAATCTAGCAATCGGCAAAGACTGTTGACATACTACCCAGCATACTGGCACTATTGATTTTTAACTGTTCCTGCCAGGATTACGTTCTTAGTTTAAATGTATGTTACATAGGCGAGGATATCAAGCGTGGCTCCGGTCAAGGCTCAGGGTAGGTGTCGAGACCTGTTTAACATGGATTTCACTCACGAATCGGCGCTAACAGACGCGCTTGCTTGCGCACTCACACATACAGAGAGAGAGAGAGAGAGAGAGAGACGAGAGAGAGAGGAGAGAGAGAGAGAGAGAGAGAGAGAGAGAGACCGACCTCTCACACACAGACGCACAGAATGGGGGAGAAAGAGATAATCATTATAACGTGTCCTCACAAAGAAATGCCGTTCTCTGAAAGGAGACAGTTGAAGGATTTCTCCCTCTCTCACCGATACACACGATGATTGTGCATCAGTATGATGTGAAAAACAAGTTTGTGCATCAGTATGATGTGAAAAACAAGTTTCGATGTGTATCACTGTCAATTTTAATATTTATATTTGTTGTGAGTGATGAAATTTTATCAGCATAAAATGGTTACTGAGAAAGCTGTATTGGATCAAAACTTTTTAATGTACTTTAGCTCCAACAATCTCTTGCTCAAAAAAAGGAAAAAAAAAATAGAACTCTTAAGTATGAGCAACCAGAAACATTTTACGAGTATATCCCTTTCATAGTTTCGTGACACCTGGTTTCCATTAGTGCCAACTGGAAGCTAAGTAAACAGTGACTGGTTTAATATTTTTTTAGTAATTAATTTTTATGGTCGTGCGCATTATTAGCTGGGTTAACTGAAGTCTCAACGGGATTCAGTGAATGTTTTCACGATCACATGAAAACATGTTCCTATACTGAACTGTATACAGGTCCGTGTACGTAGTAGTATCCTTTTTCTCTCTTTCTCAATCATATGTTATTGAATTGTTTGGTGTCTGCATTATTTAATTATACTGTTTGTCGTCACAACTCCTTTACAAAAACTCCTTTGCAAAATCCTCTGCCCCTTCGAAAAAGAACCTCGGTACTAAATATTCTCTCTCTCTCTCTCTCTCTCTCTCTCTCTCTCTCTCTCTCTCTCTCTCTCTCTCTCTCATATACATCCATTCATATATTTTTTCAGCATAAGGGGTTTTCCCTGATATTTGGTGGCTCTTGCAAAAAACACAACAGAAAATTCCCTGTATTTTCCATATTTTTAATTTGGTGAACCGTTGACGAATTCCCTGTGCAGGAATATTAGAAACATTTGCCACTTCATACACCTGCACTGACGGGTCATCAGCAGATTGTCAGAATCCCTCCCCCCCCACACACGCACACTTAACCTCGGTTATTCTTATGCCACTTATAATTCACAAACAAAACTTCTCTACCGCTGCAACCTTTACTCCATACCACATATAAATTCCATAAAGGAGGGTTGATTAAACAACTCATTCATACGCTGTGATCTCGGCGTCCATAACTTCCTTGCTTTGTCTGTGTGTGACTCGACTCTTCTCTCAACGTAAGATGATCTTATATACTGACATCAAATACCTTTACATATCACCTTCTTCTATTTCCCCAATTTCCATCTTCCGTGTTTCCATTTACCGTCTCTCAACTTAATCCTGAATATATATTTAGCTAGTCTACCAAAGTCTGTAAGGGTTAACTTCCACCTTCGTGCTTCCTTTAGAAATATATTTTTCGTTCTTATTTCTCATGCGCGGACTAATGTCCCAGTCAAGGCCGTCTGCCAAGATTTATAGTGCATAGATCTAAACGTATCCTTTTTTATGTAGTTTTTGTGGAAACAAAAGGGTTTCAAGTGTGTCCTTCCTGAGAGAGAGAGAGAGAGAGAGAGAGAGAGAGAGAGAGAGAGAGAGAGAGAGAGAGAATTTTCATGAATTCAGTAAGGACTCTTCGAATGGCCATGGTAACTTAATCTCGAAGCGTAAATGGTATTAGAAATTCTGTTTGAGAGTAACTATAAGTTGTGTAATCCAGGAAGAGATTTTGTAATTTAACATGCAACAAGATTTAAAAGAAAACTTCGTTTCTAGCAGGTTAATGCGAGGGTAGTCTTTTACTTCATGAACAGCGTGTTTTGCGCTGTGAACAGACTGCAGTCGTAATCAACTCGGAGCTTTTGGGATAATTGTGTGTGTGAGTTTCATTTAGAAAGTATTCAGGTCACGCAATTCTGCCTCCGAGTTCTAATTCACTTCATTACCTTAGCGAAAGACTAATATGTTGCTCTTCGCGAATAAATTATTTTTTAAGAATGATTTTTTCAGTGTAGTTCATGAATTCGTTATGGTATGTATTTGCGCATAATGTAATTTAAATAATTGATACGTGAGTAATTTTATTGACTAATCCAAATTGGAAATTAGAAAGTGACTAGAGTATAATTTAAAAGGAAGATTATTACTTGAATCCGCTTATCACCTCGATAGTTACTAAAATAGTTCTGAGCTGTGTTAAGCCAGCTTTCATTTCCCATAGTCGTTAATATTGGAAACTGCGGTTGACTGTTGTTACCAAGGAAATAATTCCGTGGTGAGTGAATAGTTCATGAATGAGAGGCCTGTGTAATGCCCAGCGACCTGCTTGCATCCTGAAACTAAACTTTTCTACCTTTTGGATGTTGTGGTTGTTAATGGTTGTGCTGTTAGGTTAGTCCAAGTTGTCTGTGTTCTTTTATTGTAACCTCTGTTGTCCTTTATTACTTTTTCCTCTGTCCACTTGCTTGATTACCATCTTTGAAATTGTTGTATCTCAGATAAGATGCTCTCTCTCTCTCTCTCTCTCTCTCTCTCTCTCTCTCTCTCTCTCTCTCTCTCTCTCTGTTCCAGAAGTTTCTTCTCGACACTGATGAATAAAGTACATTTTTTGCCTGTAGTATTTAAGTTTCGTTAGTTTTACTTATATCAGAAAATGGTTACCTTTTGGTTTCTTAATCCTTTCGACCGTAACTTCTCCGTTTTCTTAGGACCCTGCGTTTTATTAACCATTTTTCCACATTTGCTTTTGGCTTGTCAGTTCCTTTGCTACCATTCTAACAACGCCCACGTGAAAATTTAATTATGATTTTCGTTCTTCAGCTGGTCCAAAAACAAACTTCACTTTCTCCTTCCAGAGTAATACGTATTAAGGCTCGGAATTTTCGTGGTAGAGTTTAGTGTAGTGTTTTAATGTAATTTTATTAATTTTGATCATCCATGTGTTGTATATATGTGGACATGATATATCTTGGAACGATAAATTTGTCTCACAAACACTGAGCAGTAGTTTTACGGTTCTATTCACATGACGTCGTTTGACTTTAATCGTCATACTTATTTTTAATTTCTCGCCTCACAAGCGAAAATACCTATACTCTGTTTTTTTCATCTGTCCATCCGCCTGTGGTGTTTTTGTATAGTGACACTGCGTCCCGGGCTTTAAATAGTTACGCTGTGTGTAAGTTTTAGGTAAATAAAAGGATATCTGGGTGTACATTTGCAACTGAAAAGTGTTTTAATAATTTACTATATGCGAATTACACCGTTAATATTCGAAATAGGAAATTATTTTAATGGTTGAATGTAAGCTAATGTAACTATCTAAAGCCCGGGACGCAGTGTTACCATACAAAAACACCACAGGCGGATGGACAGATGAAAAAAAACAGAGTATAGTATGGTCAACCTAGACCAGAAAAGAAGCCCTGGTCCCGTTCTCTGTAATGCTCTGTTGACTCAATCATTAAATTAAGTAATAAGACTTTTGGAGTGAAGGGAGAATTTAATGTAGTGTTGATTAGGTAGACTGCTTTCGAAGCATTAATTATGGAATAATGGTAGACTGCAGTGTTGGAGTAGTCGAAGCATTTAGTCATGGAATGGTAGTAGACTGCAGTGGATTGCAGCTGTTGGAGAATGGGAAAGCATTTAACTATGTATTGGTTGTAAGTAGACTGCAATGAATTAGAAATTATTAATGGGAGGCCCTTGACTATAAACTAGTAGTTATAGCCTGCAGTGTTGGGGAACGGCAAAATAATTGTGCGCTTATGGAAAGTAGAGTAGTGGATTACGGCTATTGGAAAAAAGAGAAGCGCCTAATTGCTGCAGCTGCTGGAAAATGGTTTGCACTTACTTATGTCTTGGCGGTTAGTAGACTGCTGTGGATTCTTCTTGTTTAGGGATGGAAGTATTCAGTTATGCAAGTGTTTGGGAAGGGAATAGCGCTCAGTTGTATGCTTGTGGTTAGTAGGCCAGAGTGAATTGCAATTACCGGAGAAGGGGAAGGCATATTATGATTAATTACCAGAGGTTAGTACACTAGTGACTTGTAGCTGGTGGATGGGGGTGGGGCAATTAATTATTTACTAGTGTTAACTAGCCATAGTGGGATGCTGCTATTTTTGTGTGTGTGTGTATAGGCGTACGTATAATTTATATATATGTAATATAGATATATAAAGCACTCTTTACCCAATGAAAGAATCCAGGAATATGTATATATATATGTATATATATATATAATATATATATATATATATATATGTATGTATTATGATACGAATACGATATATATATATATATATATATATATATATATATATATATATATATATATGTATTACTGAATCACGAAAGTTTGGAACGTGTTAAATCCATAAATAAAGGTATAAGCCACAAAGGAAAAATAAACGGAATTTCCGCAAGATCTTGCAACGTTCAACATCCTTTACTTAGCAGATAAACTAACTTACATGAGGAATTGACAGTACAGGAAAGCTCGTATAACTGACAGATAGGGATTATAAGGAGATTAGTACCTAAAATCCGGGACACCTGGAGAAAGAGTAACCTTTCCAAACAAGCATAAACATGGGTACAATTTAAAAAACAAAAACAAAAAGATTAAGTCAATCTGCTCAGACATAAGGGCAAGAGAATTAAAGGATAATATAGGGCGACAGCTATTCAGAACTTTGGTAAACAAAAACTTATTCACAATACAAATTCACAATACATATTAAACATACATATATAACGAAGATCTCTATGGCAACTGATTTATATTTAGGTCTGTAATTATATCTTTTAGGTCATTCTTAAACATGTTACAAATGCAAGGGTCTAAATGAAACAGGCCACGACTTATATTACAATTACAATGTGAAGTAAGTTGTATTATAGCAGATTCTAAAAGATTTCGTGATCAGACATCTTTTGACCTTGCAATTACTGAACTTCCAATCCAATTTATTCGGTGGTTGTTTTCACTTGAATGAATGAATATTGCATTAGATGTTTGCCCAGTTTTTACAGAAAATTTATGCTGGCTTAATCTTACTTCTAAGCCCTTGCTCGACTGTCCGAGATAAAAAGAAGGGCAGCCCAACCCACACATGGAATTTTATATATTATGTTGTTGCTTTCCCTGGGGCCATTTTTTATTAACATTCCTTTTAGTGTGTTATTATAGGAAAAAACAAGGTTGACCTTGGCATGGCAATGGGAAACCCTTTATCACCACTCCTCTCAAACTTGCACATGGAATTCTTTGAAAAACGCTACTTACCTAATATTCATATTCCTGTAAAGTGGTATAGATATGTTGATGAAATTTTAGCTGTTCTACCTGCTGGTATTGATGTAAATGATTTACTCTCTAAATTAAATAACCAGGTACCATCGATTAAGTTTACTCTAGAATTGGGAAAAGACAATTGCCTCCCTTTCTTAGATGTTTTGATACACAGAGAACTATTTCAATGTAAATTCAGCATTTACAGGAAACCAACCAACAACTTAACTTATGTTCATTTCTATTCAGGCCACCATCTTAACATCAAAATATAAATTTTTTCTTCTATGTTTTTACGAGCATTGCGCATTGTCAGTCACCAATATTTGGATCAAGAAATTGAATACATAAGAAAAATAGGGAAAGATTAATGTTATCCTTCACATATATTAGATATTTGTCATAATAAAGCCCACAAAAAGTTTTATAGTGTAAGTAACACGGAGAAAGAAAATTCTAAGAACATTCTTAGTTTACCTTATTTTAAAGGATTTTAAACCATTAAATCATTGTTAAAAGCCTTTAAGGTCAACATTGTTTTTTCCTATAGTAACACACTAAAAGGAATGTTAATAAAAAATGGCCCCAGGGAAAGCAACAACATAATATATAAAATTCCATGTATGGGTTGGGCTGCCCTTCTTTTTATCTCGGACAGTCGAGTAAGGGCTTAGAAGTAAGATTAAGCCAGCATAAATATTCTGTAAAAATTGGGCAAACATCTAATGCAATATTCATTCATTCAAGTGAAAACAACCACCGAATAAATTGGATTGGTAGTTCAGTAATTGCAAGGTCAAAAGATGTCTTACCACGAAATCTTTTAGAATCTGCTATAATACAACTTACTTCACATTGAAATTGTAATATAAGTCGTGGCCTGTTTCATTTAGACCCCTTCATTTGTAACGTTTAAGAATGACCTCAAAGATATAATTACAGACTTAAATACAAATCAGTTGCCATAGAGATATCTTCGTTGTATATGTATGTTTAATATGTATTGTGAATAAGTTTTTGTTTACCAAAGTTCTGAATTGCTGTCGCCCTATCTTATCCTTTAATTCTCTTGCCCTTGTGTCTGAGCAGATTGGCTTAATCTTTTTGTTTTTGTTTTTTAAATTGTACCCATGTTTATGCTAGTTTGGAAAGGTTACTCTTTCTCCAGGTGTGCCGGATTCTAGGTACTATTCTCCTTATAATCCCTATCTGTCAGTTATACGAGCTTTTCTGTACTGTCAATTCTTCATGTAAGTCAGTTTATCTGCTAAGTAAAGAACGTTGAACGTCAAAAGATCTTGCGGAAACTCCGTTGTTTATTTTTCCTTCGTGGCTTATAACCTTTTTAATATATGGATATCTATATATATATATAATAAATAATATATAATATACATATATATATAGATATATATATATATATATATATATATATATATATCTATATATAATGTGTGTGTGTGTGTGTGTGGTGTGTGTGTGTGTGTGTGTGTGTGTGTGTATGTGTGAGTGGTTGAAAAATAAATCTTCGACGTGGATTAATTGATAAGATGTTGCATGAGCCATGATTTTACCCTCAAGACCCGCTTTTGTGATTTCAGTAGATCGTGTTTGCATCACACAAAACCGCACGGCGGACCAAGTCCGAGAGAGATTGCCTTGAAACATGACAAATCAATGCGAAAGCTCATCAGACGATAAAAGAATTGCTGCTGGTGGAACGTATTGCCATTTAGTGGGACGTTGAAAATGACCCCGGGCGTTGTCCAAGTTCCTCAATGGAATGACTTTTTCGCCCGTTCTCTGACTAATGTGAATAGCCCAGTTCTCGAAATTATACCGGGAATGTTCCAGCACGGGCTGTTTCTCCTACAAGCAGCCCATGAGTTTCTTTTATTTTTTTTTTTTAATCACCTCCTCCATGTTATGTCTGCAAGAGTCCCCTTTTCCCATCCCGAGTCACAAATGAATGGTTCAGACGCTCAGCGGGTAAGGTTCTCATCTCCTGAGCAATAAAAGGCACCGTGTGTACAACTTGATCCATCTTACGATTTGTGTCCATTTTGGTGATCATAAACTCTACTGCCCAGGAGGATTGTCTCTGTATTCGCGTAACCATTGACCACTTTTTATATAATCAACAGGTTACATTTTTTCTTTGGCTGTTTAATGGAGGCCACAAATGACGTACTTAAGTTTTGTAGTCATTTACAGACGGCTGACTGTCAAGGATGATGTGTAAGATTTGATAACCTCATCCACTTGACTCGTTTGGCAGATAACTTTGTTTGTAAGAAGGATGAAGCGTTTCTTATATCAAAACCATTGTTTTATCATTATTCATTACTCAAAATAAATATTGAAAATGTTACACCCACAGAGTTCATAGTGTAATAAACTAGACCTCTATTGTATATTCCATTAGTTATTTCGTTTGGTATGATGTGATCATCATCATTAACGGTGTTTGATGAATATATTGTTAGCAATGTTTTAGTTGCCTCCATCTTTTTATTATTAGTGTAATAATAGGCTGATAAAATGACGGACAAGTTTAAATGTTGCAATTTCATCGTACTGATTGTATGATAGGTTCTTGTGTATATTAATTACTGAAATTCAAAACTACCTGAATAAACGTTATGTAGCTTGGTAAAGTATTTAGTAAAGGTGAAATTTTGTCCAGGCCTAATTTTATAAATGAAAACAGTTAAACTTTCACCGTACTAGTAAATTAAACTAGTTTTGGATGTACGGTACACACTATAGCGTTAGCATACTTTGCTGCGCAATAGCTGGCAATGATAGCAATAGATTATATGTCGGTGGAAAGGTGATTGATTAAATGGTTGGCTGGTTATGGTCATTGTCGGCTACTTCCGAACCCAGAAGGAGTTAGTACTAATCCTGTGGTCAGGGTGGGACTTTTTATGTAATTACATATATATATATATATATATATATATATATATATATATATATATATATATATATATATATATACATATATATATATATATATATATATATATATTATATATATATATATATATATATATATATATATATAAATATATATTTATAATTCCCTTTCGGGTACATGTTTTTCCCTCGATGGAGTGAGTTCTCTGTAAGTGGGCTATTTGTGGCTTAATATTCGAAAATGTTTGGACTAGAATAGGTTATAGACTATATATATATATATATATATATATAATATATATATATATATATATATAATAATATAATAATAATAATAATAATAATAATAATAATAATAATAATAATAATAATAATAATAATAATAATAATAATAATAATAATAATAATAATAATAATAATAATAATAATAATAATAATAATAATAATAATAATAATAATAATAATAATAATAATAATAATAATAATAATAATAATAATAATAATAATAATAATAATAATAATAATAATAATAATAATAATAATAATAATAATAATAATAATAATAATAATAATAATAATAATATATTATTTCTTGCTTACTTGTAAAACCAGGTTTGAAGAGAGTTCCGCGTCTATGTTTTGGTGCCATAAACCGTTTAATTAATGCTGTACACTCCTGGTGATATTTCACGTTTTCAGTAACCTTTTAATTCATCTCTCTCGGTTTTGTTTTGTTTATGTTGACTGCCATGACATTTCACTTTCTTAGACGAGTGGTTTTCTGGTGTCCGTTTTATATAGGGGTGTAACGTGTGAATGAGCGTTTGTGTTTTTTAATACTTCCTTTGATCTTGTCTGGTGTTTCAATAATAATATGGATTTTTAAATTTTCTCCTGTCGTGTTAGGCATCATGGAAAAATCAAATTAAATGACTTGGAGACGTACATGGTTATCACTGGGAAAAACGAGATTCTTACCGTATTTCCTTATTTTCAATTTTAATTTTTCTCAAGTTTTTAGTGTAATGAAGGTGGGAATGCTATACAAAAGGCACATACGGCATTGTTGTCCTGAGTCCTCATTAATCCCCCAGTTATGTAAAATTAATAAAGTGAATGCCCCCATCCACAGGTGTACACAATAATATGCATCATCCAGAATGATTGTCTGCGTTAACCTAAAAAAATAGATAAAAAGAAAAATTAACTTGCTCGTGTCGAGTTTGTTGAATGAAGATCGGTGCAGCGGGATTCTTTCTAATACTTATTGTCCAAGTAAATATAAAACTAGAAAAACAAGTTACGATAGTTTGGTTCTTATGATTTCTATTCGTCGTGTTATTTTGAAGAATTTTGAAGAATTTATTGTCATGCATATGTGCAGTGTAGAAAATAATTTCCTATATTTTTTAACTTGTCTGACCACTTGAGAGAGAGAGAGAGAGAGAGAGAGAGAGAGAGAGAGAGAGAGAGAGAGAGAAATTAATAATATGCTGCCCCTCTATTTAATTATTGATATTTAGACAATTTCTGCTTACCTTATTGTAATTTAACGTGTGGTGGTACTAGATATTTTAAAACTAATGGTTACTGTCCGTTTTCTTGTTGAGTTTCGAAGTCATTAGGCATCATCCCTATTGTGATTTCAAGTAGATTACTAAGTTGCAGTGTCAATCCATGTTAAATATTCGTTGGTTATAACTTCTCTTCTGACTTCGCCGTGTCCAAATGATGGAGACCATTCCTGCTGTCGTGCCAGTCATTGAGAGTAGATAATTATATTGTAGGATACTTGAGGAGTCCTGTTAGGAAGAAAATGAAATCACGATTACAGCCGGTGTCTCCAAGGTGTAATCCCAACCCCCTTCGCCTCCCAAGACGTTCACTGACAACTTGAAAACTATGATGTCGTCTTTCACCAGCAAGGGTTTTTTATTTTTAGTTTAACCACTGGTTATGGACTTACCCGAATATCATACCTTCATTCACTTCATTGGGGCCATCTTCGCAAATTCTCCTTGTGTATAGTAACTGCGATTATGGATGTTAGTGTACCCAAGGCCGTTTGAACAAGACTCCTTGGCTTTGGCATAATTCACTTTTGTAAGTGTTTCTTACCTGACGCTCGATCTTCATTGGAGGTGACGTTGGAACTTTGCCTTTTTTCTTCTTTCACTGGAGTACCAAACACTCACGTTCTCTCCTTACTTTAATTTAGCATTTTTTAATCAGTGATTTCCTCTACATTTTGGTATTTCATCGTCTTCTGTCCGGATGACTGCACTCCTTCAACCTGTCCTTTATCTGTGTCTCGGGAAATTAAGTCAATTGAAATAGTTATAATTTGTCGTATGGCTTATATTTTTGTAACCTTTCGTGATGTGAAAATCAAACTTTTTCAAGTATTTATTTTGCAAAAAGAGTATAAAAGCTCTCGAAGAATAAAGAGGAGGACCTGTTTGAAGCACGTGTGATCATTCAGCTCTCTCGAACTCACCAGACTTGACACAGATAGGATTTATGCACACGTTTTCTCTTTGAACGTGAATCCAGCAGTTTCTGTCATCGGTAAATTTTGTCAATTGCCAGCTTGGCCACTTTCGTCGCATGGTAGGACTGTAGTCCACTGCCATCTCGTTTCGGCATCAGCATGCCATTACCAAGGCCTTACGTCAACCTTGGCCGTTACCCGAGATATCAAAGCACAATTTTTAGAAACGTGTCTTGCGTCATGCGCGTCTTTCTGTCAGGGGTTCTGCAAAAGCTACAGCCATAGTGTTTTGCCATTTTATACTGTCATTTTAAGTGAGAGTTCGATATTCATCTAGGACTCTACTGCTTTTGTTAGTAAGGTATTCCTCTCCAAGTCTTACCCACAGTACTTATGAATCATAACTATAAAAGGACTTCTAATATTCACATACGAGTAAGAATTTCATTGATTTGTGATTACCTGTTCATGTGAACATGCCGTATATTTTGATTGTAATTATTCTTTTTAGTTAATGAACGTCCTTTTTATTTCCCTAAAAATGATAAGTTATAGTTGTACGAAGGAGCTTATTTCAGACGGCAAATGTCACCGTCGCTTTGAAGCAATAGGTCAAAGGCTGCGCGCTGTTCTTTGCATGATTTATGACAGCTTTGTACATCCATTATTTATCGCATCGACCTGAAAATCTCTGTCAATTGGAAAGTTTCGCAAAAGAATTCCTTGAAATCAGAACCAGTCAAATTTTGTAAGTTTTTACCGGATGTCCGTCTCACGTTATTTAAGCAGAAAAATGCTTAATTCAACAACTATTGATGAAAATTTATGATAAAGGTATTTCTGGGTTATACAAGTACTCCCATTCTTCTTTTCAAGGAATCCTCTTTTACCTAGAAACATAATTTTGTGGTCAACATCATCATAGTTTATCAGTGCTTGAATTCCTTAGCTTTCACTTTGTAATTTTATCATTATTTTAGGATGAAGGGAAATTGGAACGTCAAATAACTTGATTGGCTTTCTGTGTACGTTAAAGATTCAACTGCCATTAACGGATGAAATGTCACGTTTTTGTCTTTGCAATATAGGTAATTTAACAAGGATTTCTTTGGAAATCACTTGTACTGCGTTAACTCTGTGCAGCTTTTCATTTCATGGTTCATGTGTGGATTGAAACTTTTCAGTTATTAGTATTGCGATATGGAGGAATCATATATTTTAAATATTTCTTACTTATTTTGAAGGGAAAGAATCTAGACGCAATAGCCTGTCATATAGCTGAATGAAAATCAAGACTCAAGATGGAATTTTAAATTATGTTCGTATCAGTATTAAGGAAGATGACGTTCAAGGAGTTAAAACTTAAATGAAAATTTTAATTAAATTTTAACTGGTTGCAAACTGAATTTGTTTTGGCAGGAAAGAAAAAAAAACTTGAATTGCCTCTGGGGTGCGCCTCGCAAATCTGTGCTTCAGTGCTCAAATCAGCAGTGTTGTAATGTTGCAAGAGTTACTGAACATAATCTTGGAAGACTGCCTTGCTTTAAAAAATGTCTTGATGAATAATCATTAATAAAGTGGACTATTGCAGCTCCGTTATTATTTATGTAACATTCATCGAAGAAAGCTGCAAGACTATACTAAATAATCGGGAATGTTAACAAAGGGTATCGCACCTCAGGATGGGATTACCTTCATATTGAGTTGAGCTGACTCCTGTCAGATAATATTTAAAATGTATTGACTCATTAACCCTCCAAGACTGGATGTTCAAAAGTATTTGAAAGGTTTGCTCTGCAAAATGCAGCGAACGAATGGAGTTCAACACATCACAGGTAAAGATGGTTGTAAATTATTTGAGCCAAGACCGCGCTACGAATGTGTTTTAGAGCCGCAAGATAGTAGAGTGCTGCAGTTCATATTTTCTTAGTGTATTGTTGTGTGGATTTGACAGCTAATATGGCAGTTGGTATGGGGCATCTCTTCTAATGTCTGTGCACTGACACTTAGTATGGGATATCTCTTCGAAAGTCTCAGCACAGGAAAGGATGTCTACTTTTATTTACTTGATATAATAATTTGCGCCTATATATATCATATATATATATATATATATATATATATATATATATATATATATATAATCATATCTATATTTCTATATCTATATATATATATATATATATAGATATATATATATATATATATCATATATATAATATACACGCGTGTATTTATATCGAGGATATGTTTAATTTTGAGGGCTTTTAAAGGATCAACACGTACAAGGTCAAAACACTTCCTCTGAATGTCTTTATACAATTTGCACCGTCTCTGTTTCAATAGGATGACAATGCTGCTAAAATTTATTTAAGGCAGAGCGACAAAGGCGAAGGAGGGAAGGGTGGAGTAGCTCCAAGGAACGGCGCCAACTTCGGTAATGCCTTTTTTCATGAGCCTTCAAAACCTGAAAATTTTAGGCAGACGCCTGTAATTCATGTGCAAAACACAGAGCTTACAAGATCCTCTACATTATGCTTTGGTGCTCGTGCGTGCGTATTTTTGTGTGCTCCCGCGCCGTCAAAAAAAGGAAATAAGAAACCAGTAGTAAGTCGGTTTTTCCTCCATCCTGCAACTTGATTTATTCTAATAAAGTTTTAAAAGTACCAGTCATCCTCAGTGTACTCTGGTGCTTATACCTTTCGATGAAAATGATTGAGTAGAATCCATCGACGTGTATGCCATACTCTGCCTCTGAGGGACCTCAGCTAGCAGCACTACCAGTACCAAAGTTACTGCCTTCCAACATTTTAAATTTTGTATTAGAATTTTTCTCTGCTTCCTTTTCATTTTTTGAAATCTTAAATCATTATGTTGTCTCTTGAAATATTTATTGCTTTTGGCGAACGCCAGATAGCATTCGATATTCGTTTTGTCAATATCGTGTACCATAATATCCAGCTTTGTGAAAAAGTGTCGAGATTGGCTCGTCAATTAGCATGAGTTACCGGAAGCAGCACATACGTTTCACAGGAAAGTCTTGACTTTATAGACGTTGGTATTTAGGTTTGTCGCTCAGTATGACTCGTTTTGTCTATAGAGTAGCACCTAACTGTCCTAACGCAACGAAACAAATGCCTGCGGTTGTGTATTGACAAGTTTCGAAAACTGTCCATAGATATCTTTAAAATTACCTTTAAAATTATTCAGGGATGTTTACACTCGAAGGCGTTAGTTGTTCTATTGAATATATATACTATACTTATTTCAATAAAGCCCTGCAAGGGGGCCTGGTTAAATGGCAGCACTGGCAGCTGGGAACCCGAGTTATCAAACTGGGCTGCACAAAGAAAGTGGGCTAGTGGGAGTATTTTAATGAGGGTCAGTAGGATCATTTCGATAAGGTACTGAAATGCGTTATTTTAGAACTGCGAGCAGTATGTAGAACAAGCCTCTGCAAAAACCCAACCGTTCACTTGACCTTGAGGCAAAAAAGCACAATCAAAATAAAAAGAAAAAAAAAAGGGGGGGGGGGGGAAGAAGTAATGCAACATTCCTGGAGGAGAGACCGAGATCTGGGTGCCTTGTCAGGTACCCTCGTGGCCTTGCTTAGCGCTTCAGTAGTGGGACGAGAACTTCATAATAGACCTCCAGCCATTTTATGTGGCACCAGGACGAGTTTAGGATTGCCACTTTCATCGGCCATTTTTATTTTTCTCCTCGATCGTCATGGTCACTAAAGTGAATTTGCCAATTTTTATATTTTTTCCTTTTGTATTTCGGAAAGAGCATTTTGCAAGGCTTTCCTAAAAGATGACCACGGTAGTATTAAAAGATTGTTGCTAACTTTCACAAATATAATTAGTATTAGAGTGGTCGGGAAGAAATAAAATCAAAGTAATTTGTCACCTCATCTGATTTTTGTGATTCTGGTGACTGAAGAATTATGGTTGTTGTTCCTTGTCCGAACTCTTGTCTAAGTTTCAGGGGCATACCAGCAAGTTCTGAATCTTGCAGTTTTTTCTTTTACCTAGATATTCAGACTTATAAATGGGTATTGTTGAGGTACGGTGACTCGAATGTTTGTCATTTGCTCTTGGCATGCAATTTGTTGTTTTTTCGAAGAAGTCGTGATTTGGATGTTTTCAATACCAGTTCTTTAATTTGAAATAACGATATCGCCTATTTTCTTTTTCCGTCGGTCCCAGTGTTGAACATTTCATGCTATAACATCCATCTAATTGTAGGGGAAGTTTACTATTGTGGAGAACAATAGTGAAAGCCCAAATATAACCCATTTCCCTCAAAAAGATTACGCAATTCATCCATTCAAGTTATGAATGAGAATAACACGAACTCGTGTGCTCGCTCCCCACGTTCCTCCAAAGTTGTCACTGGTGCTGGTCTTGGTGTCAGGCTTATCAGTCTATAATTAAATCGTGGATTTTTATTATAGTTCTATGAGTAGTTTCTTGTATACATTTGAATTACGGAAAACGCCCACGTCCTGTTGTTGCTCATTTAACAGGCTACTACTCTTCAGAGCTGAAAGTTGAAATAGTGGACTTTTCTTTGGTTACCTGACCGTATAAGTATTTAGGGTGTGTGTGGGGAGGCTACTGGTGTCATTAAACCAGTTTAGTGGCATTTACGTAAGATAATCACCAGGGACACCTGGCTAGGACAACCCCATATATCATATGGTTAGATGCATTGCTTACCATCTGCGCATGCTCAGATTCGGATGGACGTTATTAAAAATAGGTTGGATTTTGTTAATCTTGTATAATAAAATTTTGTTCAAAAACTTTGTTTTTGGAATTGCTTAAGGGTAAACGTGACTAAGGTATCAAATAGCTCGTTTGCTGTAATCCTACTGAACATCGGTTATGAGACTGGAAAATTTGTCTTATCATGATATTCGAACCTTCTGGAAAATTTTGCCTGTTCCCGTAATTATTTTAACGTGTAAGTTTATGTGAAAACAGTAAAACCGTTTTGCTGTCACTTGTTTTAGATGATATTTGACAAACATTAATGTCTACATTAGTTCTCCTCGTCCTAGAATGCACTTCGTAGTCGGAAGGCCCAAGCTTAGCTCACATAATGCAAGTTGGCATTGTTTTCCAATACTTTGGCAACATGATTAGATGTGAGACGTAAAGCGTAACCATTAAAGCTATTCCCAAGCTTTAATAAAGAATAAATGATAAATCATAGTTAAAAATTCTGCAGATATGTTTCGGCGAGATTAAGTTTATTTCCTTCGTTGTAATAAATTAATTTTTTTCTCTCCACAGACCTACTACAGCCAGGGTGATTACATCATCAGACAGGGAGCCAGGGGAGACACGTTCTTCATCATCAGTAAAGGCAGAGTAAGTATTGTCCTACATTGGCAAAAATATTCCCAAATGAATATTACCTTTTATAAATTTGCAGGGTATTTATTACGTATTCCTGCGAAAATTTTGAACCGAGATTTCTGCTAATTTCCCGTTATCCTATTTCACTCAGTAAATCTACACTACCATGAATTTTTGGTTTTATGGTAAAGAGAGATGGTAGGTGCATGGTATTGCTGTTATCTCGGTTGGTGTTTCTTTTCGGCTCTTCTAGATTATGAACATGGCCTGAAATTTTTAGGCAGACCTAATAGAAAACATGTAATAAATAAACATATTTATATGCATACATACATATTCAAAGTGTTCTGTGTGTGTATGTGTGTATATATATATATATTATATATAATATATATATATATATATATATATATATATACACGTGTCTAATGTATGTATGGATAAACGTACGCCTACACACGTATACATGTATATCTACTTATGAGCATATATATATATATATATATATATATATATATATATATATATATATATATATATACTTATATTGTGTGTATATACATACATTAGATACATGCATATACATACATACATACATACATACATATATATGGGTTTTAATGCCTTTATGATATAAATTACAGCTTCAGTTTCATATAAAGGTATGTCATGTACAAAGAGACTGGATCGTAGAGTACCCAGGAGGAGTTATGCCGATAGACAGATTTTTTGGGAGGAAGAGATTTGCTTGATCATCAGAAATCATTGAGTTTTTCAATATAAAATTCGTCTTAAAGTATTGAATGTAACTTTATCCTTTTCAAATAAATTGATATTAGTAGTTGGTGTGTGTTGTAAGTGCAAGAAATCATGTTTTTAATCCGATAGGGGGTAGTTATAATGGGCTGTTAGAACTACATGAGCCTTTGCTTTGTCTAAATTGATTCATAAGCATCTCTGCGGTAGGTGAACATTTTCAATTTATTTTAAACTTGTAACTTTTTACTTCTAATTTCACTGACAAGAAACTGTCCTGTGTAAAGGGAGGTGGAGAATTATAGCTTTTGCACTTTTAAGCATACGCGCTCTAGGCTTGATTTAATGAACCAAGTTGACTCCTCTCAACACTCATTAAGTGACGTTTTAGAGGCTGTAATAATGCGCTTGACGCACACGTAGGTATGAGGTAGGAATTTTAAGTGCCTTTTTTTGTATTATGGTTACCGTAAAAGGGGACAAAATTAGTTACATTAATTACCATTCGCTACAAGTTAAGGATTACGGCATGTGTTTGCTTTATTCAAACTGGTCAAGGGGGGGAGGGGGGGAAATATATGAAAAACTATTGAAAGGTGGTTTCACTATAGTCGGAGACTTTTAAAAAGTTTCTGTTAATTTGGGGTAAATGTCTTGATATGGAATTGCTGTTCAGTTTACCTTTGTGTAAGGGTAAGATTATAATTGTGGCTATACTGTACATAACTCGCTTTAGGGACCTTATCCGTTGCCTTACAAAATCTTTTGCTATACAACTCCATAAGTAGTTTTTACTTCACCGGTCTATATCAGATTGAAGTATTTTACTTAAGCGCTGTACTATACGGCAAGAGTTATGTGCACGTCATTTACCATGAAGTTAATTGTCACCTTGAATCGGTAATAATTTACTATTGTAAGATTATAACATAATGAAATCTGAGAGAAAACATTAGATGTAAAACTCCTATTTTCTTATGTTCGATGTTTTAGTATTATTCTAAGTATTTGCTCTTTTCAAACTCCATATCCAAGGCCTTATTTACACAGTAATAAGCTTTTAAATGCATAAAAGGTACTTCATTTTCATCGCTCGTATTTAATGAAGACCTTGGACTAGGGCATCCGCAAGCACTTCCTCAATTTTGCGGTTGACTTCCAGAGGACTATGTCCTGACAGTTGCCGACACACCGTCTCTCTCCTTTATACGCCTTTTACCCATTGTTCGTTCCAGTGCTTTACCCAAGATATGTTCCGTAACTGACAAGATGAAAAGTCTAAAATACCAAACTGATTGTGTGGTGATAACGAACATATTTATGGGTGTCAGAAATATGTATATCGAGAAGGAAATGCAGCTGTACAAGTGCTGCTTTTGGTTGCTAAAGAAAATACTAGAAATTATCCTAGTTAAAATTTCACCGTAGAGCTGTGTGATCATATCAATCATTCGTTTATAATTTTATAAAGTTGAGCAAGTTTTCCAAACACATCGATGAGTACGTCTTTTGATTTTTGAAGGATTGTGTTTCTTACGTCTAACTTGAGCACAGATTTCCTCACCGAATTTTTCCTCTGCAGGTTCGGGTGACTATGAAGAACCCAGGAACTCTGGATGAGAAGCACATTCGGTATCTAGAGAAAGGGGAATTCTTCGGAGAAAAAGCACTTCAGGGGTAAGTATTTATTTATTTATTTATTTATTTATTAGCAAAAGGAGGAACGAGAAACTTGAATCATCACTTAGAGGGGACAGTATGTTCCTGCATCGTCTTGAAAATTTAAATCGCATCTGACTCTGTTTGAGAAGTACTGTATGTGAGTGCATATTCAAACATTATTCCCACTATATTCCTAGGCAGGAAATATGAAATATTTCACCATTCTCTTCAATGTCACTATAGCCAAACAGATTTTTTAGGTATGCTTCATCATCTTTTATTGATTTTCTCGCCATTTCAGAGAGGACATCCGTACAGCCAACATAATTGCAGATGATCCAGATGGTGTTACTTGCTTAGTTATCGATCGTGAGTCCTTCAAACAGCTTATTGGCAATCTGGACGAAATTCAACAACGTCATGGAACAGTCGACAAAACGAGAAGGAAGTAAGTCCTTTTTATGTATCTACATACACGACAAAACGAGAAGGAAGTAAGTTTTTTTATGTATCTACAACTACTGTATGTAACTTCTGAAGGTGCACATCGTCTTTTGGAATTTGTATAATATTTAGAAAGAATGAAGATGTTATTGCCACTGTTAGTTTAAAACAATGGTAATGAAAAAGTTGATGTTTGATACATAAAATTGTCATTTAATTCATTGGTACATAACCTGTTAAACCTCATCACTTAATGTCATTGTTACTCAATTTCATTTGTTACTTAATTTTGGAATTCTCATTATTCCAAGTTTCATATTAGGAGAGAAACTCCAGATTGAGAAAATGAAACTCGCTACTGTCAGAAAACTTAATTTACATATTGTAGCATTAAATAAGTTGTATTAAAAATACTGTCGTATTTTATAGCAATACAGAAAATTTAATCACGTCATGTGTTCTTTTTTTCACCATGATTTTAATGATTTTTATTTTCTATTTATTTAATTGCTTTCACAGATTGAATGAAGAGTTCACAAACATAAAACTGACAGACCTACGTAAAATTGCTACTCTTGGTGTTGGTGGTTTTGGCCGTGTCGAGTTAGTGCAAATTGCTGGGGACTCCAGTCGGTCCTTCGCTCTTAAGCAGATGAAGAAGAGCCAAGTGAGTGCAAACTAAATATTCTGTATGGAGTTGTAATCTGTTTAAATATGACTCATGAAAAAGTACAAAATACTAAAAGTCAAATGCTGATGTAATTATATCTTGCACCAAATGCTGAAATAGTTGTACACATGCCCTTTAGTACTGCTTTTTCTCCAATTTTACTTTATACAGTACTCATCATTCTTTTACAGTTTTGTCACTTTTGCATGTTCATTATCACTGCTTTACTCTTTAGAATTAGTTTTAATATTTTATACTATGGTGGTCTTTCCCAATTTTACTGATAATGAGTGGCTAGAGAATCTTGTACCTTCAGATGTTAATATATTTTCAATTTTTTGTGCTGCTTTCTGTCATGAACTAGGTTATCCTGTACCCTGATATAAAGCTTATAATAATAGCTCTATACTTAGTGATATAGTATTCTTTCAAACAGTCTGTAAGCTTATGCAAAAAAGTTCGAAGTAGTCAAGAAGTTTAGAAGTTAGTGTGCTATTCGAAATGGTACTATTATTTGTAAGACATTTGGAGACTGCATTGGGATGTTTGTTCTTTATAAAATAATTTTCATTATCAAGTGTTTTTCTGTATTTATTACTGTTTCTCAGACTTTTTAATTATCGTATTTCTCAATGTGCATTTTAAGATAGCCTTAGGTTTAGATTGTTCAGATATGGAAATTCTAAAGCCCCATAAGTAGGTAGATAAAATATTATTTATTGATGCATTTTCCCTCTAAGTGGTCATAATAGGTTTTCTTGGCTATATTCATACAATTGTAAGAGAGATATTTAGGATAACTTGGATTAAGAACTTCCTACATTTCAGTAAATTCACCATCAGTATACTTACTTCTAAATTCTCATAGAGCCCCAAGGTACACACAGGAAAGTTACAGTTGATGTTGTATTTTTGGAGTGGCTCGAACAGAATTATACATGTGAATTGATTATCACATGCAAAGTTATGACATGAAAGGTGAGCAGCCTGCCCTGGTAACCCCTTGGGTACTAATGTTCAGGTACAATGCTTTGGTTCCAATTACGTTAATGACCCCTGTGATCTGTTGGTAGCCCTCTCACCTTTCATTTTAGAGGTCATGGTTTGATCCAAATGTGAGATAGAAATTTATACCGTGTATGTTATTGTGTATTGATTTCCAGTGATAACAATAAATGTGGTAATGTATCAGTTTTACTTGTATGTAGAGTTAACTGATCATAAATTTTATATTAGATGTATAATTTGTCGCTATAGCTGTTCTCAGACATTAGCATCCAGACTAAAGATGAAGTTAATGTAAATTTGATTCTTTTCATGTTAGGTGTGATAGTTTTAATATAGTTATAAAAATGTACATTTTTTGTACTTAATGGTTATACGTGTATATGTAATCTAAAATATTTTCCAAAAAAATGTAATTTCACCTCATCTTAAGGAGGTTGGATAGGGTTATTAAGGTAAAAGTGCACATGTTAAGGAATATTTTCAAGTACATAATACTGTATCAAACAGAGGTGTCTACTGTGTAGCTTAATCAAAACATTAATTCAAAATTCACCCCTCTTCTTGTTGAAGGGTTTGATTGATTGATCTATGAATTTTAGGCATATTTACCAAGCACTGGGGCAACTATGGCCATTCAGGGCTTCGAATCAAACAATTTCGCTAAAATTCATGTTGAAGGGGTTTTAGTTAGATCAGAACAGATGTTTGGAACCATGTCTGTATATGTTTTGTAATAGGATATTGTGATGACATATATAGATAAGTATGGTTGTATTGTAAGCCAACACTTGGTTATGATCAAATAAGAAAGTTAGGACAGGTGAACTTGAAATGATGCTCTCTCTCTCTCTCTCTCTGCAGAAATCTTAGCTCTCTCTCTCTCTCTCTCTCTCTCTCTCTCTCTCTCTCTCTCTCTCTCTCTCTCTCTCTCTCTCTCTCTCTCTCTGCAGAGCAGAAATCTTAGCCTTTTCAGGTGTATATTACAAATTTCTTATTGTGTATATGTACTTTATGTTTAAACCATGAAGTCTTGGTTGGTAATTTTCTATGAATTGGGATCATATTGGTCATACAGTATTGGCTTTTATGTAGTGTGAAGTATTGTACAGTAACCACCTACTAACAAATGAGTCGCGTTCTAGATGGTCGTTTGTATGTTGAATGTTGAATTATTGGTAAGTTGGTTACTGTACTCTTTCTCGATTAAATACAGAATGATATAAAATTAATTTAGAGGTGGCAAAGGGAAGCCTCTGAACACAGTTTTATTTTGCGATCCTGTTTGTTTGTAACTATGAATGTTTGTAAGTTGGATGTTCGTAAGTAAGGTGGTTCCTGTATTTTCATCATTTGCTGTAGAACTCCTTTGCAGATGTATAAATATTTTAGCTTTTTTGTTTTAGTATTTTATTCATTTTATATTTTTTAACAGATTGTTGAAACAAGACAGCAGCAACACATAATGTCAGAGAAAGAGATCATGATGGCAGCAAATTGCGACTTCATTGTTAAGTTGTACAAGACATTCAAGGATCGCAAGTATTTGTACATGCTTATGGAGTCTTGTCTTGGAGGAGAATTGTGGACAATCTTGCGGTAGGTCTATTCTTTATTTATTGAATGAAGAGTAACAAATGTCTTTTACTACTGAAATAGGTATACATAATTTCCCTGGGATAGATTTGCTTGCGACCCGTTGACTTTCTTAGAGGATATTCATGCCTTAATATAAGACAAATGTCTGTCTACACATGTAGTGGAGATCAAAGGCATAAACATGTATTTCATAAGACATGAAATAGGCATATTTTTTCAGGCCACATTATGACTATGATTGACAGCAGATTATTTTGTATCTTAAGATCAATGTATACCACAGTTGAAAGGCACAATGTACATTTAATTTCATAATGAGACATGAAACAGGCTTATTTAACCAGGTTACCTATTGACATATACTGTAAAATGGTGCCTACATTCCATACCTATTTCCATCAAATATTTCTTTTCTCATTTTTACTATGCTTTTCCCCTACTGTTGCATTAATGCACAAATTTTTTCATGTAGGTATATATAACTAAAATTGCAATATATTTTGGCCATCAACTTCCTATTAACGTATACTGTACAGTATCAAGGGGACTGAATTGCAAAGTAATATATGTGTGGTAATGTATTAAAAATTAAGTACTATTTACAAATTAAAGTGCTCAGTTTTTAAAATTGCCATATTCTACAAGTTTGAGAAAAATGAGGTAGTATATTTCTCTATAGATAATACAGTAATTTAATGTATAGGTCTTCCAGCTAGCACTTGTTAATTTGTAGCTAATCATCATACAATAGTTTCTGTGGGAACTTAAGACAATGTTGAAGTTTCTTGTGACGTTTCTTGTAAAAAGAACTATCATATTTGTTGTAGAGAGAACATCTTATTTGGTAGTCTTTGAAGTCTTGCAGTTCTTTAGGGATCTAATTGTTCCTATTTTCAATCATGCCCACTTCAAGAATGATTCCTATGAATCTTCATTGTCAATTTGTAAAGAATTTTCTGGTTGAGGATACTTAACTTGATGTACTGTACTGTAGTATCTTAGGTTTTCAATTCCTTTGTTATTGTGTTCATATATACGTACTATGTTGATATGTTACAATTAATGATGCCAATTAAAGAACACCTTATTGTGTATTGCTTTTTATACAAGGCCTTCAATTCTGTTTGTGTAATTCTTTATACATTACATTTAGTAGATACATTTTTTAATCAAGGAAGCAAATAAAAATAACCATGCCATTGTTTTGCAAGTCAGCATGGCCATTTTATTGTTTTAATATAGTATTTTGAAGGTATTTTCCCTTGTGTATGATTGTATGCATGAGTATCTAACTTTACTTTGTTTTCTATTAATGTAATCTGTAGCATGAGTTTAACACTAAAATTATGGCATATCAGGGGTTACAATAAACATGCTTTTATATATTTTAGTCACTTAACTTTATTCCATAGCTTTAACCCTTGCCTTCATAATGTATCTTATGGTGTTCGTATTTGACAAGAGCCTGTAGCATTTTGATTATAGTATAGTGTATTTTGTTTTAGATATGTGTCTTTTTGTAACATGCATTGTTCTGGTATCCAAACAAACTATATAGCATCCATTCCCGTCCTGCTCCTCAAAGCTCATTAACAGAAATTAAAGGATTCAGTTTTACTAAAAATTGTTGTCAGGTCTCTTTCAGAATTAAAAATTTGCACTCTTGAGGGAGATTGATACCCATATTTTTTATTTTATTTTACAGGTGTCTATTTTTGGCAAAAGTTTTTACATAAAGAATTTTGAATAGTTTGTTTGTGATCTCCATTGAAAGTTGTCAGTTCCAAATATGCTGGGTATATTTAAAAGATTTTTTGGAAGAGTGATCACTTCAGAAATCTTATATAAAAATATATTTACATGTTAGAAATATAGTCTGTCATCAGCTGGAATTGTAGCATTTTCCAATACAGTATACTGTTTGATGACAAGATTTTCAGTTAACTTTAATTTTACAGGTATACTGTACTCATTAAATTACCTTGTTTCATCTTGAGTTTGTAATGCAGTGTATTTGAGTTTTTATTAGCACTTAAACATTTTTTTTTAACCACAAAGGCGTCAAGACAGTCATATGGCGTGTGGACACAACTTATTATCTTACAGAAGGTAAAAGCAACATTAAAAATGCAGTGAGCTTCATCCCTTGCCACTTAGATTTAATTTTGCCCTTCAGTTGTTTTTTGTTATTGCTTTTTGTTGTTACTGCTCTGCATGAGGCCTTTGCAGGAGTTAGGTTGCAAAAGTTTTCATTTGTATTAGTCATCATTTGCAAAACAGGACTGGTAAGTTACTGGTTGGAACTTGTATGGGAGATTTTTTTTTTAGGCCTCATTCTTGTGTATGGAGGTTCAAGCCTAGACAAAATAATATTTTCTATGGCTTCATTCAGTCTATTGGAAAGTGGTAGTTGAGTTATACATGGTATCAAAAGGGTACAACATCACTATAAATCAAAGTATCAATCACTCTGTTTCTTATCATCCCTGGAAAGGGAATGCTGTAAGAACTTTCAGTTTCTACATTTAGTAGAACTCAAATGTATTTGTTGTGATTTGATTGTTCATTTTGGGGGGGAAAGGGTGAAATGGTGTAGGTGGGTTTTGCTGTAGTTACATAGATGGTTCTTTATTAACCTTCATTTCCCAAATCCAAGATCAAGTATATTTGCTATATAGCAACACAGAGGTTGAGAATGAAAATGTGATGGATGGACAAACCGGGGGCCTCTTTATATCCTGACCATTGTTTGCAGGGATGTTGATTAGAATAATTTTTATATATGTGCATAATAAACTACTCATCTCAAGCATGGGGATTGTTTGCACTTTGTTGAGATCAACACACCTGATACAGGCAATTTTACTAAGGCCGTAGACTGATGTCACGCTTAACAACATCTGTAGTCAATGAAACTCGTCTTTGATCTACAAACAAATGCACATCATACATATAAATATGACAAAATGCATTTAGATCTAATTCACTAATAATGCTGTATATTCACATGCTTAAATCCGCTAACATATCTCAGTGTAGTGTAATACAATAATGTAACGGTAACACAGAACACTTTTACTAAGTTGCATACACATTTCAAGTGATGCAGCTTTGTTAGTGTCAAAACAAGAAGAATGCATGATGCATCATCAAGCAACCCTTAAGTATCTAGTATAATATATTTGACCAGTATCAGGGAATATTCCATCATGAACTTCATAGGAACCATCACAAAGTGATGCTTAAAAGTTTATGCACTTTTAGTAGTATACCATCATCCCTTCAGCTTGATGTTACTTGGGCTGATCCTCATGAGGCAAAGATTTCTTCTGTCTAGGTAGAATATTTTTAATTTTATGGTGATAGATATTGAAAAAAAAAATCCTTGCTATCTGTCTTCTAATGTTTTATATGACCTTGATCTTGTGAGTCTTGAATGGATAATGCAATACAGTGAATATTGTGTTTTTTCTCAAGTAATAACCATATTTTGTGAATTAGAGTAAATTTACTTGAAAATATGTAAGCATTTGGAATTATTCTGTCTCTTGTAATCGATCAACCTACTCCTTATACATTAGAATTCACTGAGTGCAGGAAACCGCGCTAGGGTATATTTTCCATCAAATGAATTTTCTACAATTATACGGAGGAGGATCATCTTGATTTTTATGAAAGTCCTCTCTTTTACTTACCTCTAGCTCTGCTCACAGTAATTTTGTACTTTTCTCTTATAAAATTAGTTAATAAATAGGTAGTTGCTTGTACTGCTTATACATCCCTTGTCATATTTAGTATTCACTAGCCATATTAAATCTAGTTTTCTCTTGTTATGTAGCTTACTTACAGAGACTGTGTGGGATTAAGGTACATTATTTGTTTATAAACATTTTTGGACAATTTTCAAATTTATGGAACTATTTATGAAATTATTTTTTTCTTTAAGGAGTGTAGTTAACATTTTACTAATCAGAATGAGTTGATGCTTTTTTATACCCTTTTGTCACTAGTGCTAAAAGTCATTCATGGTCTAGTATGGATAAAGGTACAATACTCCATGCTATTTTTAAATTGATTTGAATTGCAATCTTAGTGAGATCTAACAAAGCTTGAAAATATTGTTTTGTGAAAATATTAACAACTAACCAGTCAGTACCATTGTTATTTGTGATGTGTAGGGTAATTTAGTACTCACAACCTTTTGGTTTTAATATTATTTCCAAGAGAAAAAGATAAATACTATACTGTATTGCTCAGTTTATACACCTAAGAAAAGGAAAGTACTCATTAGTCAATTTTTTTTTTTTTTTACACAATGGCAGGTTAACTTGAATCACTATTCCACCCTGTGGTAGGGGTGTAAGAGCACTACCACCATAGGTCGTGTCGTAAAAGGTGACTAAAAGGACAGCTGTTGCCTTGCAGTCTTAGTTTTTTAGTAAAAGGCTAGGCCCACTGCCAATAACTATGGAAACTGCTGCCTTGCAGTCTTACTTTTGATTAAAAGGCTAGGCTCACCGCCAATAACTGTGGAAACTGCTGCATTGCAGTCTTACTTTTTATTTAAAGGAGAGGCCCACTGCCAATAACTGTGGTTGATGACAGCAAGGGCATGCGATCTAAAAACCCTTGCCAAATAATAAACCATGCCTGATGTTGTAAGGAAAGGTGCATCAGACAACCGACCCCTTAGTGTAGGGATAACGGTAGGAAAGAAGTATCAAAAAGCCGTCCATATGTTGTTAATACATGTTCATTGTACAATAAGTGATTCAATAGCTAAACTTTGCTCTTTTTAACACAATACAAATGCAAATTAATTATAAAGAATGTAAAGAAAACCAAAAGAAAATTATATTTATGCAACAGCATACATATACAGTTCAATACTATTCCTACTTGATGGGTGATGTTCATAAGCTTGATGAGATGGAGGAGAGAATGAACTAAGGCAGCAGCAATGTTTTTACCATTTTTGTGGGGTTTTATATTAACCACCTAATTTTCCAACAAAATAGCAGTATGTACACTTATTAGCATTAACACTAACAACTTACTGCAGAGCCATGGCACTAATTACTCGGACACAAATTAAGTGCAAGATAGACACTGCAAATACTGTAACATGCATGCAACCACATGTTTGAATTCACCGACTAGGACTAAATGCTGCCACATGGCCAAGCCGCTGAATGTTGGAATTAGAACATTATGTACCATGACTATTTTTTTTTTTTTTATTTTGAACCTTGAAATGGTTTATACTGGTGTGGTATTTTCTATAAAATAAAGATTTTGCATTTTGATGACTAAATGCTGGAACTGTATACAGTGGACCCCCCGTATTTGTGTTTTCCGGATTCGCAGACTCACACATTTGCGGATTTCTCTCGGAAACGTTTCCCTGCATTATTTGCGGAAAATTGCACATTCGCGATATTTTTCTGTGAGAAATATCCACAAATTCCTGGTTTTTTTTTAACAATTCATCATAAAATGCACTTTTTGTGATAAAACTATTAGAAAAACCAAGTATGAAAATTTTTAGTGGGTTTTTCTTGAGTTTTAACTAACAAGATAGGCTGTTTTTAGCATTTTTATAGGGGTTCCAAACATTCGCAGGTTCTAACTATTCACGAGGGGGTCTGGTACGCATCCCCCGCGAATATGGGGGGACCACTGTACATACAACTTTACAGTATGAATAGTTGAACACCATGCAAATAAAAATATTTTTAATATTTTTCAAGTTTTTTGTGATATTATATTGTACATACCATTCCTATATATAATTTTGTATATTCTAACATCCATTTTCATGTGATTGGTACTTTTTTATGGAGTCCTGTTTTTTTATGGCTTTGTAACATTCATTGGTTACTTAAGAGGGATACCATGGGAATACCATTGTGGAACTGATACATTAGTTATTTCACAGGAATACCATTAGCTTCACTTTTTTTTTATGTAAAATGGGAGATAAACAGGCAGCTTATCAAAACATTATCATTTTCACCAGTGTCAACAGAACTAACAGCATTTCAGAAGTATAGTACATACAGAGATATTAGGAAGGGAATCTAAGGGTCAAACCTGGAAAAAACTTGTAACCAAGTAATTTCTTCACCAATGTGTTTTGATGGGTCCCTAGTTTTACCCCACCCCCCCAAATCCCTAGCAAAATTTTTAGGGGGTAAAACCCCCTGAAAATGCTATTTTTATTACATTGTCACATGAAACTCCTAACAATGGATTTTATCAAAAACATTATTATAGATGAAATTAAGGTAGATCAAATCACCTTTCTAATGATATATAATTATGTATACTTTGTGTATCATAGTACCTATGATTCGACATTGGTTGGTGCTAAGACCCTGAAAATGCATTTTTTTAAAATTTTGTCTTTCAACCTTCTTTTCTAAAAATAACTTTGCTGCTCTATTAATATACATGTATAACATTCTCCCAATAAATTTGTCTCTATAATGTATAAAAATGTATATTTTACTCAATTTGTGAAGGTGGTACGCAGGGTTTTGAAAATGTACCCAATGAATTTTCATAAGTGTGCTACTTTTAAGTTCGATATATGAAATAATTCAAAATGTTTTCTGCTCTTGAAATAACAATTTAATGAATGAAATGATATAATCATTTTGACCATAGCAAATTCTTAGTTTAGAAATTGTCTCATTTGCTGTGGCCCGACCTGATCCGGTCGTAACTTTTTTTCAAAATGCTCAATGATTTAAAAAAAATCCATTTTGATGGAAAACTACTTTTTTTTCATATATGAATAAATTGTATACATAATGGTGCATACCAATGTATATTGTACCCGATCAGTAGGCTATGTATTATATATCTGGTGAAATTTGGAAGAAGGTTACATAACAAACTGAAAATGCATGATTTTACACAGATGCTGAAACCTACTAAGAGTTTCGAGAATTTCATAAGTAACCGTTTTCCAAATTTCACCAGATATATAATACATAGCCTACTAACTGGTACAATATACATTGGTATAAACCATTGTGTAGACAATTTATTCATCTACAAAAAAAAAAACTTTTTTCATCAAAATGCATTTTTAATTTTGAGGCATTTAAAAAATACTTTACAGCTGGGTCAGGTCAGGCCATAGCAAATGAGACCATTTTTAATCTTGAGAAGTTGCTATTCATATAAATTGTTATTTCATGTATGGGAAACTTTTTTATTTACGTATCTCATATATCAAATATAAAAGTAGCGCACTTATGGGAACTTTATTGGGAACGTTTTCAAAACCATGCAGTTCCATCTTCACAAATTGAGTAAAATATACATTATTATAGACCATTATGCAGACAATAAATGAATAGAAACAATATTATATATTAAAGTACAGTGAAGCTGTTTTTAGAAAATGCTCATTAAAAGAGTTGAATGACAAAATTCAAAAATTATGCATTTTCATGGTTTTAATATCAACCTTTGTCAAATCATTGATGTTATACTAATACCACAAAGTGTATACATCATTATAAATCATTAGAAAGGTAATTTAATGTACTTTAATGTCATATACATATAGTAATAATGTTTTCGATAAAATGTATGTTTAGGAGTATATAATGTGAAAATGTATGAAAAAAATTGCTGTGTGGTGGTTTGCCCTCCAAAAACTTTGCTAGGGGCCCCAGGGCATTAGGATTTTTTTTTTTTCTTTTTTTTTTTTTTTGGCTAATACACATACTAGCAACCTATCAGAACACACTGGTAAAGGAATTATTTGGTTACAAATTTTTACCTAGTTCAACCCTTAGATTCCCTTCCTAAATGGAGTTTACCTAATTGGGAACCCTTTTTTGAACCATAACACCTTTACAAATTGAGTAAGATATATATTATTATACACCATTATATAGAATATTTGATATATTTTCAAATTGCAATGAAAATTTTTTCAGAAAATGCCTATTTTAAAAAGTTAAAAGATGAAATTTGGAAAATATACATTTTCAGGTTTTAACATCAACCTTTTTTTAATCATAAGTATGTACTATACTAACAGAGCAAATTATACATCATTATCTAATTTAATTTTGTATATGATATACAGTAATAATGTTCTCGATAAAATGCGTAGTTTAGAGCATGATGCAAAAATGTTAAAATTCGCGATTTTAGGGAGGTTTTTGCCCTACTAAAAATTTTGCTAGGGGCCCCAGACATTAGGGCTTTTTTTGCTAACAATAGGGACCTATTAGAACAAATTGTTGAAAGAATTATATTGTTAAAAATTTTTTCTTGGTTCAGCCAGTTCTGATGCCAAAATTCCCTTACTATATAGTCTATGTCTGTGGTTCCCAAACTGGGGTCTAGGAGAAGGCGTTAGGGGTTCTGCAACACAATGAAAAAAATGTATATTTTTTCCAACTCCAGAAAAAAATTGTGACTATTTTCACCAATTTGACTTTGTATTGAATTTAAAGCAATTAAAAATATTGAAAATATTTCATATATTTACTTATACGTACTTTGTGCAGGAATATGCAAATAATAAATGTACTACATTGAACTGGTTGGGGTGATAATGAATACTACTTGTGATTGGCTGGGACTCATCAGATCTGGGGGTCCTTGGTATGGTCAAGTTTGGGAACCACTGGTCTATAATATCACTGAGACAAAAAAATCAAGTAAATTATGTAAATCCACATTGTTTGGGTTGGGCCAACTAACCTTACTGTTTAATTTGTCATGAAATTGTTTTAATCTTGTTGCTGAAATGCCACAATAGTCCTGATAATCTGTTTACTATGTTGGTAAAAAAAAAAGAAAAAACAAAACATTCTGGATAACTAGTTTAAGTACAAAATTTCTAAAACATAATTTGGCAAAAGTAACCCTTCTAAATGCTTTTAAGTATTTTTAAGCCTGCAAGTGTCGTTACAAAATTTTAGGTCATCTAGTAAAGTAAGACATTTTATATTTACCATTGCATAGCCAAATTTCTTAATGATTGGCCCCTGGAATACCTTGCACAGATAATTAAAATAATCTACTCCTCAGAAAATTTAATATCTTCATGTAACGTCAGTGGAGGCATTTTACCTAAAATGGAATGTGTCAAATGGCACAATGATGTTGAATCAGTATTCCCAAGACTACCAAGAGGAATATTTTCCCCTAGATATTGGTAAAGTGGAGAAAAGATGTTAATCCTTAAAAAATTATAAGGTGCTAGCTTTAAAAAAAATTGCTCCCTAGCCTTAATCTTTAACTAGTATATTATGGTTTGGTTATGGAATTGAACTTGAGAAGAAAATAATTTCTTATTAACTGTATAAAACTTTGTGCATTTAACATCTTTCCCTATGTGTGTTTTTGCATTTCCAACTTAGTAGTATATCACTACTAAGTAGTAATTATACCACTAATTTATTTTAATTGACCTCAGTTAGCAAGGATTTGCTAAATAGTGCTATACGCATATGGTACTTGCACACATGGAAGAAAGTTCCTTTATTGCATGCAGGAATATGCCAGGAAATTCTTTGGTGCAATTACTTTAAGGGAGATTTCTTACTCTTCATATATCATCATTGAGTCTGTTGATGTCATTACACTGGACTCCTTGGTCAGAGATTAGAAATAATTAGGATGAGATAATCACTAAATTGGGGTTTCAATTCCTTCATTATCACGATCATCATTATGATCAATGTTACACATCAATTTTATCCTTCATGAGTTTAGTATATTACATCATTAGTATTAGTAGATGGTGTGCTTTCAGAAACTGTAAACTGTACTCTATATAGAAATAATGTTAGAAATAACAAATCATTCTGAATATGCGTTTAATAAGAGGGTTCACTCATTACTTATATGATTGGCTGCTTTCATTTCTTTTTACTACTTTAGTAGGGCTATTCCAGATTTTAAAACTGTATTACTTTATTTTCACATTATGTGCTATGCTAATAAAATCATCTAATTAAAGAATTCAGGTATCTGTTGAAAAATATGTAATTACAAGCTGTCCCATATCATAAGCACAGTGTTTGTAAAATTTTATTATAGGGTCTATATATTGTTACCTAAGTTTTCAGTGACATCTTATATCGATGACATACAAATACTGTACTCGGAACATAATTAAATGGGTATTTTTAAGTGCTATCACTAATAAAACCACCTGGGGTTGTATGAAGTTACTAAAACGAACTATATTTTATCCCCAAATTATATTTGTGACAAAAAGTATATGTAATAAAATTGATATAGGGGTGTGAATTGCATTACATACCATTCAAAGCATGGTTTTAAGTTATATAATAATTTTCTTTGTTAATGAGAGAAATATGTAGAGATTGTAGCCATGATACAGATACAGTATAAGGTGAAATTACTTCCTCCCTATGATACATTCAGTATCCATTCTTATTTAGAATTTGCATAATACGGTATCCTAAGTCTGTGAATTTAAAAGTTACTGTAAATTGTGTATGCAGTTTGAAAGTGAATGAGTAAATATAACAAACATACAAGCTGTAAGATGTATAAGAATGGACTTCAAATATCTCAAAATTAGGAAGATTTGAAGTTTATATCAATACTGCTGCAAAATGCTAAAATTATATCTAAATTAAACATATGTGCCAGAAGGAATTGCATCTGAGGAGGCAAGGAATGATCACCCTGTATTTATGTAGCTAGAAATACTAGATGATATGCAAATGCATTATGTTTGTGGTAGAAAGGGCAAAATATTAGATATTTTTATAAGGAAGCAAAACATTATTTAAATCAGATTTATGAATGAAATTTAGTACTGCACATACAGTGTAGTAGAGATAGTTGTGTGTAAATGCAACAAGTGAAAAAGTTGCAGTGAACTGATGAATTCTCAATTTTATAATCTGACTTTTCAGTACTTTTGAAAGTTCAGTACGTACTGCTGAAAGGGCTACTATATGCAACATGTTAAATTCTAAAGAATTTGAAACTTTTAGTTACCATATAGGGTTCTGCCAGAAGCTTCTGTGCAAAGTAATTGCAGGTATCAGTATTGCTCTTGGATATATATGAGTATGTATGTAAAAGTATTGAACAGTACTGTACTAAAAGGAACTAATTATGAAAATCCAGCTACTGCTATTCCCATAAGAGTGAGGAAAGTGAACCCTCTTGTTCATCATGTTTTCCGTTTGAATTTTTAGCATAATACAACTAAGATTTTAGGTAGTAATGGAATTGAGTGGGCCAAAATGCTTAAATATTTAGTTACATTAGAAATGCCTTAGACTATTAACTTAGAGAATGTTTTGCAATACTGTACCATACTATATTTTTGTACCATACACACTGTATGCATATTGCATAGAAAAAGCAATTATCTAGGCATTTTGCAAATTATTTTCTTTCAATTGTGATTTGTGCATTTTGCAAATCAAATTTCATTCAATTGTGATTTGTATATAACTTGCTAAATGTACAAGTTCATCGTTCCTTTATAGTATAAGTCTTTCAGTTAGTGAAAACTTTGGGTGTTTAGTTAGTATATACTGAAAATTGAGGTACATCTGTATTAGGTTTCCTCTGTACATACAGCATTAGTGTGAGCTATCAGAATTGAAGCATTTCCGTACGAAGATTTTGATACTTGAAAAGATACTGTACCATACAGTACCACAAATAGTTTTCCCAATGTGGTCTAATTCATCTGGTTTTCATTTCGATTACAGGGACAGAGGAAATTTTGATGACCAAACAACACGGTTCTATACAGCTTGCGTGGTTGAAGCTTTTGATTATCTGCACTCCCAAGGTATCATCTACCGTGACCTTAAGCCAGAAAACCTGCTTCTCGATCTAAAGGGATATGTCAAACTTGTAGATTTTGGCTTTGCAAAGAAACTACAGGTGAGAGAATTATTCTTTATGGGTTTTCCATTGTAGTAATGTTTTGAAAACCAGTTAGTCATCAAGGTTTTTAATACATGTACTGTAGGAGTGGTGTAGAGACCACTTCACTAGAAAATTTTGTTCCACACTACTGTGATTGTAACAAAATACACAAGTGGCAATTCTGACCCTGTCCAAACACATAATTTAAAACAGCAGTAACTTGCTAGTTCATAATGGTGATACCAGTAGCTTGCTAGTTCATAATGGTGATAAGTTTTTGTGAAATATACGTATAGTGGTCAAAAAGAAAAAACGCAGGGCATTTATGAAGTTTACTGTATTATTTACAAAGAACTAGAAACTTGGAAGTAGCTATCCTGCTCATCAAGGACAGTATTTTTTTCATTAGTGTGGATTGTGTTAATTTTTGTTATTTTTTTTAAAATTTGTTCTTTCTGTTGGCAAAAGTGGTTCTTTTTATCCAGCATTATCTTAGGCCTAATTTTTTTCAGCTCTAATTGCTTGAAAATGTCAATAACTTGGCTCCAGTTCTTAAGCAGGTAGTGAAAACTTCAGTTGACAGGAAAATATTGTGAAATATTTACTTTAGATTACTGCTTTTTATCTACTTTTTAACATACGATTTTCAAAATACAGTAGCAGTAGCTACAAAAATGAGTAAACATCATGTGTCTTTTAAGAGAGACAACTATTTCATGTAACATTGTTAAACTGTGCAGACCATTGTGGAAGTGGTCTTGGGTATATGGTGATGTAGCACTTGCATTTGCTAAGAAGATTGAAAGATGTATAGTTTCAGCTGTCTGGTTTATATGTATACAGTATTAGTAGGTTGTCTGAAGAATAGTTGAACTGAATGTGGTGAAAGTGGCTTGATTACTGATATGGTAACCTCAGGTTATTCACTTGGTAAGTTTACTGTTATGAAAACATTCCTTAATTAGGGATTTGCATAGTCCTTAAGGCTTCATAGTCAACTGTATATTTGTGGTATACTTTTATATTTTATGCAAAATGCTCCAATATGGATACAGTAATTCACCCAGCCATGGGTAGGCTACAATTATTCAGCGAGTGCCAAGGTGGAGGTGCTTTCTATTGAGTGCTTTTATGACTTGTACACATCATAAGAGCCAGATACTAGTATGTATGAGTTTCTAGGAATACACCAGTATAGTACCAGAATTTTAGATAAAACACTTGATGTGCACAGTGTATTGATACAAATTATCTCCTGTAGGTTGGAAGAAAGACATGGACATTCTGTGGAACTCCTGAATATGTAGCACCAGAAGTAATTTTGAATAAGGGTCATGACATTTCTGCAGATTACTGGTCTCTTGGAGTCCTTATGTTTGAACTCCTCACAGGTAAGTTTGCATAAGCTTGCTTCCTAAAACTGGAGAAAATTTGTTTCCCAAGAATGAGGAAAAGTATAAGATTAGTATTTCATGTAGCTGCAGTAATTAGCATTTAAGTATGAATGTATAAAGTTTTTTATTTTATTCTTGACATGGATTTATTCATGGGATCGTGTGATAATTTTATGTATGCAGGTACAGTTTGCATTGAATTTCAATAATTTTTGTGTATAAAGTATATTACTGTATTGAGCATATTCGCATTCTAATTTTATAACTTAATTTTTACAGGAACCCCTCCATTCACTGGTCCAGATCCAATGAAAACCTATAATTCTATCTTGAAAGGCATTGATGCTGTTGAGTTTCCCAGAAACATCACAAAGACTGCAAATGGACTTATCAAGCGGCTTTGCAGAGATAATCCTGCAGAACGTTTAGGTTACCAGAGAGGAGGAATTAAGGATATTCAGAAACACAAGTAAGTAGTATTCGTGTTATTTTTACAGTTCTCCTAACGTAACTTACTAAAACTTACTTTGCTCGAAAGGCAAGTTACAAACAGAAGAATTCAAGTGTGTTAAGAACAAAGCAGCAGTGGCAGTTTGTTAGCTAACATCCCCTCGTAATTGTTTGAGGAAAAAGATATGTGCTAGGTGATGTAGAAATTGTTGGCTGGGATGAGACATCAAGCTCATCTAAAATGTAGATTCTGTAATAGGAAAGGTTACAGTGCAACAAGGATAATGCATGTGAGTAAATGAACTCAGAGTGGAAGTGGCATGTGTACTGAACATAAATGTGAGGCAAGAATACAGTTGCTACTTATCAATATATTAGTGTTATGTACAATGGGGGAGAGAATCCATTATACTGTGACAAATACATGTTCCATATACATAGATCATAGTATCTACACCTCCCTCCCCCCTTCACACTTATGTACAATGAAGGAGAGAATCCATTATACTGTGACAAATACATGTTCCATATACATAGATCATAGTATCTACACCTCCCTCCCCCCTTCACACTTATAGTCCCCTCTAGAGTGGGTTCTTCATCTGGAAAACCTGGGTGATCTAAGTGGGGCTGTAGGAGAGCTGTTTGAGGTCTCTCTTGCGTCCATGTGAAGGTCCAAAGGAATGCAAGGTAAAGGGTAAGCCCCAGGGGTTGATACTGGGTACAGGATGTGCCAGTTCCTCCAATGTACTCTTCAATTGGCTCATGACAATCTCAACCTTGTCCCAAAGGTGAGTGACTGTCCAACTTCTAGCCTAGGTAAGCGACGTGCAAGTTGGTTGTACAACCTCTGTACAAGTTCGGCTCTGGTGGCAGCAAAACAATCTTAGTCCTCGCCTTTCTTTAGCCATTCCTGCGAGAATGACTGATGATGAGCAGGCACACAGGAGCAAAGTGGGTGGACATATATAGGATTTGTGCAGGAGAGTGGCCCATAAAGTTTGGAGTGTTCTGTAACTCCAAGAGGCCATAGTCAAAGTCTTCACAGTTGATGTTGCCAGAGGGTACCGTCTTCAGTATAAGGTGCTTCACAGCCGCCTCTGCATGGTCATCAGACTGCGGGTAGTGCGGGGGAAGTAACAAGATGATGTACTCCCCATTGCCAATGAAATCCCTGAATTCATGGCTGGTAGGTAAACTGAGGTCCACCATTGGTCCTGAGGCAAAGTGAGACACCAGCCCCCTTGTTAAGTCTGGAAAAGACTCTCGGAATGTTTTAAGATTCTCGTTGCAAAACTATTGAGGAGCATCCAAGACTTGTTTCTCTCTAGGTGACTTTGGCAGACCCACCATGACTGAGTCATTGCCATTCCTGAAAAATTTGAAAAGGTGTATCTGGGTAATGGTTAATTGCTTCCTGTGGAGGGGGTTAATTATGGGGTCATTGCACCTTCTGGGGGTGAGAGTAGGAGCTGCAGGTTGGAGGAGGCATGCGGGGCTTCCTGTGGTTGGCTGCTGTATGAGGGGCCAGCATTTGCTGAAAGGCACTGTAGTGGTCTGCTTCCTGTTGCCTGCAAATTTCATCCTCCGTCTTTCCTTCCTCTCTCCTACTCTTTTTGTTTCATCCTTTCCTCTTGTCTGATCCTAGATCTGTGATTTCTCTAGGTATTTAGCAAAAGGGCATCTGGTGTTGTGAATATGTTATGTTTACTTCCACACTGGCTTAAAACATAATGTAACATGGATGTAATGTATAGTATCAGTATTTTAAGTGCAGTGCATGAAACATAGGCACTAGTTGACCTTACCTGCCATTTGAGTCAGAGAAGAGAGAGAGAGAGAGAGAGAGAGAGAGAGAGAGAGAGGAGGAGAGAGAGAGAGAGAGAGAGAAGAGAGAGAGAGAGAGAGAGAGAGAGAGAGAGGTAACTATTGGTGTATGGACGTGTCAGTGTCGTTAACTGTAAAACTCCACTATCTTAGCTTGTTTCTTCCTGTGCCATGTTGGGTGGGATGAGATGTGAAACAAGCTAATCTGAAATGGAGGTTCTTTATTAGGTTAATAAAGGTTGCAACAAGGACAATGCATGTGAGCAACCAAACTCAGAGAGGAGAAATGGCATACTGGTACTCATTGGATTTGAATGTATTTGGTGGCCACTTTTCAATATGTGAGGCAAGAGTAAGTTATATAATGGAATATACATTTTACTTTAATCTAGTATCTACAGTTTGTTTGTATACGGTGTTTTTACGTTGCATGGAACCAGTGGTTATTCAGCAACGGGACCAATAGCTCTATGTGACTTCTAAACCATGTTAAGAGTGAACTTCTGTCACCAGAAATACACATCTCTCACTCCTCAATGGAATGCCCAAGAATCGAACTCGCAGCCACCAAGGTGGCGTGCCAACACCTTTCCTCCCTTTTGCCTGTTCCGCCAAGTAATCAATAGGGTAATAATCTCTCAGACCCTCAAAATGACACTGGTGGTGGCTCCCTTGCCACCACTAACCAAGTGGTATCCCGACCTGCTGGCCCAGCTAAACTAGACACCAAGAGAGATTTTCCCTGCCACAACCTCCTTTGTCAACCACACATCAAGAGGTTCCACCAATCAGTAGGGTCCATCTCTTCGTAGTTGGAACAGAACAGCAACAGAGATGGCTGGCTATCTCAGGAAATTATTTACAGCCATGTCCCAAGAAGGGAAATGGGCCTTCTACTATCATTGGTGTTGTTAATGGGGTTACTTAGAACTTCTATTCAGCTAGTAGCCAACTTCCTCATTTTCCTCTATAGGGAGAAGCTACTTTCTCCGTCAACAATAAAAGGTTACAGTGCTGCTCTATACCTGAAAGGAGTAAACCTTTTCTCCTCATGTTCCTGAGAAATTTGGAACTTCCCAAAAAAACTTTAACTTCCTAACTGGGATTTGACCCTGGTCCTTAGCAGCCTCACTCATGCACTATGAACCCTTATGGGATTCATCAGACAGAAATTTGACCCTTAAAGTTTTCTTACTAGCCTTAACCTCAATGAAAAGAGTAGGAGAACTTCACAGCCTCCTTTTTTAATGTCAAATATTCAAGGGGTTGGGAGTGTGTAGCTTTCGAATTAATAGCCAACTCAAAATCCTTCAGTTCTTGATGACAGATTAGTCCTTTTCAATCCCCTCCCAGAATTTGTAGCCAACTCAAAATCCTTCAGTTCTTGATGAAAGATTAGTCCTTTTCAATCCCCTCCCAGAATTTGTAGCCAACTCAAATCCTTCAGTTCTTGATGACAGATTAGTCCTTTTCAGGTGTCTGTAGCTTTCGAATTTGTAGCCAACTCAAAATCATTCAGTTCTTGATGACAGATTAGTCCTTTTCAATCCCCTCCCAGAGTGATTTTGTTGATAATGATCCAGAGGAGTTACTTTTATGCCCTGTTAAGGTTCTGTGAAGCTATCTAAAAAGGACTCAACATCTTGGACCAGTGTCTCGAAGACTTTTGTTAGCCCATGGTGGAACAAGAAAGAATTGATGATGGGGCTTTCCAAGAGAGAAACTGTGGTTGATGACTATGGCAAGAAACACAGGTGTACAAAAATCAATCTCTTAAAGCTGAATTATTTCCTAAATACCTTTCAATCTATGTACTATATATTTATACATGAAAACTTGTATATGTACACAAAAAAGTAAATCAATTCCTATTAAATCCACATGCACACACAATCACACGATAACTATCTTATTCTAGACGTTAACTATGAAACATCTGACATGTAGAACAACCCCTGCCCTTTCAACACTAGGAATTTCAGTTAAATCAAATATATCAACATATATGGCAGATCCAGCATTACCATTCTGAACTCATTCTACTTGGAAAGGTAAACTGCACATAAATGTCAAAACAAAATTTCTGAACATATACCTTGACCAGTGTCTCACTTCAAGTTACTCAGCAGTAAGGTCTATTATCTGCAATTTTTTTTTATACACATCTGTAAGAATCATCTCTGTAAAATATACCTAGACAGCTTTAGAGCAATGGAAGTTAAAGATCCAACTTTCCATAATGAAATAAAATCAATTTAATATGTCATTATTGATGATAAACTTTGAAATTTAGCACAGTGTTTTCTGTGATACCACTCAACATCCAAATATTGGCACATAGTCACGTAGGTTCATACACACTAACGGGCAACCCCAAACTAAAATGTGCACAACATTATCAAAACATATAAGGGCTTCCACTGTATAGAGCATCATCAAACCCAAAGAAGGGGAGAGATTGGTTGTCTCCTTTCAATCATGCCTTAAAACCAAAAGAAAAAACTTTTACAACCCAGTATTCGGCCACACCCATCTGCGAATACTGAAACCCCCTCTAAAAATGCTTATAACTTCCTGTTTTAATAGTTCAAAACACCATAGAGCCCCTCTAAATACTTATGAACGCCTTTTTTTAAATAGTTCAAACTACAAATATACCTTAAACTGTCATCCTAAATATTTAGTCATGAAAATTATATGAAAATACAGTACGTAATTGCTCTATGAAAAAATTTGCAAATACTAAGAGAATTTTATATGAATAATGTGGATATATGTTCCACAAAAAATCCAGTAATGCTGAACTGGAAATAAGTAGGGGTCAACCTTTCAACTAATACAACAAAACATTTAAATAAATACATAAATAAAAATTAAGGAATAAAAAAAAAATTACTTCCTAGACACAATCCATCTCTCATTTACTATCCTACCATTGCCCTTTTATTTATTTTTTTTTTTCAATCTTTACAGATTTATGCCTCACTAACCAACCCTACATGCATACAGCAATTTTTCTAATGCAGTTGCTAATACAGTGAATGTAACAACTCATGATGTTAGAAGTTTTGTCCTTGCCATCACCTTTAAAAAGAACCTGTCAGTTCATAGGGTATTGAAGGCTGGTACATGGGTTCTTCAAACGACCTTCACCTCCATCTACCTACGGGACATTGCCCATAGGTCCTTGGACACTTTTTCCTTGCGTTTGGTGGCTGATGCTCGTCAAGTTGTGCAGCTCATCCAGTGCCCCTAGTGGAACAGGTTGTATCCTGCCTAGGATGTTGGTTGTGAAAGATAATAAGACAACTGATTTCTTCCATTCTCTTTCTTCTTCTCCTCTTCCAAGCAGGCAGGGGAGAATTTTGAGCCTTCATTTGCTGGAACTGGCCAGATACAGGTAGTGAGCACCCATTCTATTTTCTGTTATGGTTATTCCTACACAATCCAAATTCTGAAAACAAGTAAATCCTACTTAACTTTACAAGGGAGGAGAGGGATTGACAAAGAACAAGGTTGTTGGTTACCCTTGGTTTTCTTGTCTCCGACAGTTACTGGTTCTTTTCTTCCTAGACTCAATATAGACTGGAGTTACCATTGTGTCAAAGCTTGGATGTCTGGCTGAGTAATTTTTCACTTAACAGATCAGAGGCATACAACTCCTTCCCATGCTCTAACAATTGACCAGAGGCATATAACTCCTTCCCATGCTCTAACAATTGACCAGAGGCATATAACTCTTTCCCATGCTCTAACAATTGACCAGAAAGTGAGCCTTTGCTGGCCAAACCACCAGTCGGTTCTAAAGGTTACTTTATCCTCCCACCAAAGGTAAGTCTTTATACATAAAGACCGGAAGGTTTATTCCATATATGAACATGACAAATTTTTAATAGATTTTTATTTTTAATAACTAACAAAACTGAGGTCTTTATGTACATGGCCTACCTCAAGCCACTGGAAGATATCTGGCAACTCACTTTGTATACGAAGGGGAGAAGAGGGAAACTCTGCCTACATGGCTTCATTTTATTTTCCATTCAGGAATTTAATTTTATTTTCCATTCAGGAACTATATTTTTACCTACATGCTATACTTTTTCTTGTTTCTTGTTGATTTTTATTGTTTTCCCCTTTTTTCTGCTCATTCACAGGTGGTTTGAAGGTTTTTATTGGGAGGGACTGAAGAATCGCAGTTTAACTCCACCTATTGTCCCAAATGTTCGTTCTGTGATTGACTGCAGCAATTTCGACGAGTATCCCCCGGATACTGAAGGACCTCCTCCAGATGATAACTCGGGTTGGGATATAGATTTTTAAGCAAGGACTTGTTTGCGGTTAGTAAGTTAATCTCGTTAAAACCTTACAGAATCTATTTCCTGAAAGCTAAAGTAAACTTACTGGGTCAGTTGCAGTTTGTGTCCATGTGTTGTGACATAAGTGCCACAATAATGATGCCGTATGGATATGCATCAGTTGCCTGCTTGACAACTCTCAGCAAGTTGAGAGAACACAGTCACATAGATTCTGTATTTTCTAACGGCTGCATATTGTGCGGACTGAATATCCCGAGATCAATATCAAGTTGTAAATGTTTGGTGCTGCAAGCATCCTTTTCAGGGGTCCACAACTGAGTGTAAACAAGTTGCACAAATAAATATTTATTTACTTATTGGTTGGTGCTTTACTCCATTGCATTGGGGGAGGATTGTTCTTTTAAATTGTGTACAGTAGATTAGTAGTTTTCACTCATTTTGGTGTCTCAGAATATTAACATTGAGGCATACTTGCAATTTGTGGTAAATTAGCTGAAGTTAAAGATGTTAACATTATTTCACACATTAACTCAGGAAACATTAAAAATACGGTGCCTTAATGCAGTGAGTAATAAAAAATATCGATCACCTACTGCCTGTTTACGTACAATTAGCTACAGAGATTTTATTATTCAGTACCTTCCAAATACAGTAGGTTTTCCACCAATGTGATAATGCATTTTTGTATTTTGTTGACCTTTTAACATGGGTTGTAGGTTTTTTGTTCCTGATGTGAAGTACCAGGACCATAACTGATGATGTAGTTAACTGTATATCTTGTTTATAACTTAGATGCATACATTTCAGTCTGCCTTTCTTGGTGCTTCATTGGAAATTCAATCATGAAATTGTTTAAATTGAACTTATGGTGCTTGGAGACATCTGAAGTATGTAAATTAGGTATACTTCACTTAGGTTGTTTTGTGGTCCTCGGGCTATGTATATTCTTGTCTTAGCTTAATTTATGATCTATGTCATTGCTTTTCTGTTTCTTCCATGTCTCACTAGTTCACCTCAAAATGTTTCATGTGAATAGATTTAGACTATAAATTATTAGATTTGTTATTGCTTAATTAAAAGCTGGCTTTCATCCTGTTTGTTTTTATAAGTTTCCATAACAGATGTAGAAGCATTTCAAGATTTAACCATACCCCAAACATTCTTTGTAATTATGAACTTTAAATACGTAATGTAAAAATGACTCTCGTCACTATGGAAATATGGGAGGTGTGATTTATCTTACATAATAATAGCAGTATGTATTATGCCTAAAAACATTATTCTGTAACATTTGAGCACCTGTGAACAGGATACAATATTTTGTGCATAATTCTTAATTGAGAGGAAACTATATGCCAAATAACTTTTTTAATATTCTTAAGTGGGAGAATAATGTGTAAGAGAATAAGCAGATGAATAAATGTTTCTATATTGTGAATGTACATATTTTATATTCATAAGATTTTCTAATTTGAAATACAAACATACAATGTTACCTTAGGCTATCTTATATCTGAATACTGTAAATTGCTGTAACTTTCTTAATCTGCACTCAAGACAAACTGCATTAGTTGCAACATTCTTATAGCAACTTTATTTATTTTCAAGTTACTTTTTCAGTAAACAACGAGGAAAGTGATACAATATATAGTATATATAAAAGAAAATAATAATTATATGCTGTACCAATCAGATGCTTAAAGTACAGCAGTGTCTAGGTGGACTATTTTGCTGTTCAGTGGTCTAGCGTTTTAATGGTACTAAAATAAAATCTACAAGGATATTTTTATAATAATAGGCAGTTAATTTTTATTATGCAAATCATCTGAGAGGACTGTGATCAAAATTTTTTTTTTTTTTTTTTTTTTTTTTTTTTACATTTGGTTAGATCATCAAGTAGCAATAAATAAACTTCATATTATATTATTTGGCAGTTAGTTTTGATAAGCCTTTTTGTTTATTAATAGTTTTATTTGCATTTACCTATGTAATGAACTGTAGTTACATCAAAAGAGATTAAGGCAATAGAATGTGATTCTTTGGAATTATATCATGTTGAGATTCTCACACTTCTCCTCAGAAATCATTTTATACCATTGCAGTACTAGTAAATATCTATCTTGTGTTTGAATAAGGAACCTTAAGGCTCAATGCACTTGATCTCAAGACCCTGTAGAAAAAATGTAAAAGTCACAAATATGCACCTGGAGGTACTTTTTATTCTGCACAAAACTTAAGATATTGTATGTTAACAAAAGCCTCATGGACAAGGGTTAAAAGTCTTCAAAAGTGATTACAGTTTATGAAATGACAAGCATCATCATATGATTTACTTCATTTGAAAATATCCCAGTACTTACTATGTATTTCATTCACTATTGAAGAATTTTGATCTACCTCCTCGAGCAGATTATCCGCAGTGCCTCATGACATTCTCGTGATCATGAACTAAAAATGTTTAAACAAAGTATTTGTTTGAAATTAAATGGAGGCTAAAAAGCTTGAATAAATTGTGGAATGGATTTATATTGTTTTCTTGTTCCTTTTAAGAACTGAACTCCAATTTTGTATCTGTATGAATGAAATACATACAGTACAGCAAATCTTTTAGGTTTTTTAAAATATACGTAACAAAATATGTGAATAAAAGTGGAAGAGATTAGTCTTCCCCACCAATCCCAATCTGTATGGTCTGGTTACATTATCTATTATTACCTGTCAACTAAGGTGTTGTTATCAAGTGCAGTTTCCTTTTAGTAGAAAACTTGCAGATGCCACGTATGTAGGCAAACCATTCTATCATTTCATTTTTAGATGTTATGTATTGTGATATTAATAGTCGTTGCAGGTGTAATGTTACTTACTGTATGCTGCCTATTCATGTTACTGCATACTGCAGGGGTCACGATTGCAGCCAAAGAAGTTGGAGTGGAAGATAAGAGCAGGTACATGGAATGTAGATACTCTTACAGGAAAATTGAGGGAGATAGTAGATGTGTTGGACTGGAGGAGGATAGATTTCTTGTGTGGGCAGGAGACTAGGTGAAAAGGGAGTGGAACTAGAGAGATAGGAAACTGGTATAAGCTATATTACAGCGGGTCAAGAGAGGGAAGAAATGTAGTTGGAATTATAGTAAGTAACAGCTGGAAGGAAAAAGTGTTAGAAGTAATGAGAGTAAATCATAGGCTTTTAAAGATTCCAATAATAATAGGGGACAAGGTAGTAAATATATCATCAGCATACGCTCCTCAGATGGGGTGCCAAGAGCAAGAGAAAATTATTTAGACAAGAGTTTGAGGCTGCCATTAGAGCAGAGAAAGAGGAGAAAGTTATAATAGGAGCCGATATGAATGGCAGGGTGGAAAAGAGAAGAGATGGGTATGAGGAGGTACACGGAGGACACAGATTTAGAATTAGAAATGAAGATGGGGAATATGCATTGGAGATGGCTCAAGAGTTTTGAATTGGCCTGTATGAACACATGGTTTCAAAATTAGATAAGTACTTGAGAAGTTTGAAAGTGGAGGAGTGCAGAGCCAAATAAATTACATCCTGGTTAGAGGAGCCAACAAAAGCAACATGACAAACTGCACAGTGATCTTGGGAGAAGCATGTGTTAAACAGCATAGGTTGGTGGTGTTGATTTTGAAATGAGAGGCAGGAAACCCAAGAAGAGAAAGAGAAGAGCTAGAATTAAGATTTGGGACCTTCAAGGAGAAAAGGGGGTGCAAATTAGGAGGACTGTGAGAGAGAGATGTCTGGAAAGGGGGAACATAGAATTTGGACAGGGTAACGGGAAAATATCTGGGCAGACGTGAGAGAAATATATGTGGGGAAAGCAGAGGAGCTGGTGGGAAGAGCCAGTGGATATGGAGTGTCGAGAGGATAAAAGTGGTGGTGCAATGGAGAGGTGCAAGAATCAATTAAAAGAAAATCAAAAGCATTTAAGGACTGGAACATAGGGCATGCACAGGGTGCAGAGGTAAGGTACAGAGAAGAGGAAAGCAAGGTGTGGAGGGTAGGTATGGCCATTGGATGGGCAGCAGAGCATATGAAGATTGGTAATTCACCAGATCTATCAGAGTTCCAAATTGAAATAAATACTAGTTACCCAGGGGGAGAATGGCGCTGGATTTATTAAGAGCTATATGTGAAGAGGAAGAAATGCCAAGGGACTGGGAGGAAAGCCTAATGGTACATGTATGCAAATAGAAGGGAGATATGGATTGTGGTAACTACAGGGGAATTAAACTAAGAGCATGAATTGAAAGTTTTAGAGAGAATACTGGATGCAAGATTAAGAGATTGTAAAGATCGGGAAACAGCAGTATTGATTTATGAGAGGAAGAGGGACAGTGGATACCATCTGCATAGGAAGACCGCTACAGGAAAAGAGGCAAGAGGGAAACCAGGAGCTCTATTGTGCATATACGTATAAACCTAGAGAATGCATACGATAAAATCCCAAGAGAAGTGATGTTTTGGTGTTAAGGAAAAGGAAAGTCCCAGAAAAGTTAGTTAGGCTGGTCGAGATGATATATAAAAAGAATGAGAACAAATGTGATACCAGCAGTTGGGGAAAGAAAACTTTCAAGATGGGGTTGGATTACACCAGGGGTCAGCATTAAGCCCATTTTTGTTTGTGCTGGTCATGGATGTGCTGAGTGAAGAGACCAGGAATGAAGAGCTGTGGGAGTTGTACGCTGATGATCTGGTGATTACAGCTGAAAATGAGGAGGACCTACAGTGAATGACTGGAGAGTGGCATGAGTCTTTAGAGAGGGGTGGCTTAAAGGTGAATGTGATTAAATCAGGTTTTGCTAGCAGTAGGGAAGATAGAGACAATAGTAATATGTACAAGAAAGAAGAGGCTCAATTATAAAACAGGCAGAAAAGTTTAAATACTTAGGATCTACTTCAAGCCAAGAGGGGGGTTGTGAGGCTGAAGTTAACAGTAGGATAAAAGCTGCATGGGGGAAGTGGAGAGAGATGGTTGGAGGACTATGTGATAAGAAAATGCCAATCAAGCTATATGTCAAGATATATAACACAGTGATAAGACCAGTATTAACGTATGGAGCAGAAACATGGGCTCTAAGAAGAAAAGAGGAAGTAAAGCTTGAGAGAACAGAGATGAGAATGCTGAGGTGGATTATGGGAATATCACTGCTTGAGAGACTGGAAAATGATAAAATAAGAAGGGCAATCAGGCTTAGTAAAGATTACAGAGGTGACAAGAGAGTCACGATTGAGATGGTTTGGGCATGTGTTGAGGATGGATGATGAGGAGAGAGTGGAGAGGGCTTGGGAGGAACCTATTAGAGGAAGAAAATTGAGAGGGAAACTGAGAATTTAATGGCTAGATAAAGTGAAGGAAAATATGGAGGATGATGCCTTTGATAGAAGGCAGTGGAGAAGGCTCATCAGGCAACCAACCCCTTAATGTTAGGATAAAGGTGAGAAAAAGGAAGTTATTGCATGTTAATTTGTATGATACCCTGTGTGGTATGTATTGTCTCACACCATTACTTATATGTGTATTGGAATTATGCTTTCACAACTGCCACCTCACTGATGTCAGTTGTCAACTGACAATCAACCTCCCCCTCAATAGACCCCATCAGGAGGGTTCCACCTCCAAACACTTGAGAAGCCAATGCCTTCAAATCCACAGCAAAGGTATTGTTGTGGATGAGCTGCCTCACATGCTATGCCGTGACAGGTGTTTCATCCTTGGGTGAGCGAGTGATGAACAGGTGATTGTTTACCCATCAGGTAATCCAACCAAAGGGCAAACCCAGGATGGGTGCAGGCTTCCATTCAAGAACATCCTCTTCCCCCTCTCTATGACACTTATGCTGCTCCAAACTTAGTCTCTGATTCATGGAAATCTCTGGCCTTGTTGGCAGAAGTGGAACTGATGATGGAAGAAGGGACCATTGAAGTTGATCTTTGGTCTCTGGGTTTTTACAGCCACCTTTGCAGAGAAGGCAACTAGGGGTTGGAGACCTGCCACTGATCTCTCAGCATTGAATGGTTCACGATAGAAACTGCACATTCAGTGTTAGATTCCATCAGACCTAAAAGATGCATACTGTCCAGTATCCATTCATTTGAGTCTCAAAAGTACCTCCACTTTGCAAAAAGCCAAGTGTTCCAGTTCAAGGACCTGAGCTCTGGAATGGTGACCAATTCAGTTGTTTACTTGGTTATTCACCTTAATCTTGGCTGTGGCTCAACTGAAGGGTATTGTATTCTTTAGTAACTGGATGATTGGCTAGTTCTAGCTTCCTCCAGGGAATACTTTCTCCAGGACAGGGATCATCTGCTTGTTTTTTGTCACATTCTAGGGCTCATAATCAACTGGCAGAAGTCCAATCTCCTTCCCAAGCAGCAGATTAACTAACTAGGTAAACTCTTGATGCAGTAGGCATTGATAGCCCTCTTAGTGGGTTACTGCCTGAGCAACCTCAGGGTGGTAGCAGCGCAGTTATTATCACAAAGCGTACAAGCTGCTTGGCTGTGGCAAATGGCCCTTGGTTGTCTGTTGTTGGGAAAGCATTTTTCCCTTGGGCAAAGCCACCTTCACTTCTTGAGATTCTGTTACTAAACTTTAATTGCATCAGGGAAGCTAGAGAGGATCTTTCGTGGTAGCTAGGTGACAGATGCCTGCTATAGGGAGTACTGTTGAACTCTTATCACTGGTTTTCAAACAGAAGGGATTGACTTAATCCACTTCTGTGGAGTTATCCATGTTTATAAAAACTTCAAGCAGTCTTGCCCATCCCAGAAGCTTCAAACCCAAGAGTGGGACATAATTGTGTTAAAAACCTTATGAGGTCTCTAAAAATCTTGGTCATGTTCCTTGAACAGAGACATAACACTAAAGAGGGTCTTTTGGTTGTAGCCTCAGTAAAGAGGGTGGGTTGGTTACATGGCATGTAATATCTCATTTGGCAGTCAGAAGGGTACAGATCCTTTCTCTTTATTCTTCAGGAGTTTGTTGCCAAGACTGAACCCACTGGTTGTGGATGAGAGGTTCGAGTTTCTTGATTCCCTCCCTTGTAAGACTTTTGTGGTACCACAAAGACCTGAATGAGATGCTGTTGTGGCTGGTTTTCAACCTTCAGCACTACCAGAAAAGGACTGACTCCTACAGGCTGGAGTGTATGAGATTTTTCATTAGTACAAGTAGTCGCAAGGTGTCTAGGAACATCCTTTCCTTCTGGTTTCATCAGGTTATTAAGCAGGCCTATGATTCCTCTGTGCAGCAGTCTGACCTCCCTTCACGCTTGAGAGTGCATGAAGTTAAGGGCATGGGACTATCACTCCCCTTTTGGACGAACTTCTCAGTGTTTCCAGTAAATGAGGGGAGGTGTCTAGCTTAGCCATACTACCTTTACCTTATTCTACCTGAAGGATGTTGCTCACATGTACCTTAACACTCTCCTTGGGACCAGTGATAGCTGCTCAGCAAGGGTGTAGGTACCAAGCCCCAATAGGATACACCATGTTTTTTCTACTAAGTGTGAGTGAGGAGTGAATTAGTCCTCCTTCCTTTCTTCTTCCTATTCCAAAGCCCCATCCAGAACATGGTACACATTGCAGAATCAAATGAGATCATGCAAAATGAGCACCTGTTCTTAGTAGCTTAGAATTTGTTGCTCTTTGTCCTTTTCTTATCAAGAAGGGAAAGGAAGGATATGGTAAAGCTTTTTTGGAACCTTTTATGTAGTAGCTGTCCACTGAACGGACAATTCCCACAGGAGATGTCACTGTTCTCCAAGTACAGCAAATTGTTTCTTACGAGAGTTTCCTCTCATTTTTCAAGTATCTCATGCCCAGAGACCGAACTGTACTGATCAACCCTTCACAAGACTGGTAGCAGGTTACAGGAATCACTGCAAGCAATGCTTACATAGGCAACCAAGAGTATGGCTTTTCCAGGTGGAATCCAACTCCCTTTTTTTAGTCAGCATTTCTCTCTTTCCAAGGGGGTAAATCTCCATATATGAAGGGTATTGGCTGTATCCCCTTAGAAACATATAAATTTTTCAAGCAATTTATATTTTTCCTGGGCATACAAACCAGAGACCCTTTCATATAGGATGTACGTAAATTACCCACCCAACATCACCCCAGGGCCAAAAGAAAGAGTGGAGTAACAAGAAGGAGGCAAATGAAGGGTAATCCTCCTGTTCCGCATCTCCACCAGTTAATGACCTTTTTACCAGTATTCAATAGCCTTTCTGGCTTGCACTGAAGGATAGTTCATATACGTATATGAAAGATTCTGGTTTGTATACAAGAAAAATACAAATTGCTTAAAAATTGTTAAATTTTCCATAGAAAAGGGGTAATAAAAAAATAAATACAACTGTCTGAAAGCCAAGAAAAGACACCACTAGCCTTTCTTTGAGCTCATTCCTTCACCAGTGACACCAGTAAGAGCTGACTCTCAATGTCCACTTCTTACCCTACCCCAAGGGGCCAATGTTGGCCAAAGCCACTTGGCAGGACTGAGAGCATTATTACACGAATGCATTCATCCTCATCATAACCTTCTTGACAGGCAAACCAGATAGAATGCCAAGTCATATCCACAAGAACCAGCCCACCCCTGAAATCCATGGGCCAATTTTAAGGGATATAATCATGACTACTAGCATATAGATATCTCTTAGTTCAAAACATTATTCGGTAGTTAATGACATCCACAGCTCTTTGAAAAATGAATAACAATCATAACAATGATATCTGTTCTTGATGATTAAGACAGTGAAGAGAAAGAGTGATTGGCCTGAGGGGTAAAAGCAAAGAAAATAGTAGAGTTTAAAGTACTAATAATAACAGTGAAAGTACAAGTACAGAGAGCTGTAGACAGTGAAAGCTGGGCATATTTCATATTTTATTGTTGTATTCTCTTTTCTAATGATTTTCCAATTTGACTAAAAGTTGTCACAAGACTTGCATGCGATTTGATATATGTACATTGCAAGCTTGATAAATAAATAATGTACAGATTAATACTGAATCCAGGCTTGTGAGTTTTGATGTATCATTACTCACAAAGATACCTACTGACAATTTGCTGGAATTTTTATCAGATACCTTAGAGACCAGACAGAATGTAAATTATTCCAAGCAATGTAGTATGATTCAGATATGCTGATCATTATGTTCAGCATTTGGTCAGGAAACAAAAATGTAAATACAGTGGACCCCCTTATTTGCGGCCTCGACATTTGTGGACTAGTATTCGCACATTTCTCTATGGACCATATCTACCCATTATTCACAGGAAATTTGCATATTCACATTATTTTTCTAGGAGAATTATCCACAAATTACTGTATGTATTTTCATTTTCATATCAATTTCATGATTACATGCACTTTTAGTGATAAAACTATTAAAAAACCAGAAACCTACAGACATTTTTAATGGGTTTTTCTTGAGTTTGAACTAACAAAATAGGCGGTTTTATGGGTTTTTATAGGGGTTCTTAGTATTCATGGATTCCAGCTATTCGCGAGGGGGGTTGTTGTCTGGTACACATCCCCCACAAATAATGGGGTGCAATGTACAGTAGTGCCTCAGGATACGAAATTAATCCGTTCCAAAGTGGCCTTCATATCCTGATTTTTTCGTATCTCGAACTACGTTTTACATGTAAATTGCCTAATTCGTTCCAAGCCCTACAAAAACACCAAAGTGACTCCTCTCCTCGCAGTCGAGTTGACCGCCAACTGCCAGACAAGTAGTTAACTACCGAACCCCCTTTTTCTAAGCTTACGACCGGTTCAGCTGCCGCTAAGTACCTTCCTATTGTTAAAGGATTGAGGGTTTGTATACGTATCAGAACAAAAAAAATTTAAAGTACCACAAGGAGCGGGAAATATTCATTTTCAATTTCTCATGGAAGGTACATTTTTTTAAGAGTCCCACAGGGGTGGGAAATATTCAATTTCAACTTCCTGTGGAAAGTCCATTTTTTAAAGATTTTTTTCTTATAACAAGAGAAATTATACATATCTTCCTCTTTCCATTTATTAGTTTTCTCTTAAGTTTATCTTTTAAACTGGCCATCTTTAAATTTACCCCAGTCATAGGTGTATGCATTAGCATTTACTAGCCCAGGCTGTAGGGTTAACATTTAATATGTAACAATGAAATAACGACTTATAGAAAATTCTCCTGACAATACTAAAGGATGCGTATACCAAATGCCCTGTACGATTAATGAAAACTTTTGTATTGGTTACTGGAGAATCATTGGAAAAGAGTACAGAGCCATTAAAAAATCAAAATTTTTAAGTAAACTGTATTTTGCCTAACTATACAAACCTGAGGTCCTTTACATTAGGAACTGCTTTGCGGCAAAGCTGGAACATGGCCATTACAACTCGCCAAGGTGGTTAGGAAGTAAATGGCCCAGGTTTCAGATTGAGGGGTGGCATGAGGTGGGTATTAGTGTAAAGGACCTCAGGTTTGTATAGTTAGGAAAAATACAATTTACCTTCAAAAATTGTGATTTGTTCCTACATGATATAAAAACCCCCAGTCCTTTACATTAGGAAGACTCACTTAATGGAGGGAGGAATCTGAGTGAGTCTCTAGAACTGACTGGAGTTCAGCACACCTGGGTGGCTACTGGTCGAAAGAGCAAGGAGTGGTGCCCTGCCTTTGACAAATTGATCAGAATATAAGAACTGGAAGATCAAGAGTCAGACTTCTGGGCCTTTCCCAAATGAGTGAGGAATCGTAACTCATAAAAAATTCTGGGAAGAATGTTAACCCTTAATGGACAGACTGCTTCTCGGGAGTAGTAATAACGGGGTTGGGGTGGTGGACGGATTGATCCTGTCGATAAACAACATTAAGAGCCATCGATTTCAAAAGAATCAGGTGGGAAAGAGGTGCCAATACTTCTATAACCGATAAATTCACTAAATGCAACTTTTACACTGGTTAAAATCAGGAGTCTGGCATCAGTTCTGCTTCTGACTTGAAGGGAGAGTGTACGTGTCTCTGTCTCTTACGACGTATTTTTGTAAATTTGCTCATAAATATACATAGGGGTTGCTGTTGATTTTTGTTCTTGTCTTTTATTATAAGGCAATCCCCAGCTTATGACAGGGGTTTCGTCGTAAGCCGGAAAATCATAAAAAATCCTAAGAAAACCTTACTTCTAATGCTTTAGGTGTATTAAAAACTATGTAAACCGCATTTTTATTGGAGTTTTCATCACAAAAACCTTCAAATATTGATTATTTTGCATTTTTGGAGTCATATTTCTTCCGTCACGATTGGAGTCATAAGTGGCGTAACTCTGGAAATAATTTCTGATGAGTATAATTGGAAAGTGTCGTGACCTCGGAACGTCGTTAGCCAAACCTGTCGTAAGCTGGGGAATGCCTGTAGTATGTCAGTTGTAAATGTAATTTTGCAAATAAAAGTGCAAAGAAATATTTTAAAAAAACAGGTACCTACAAATAAATTTTTTTTACTAAATCTTCATTCTCGGTAAATTTAACGTACAGTAACACCCCGAACTTACGTGAGGTTAGGTTCCAGACCCCATTCCATAAGAGGGAGTTTCACGTAAGTTTGGCACACATAAGGGGAAGTTTCGCATAAGTTTGGCACGGCCTCTAAAAATGCTAGAAAATGCTTGCTTCTAGAGTTTGAACACTAAATTTTACCCTAATCATGCTCCTGAAATGTGAAGCTAACTTTTAAATGAAACCAAAGTTATGTACTGTAATTTGAGTTAAAAGTTAGTTTAATACATTACCCATAAAAAGGAAATACCTGGCTGGCGCAAAAATAGTTACAGTAACTACTACGTACAGGGGAACCTTGTGATGGTAATTGCTTCATAGCAAAGAAAGATAAAGGAAAGGAGAACGCATTTTCGAGAAGTTCGGCAGCAAGGATTCTTTCGCGCCACTGTTTGGGAGGGCCCGGTTCCTAGTGCTCGCGCTGTTCTAGAATCGGCAGGAGTGTTGTGGATCTCGTCGGGACGTGAGAAACGCCGCGATTTCTGATGCAATACCTCATCTAGATTCATCTAAGAAGTTCTAGAAATCCCTGGAGTCGGTGACGTTCGCCGTAGGCTCCGCCCCCAGAGTGCCGTATAAATACGACGAACGAACTTTGGAGAGTGTGATCGTAAGAGGAAGAGATCGTAAAAGAGAGAGATCACCAGTTAGTAAGAGCCACAGATCAGATTATCAGTGAGAGATCAGCAGCAGTGATCGTCAGAGAGAGACTAGAGACAAAGGAACCGACGAAGTATCGATCATCAGAAGAGTTGTTCGAGAGTTGATTGGATATTGGTCTAGTCGTCTTCAGGTGTGGACGGCCGAGTTGTCTCTACGTTGAGCAAACTTCGGAGAAGAAAAGGGGGGAGTTCCTGCCTTACGAATAGACTATTTTCTGCAATACGGAGTCAAGAGGATGTCTGCAATTGCCGCTCTACTTTTATGAAGCCACCTCTTCGAAGTGCCAAACTGATTAGCAAGTATTCGAGTTGCCTCACAGTTTCCCCCAGTTCATGCAGTGTAAGATTCTATCTTTTTATGTAAATAGGAGATACCATTCTGCATTTACCTTTGTTAGTAAGCTTGTAAATAAACCTTTGTTGTGTTAGTGTTTCTTTCTATATTCGTATCCCCAGTTTCAACTGTTGGTGTTGAAATATTTTTTTTCATTATTTCATATCGAACCTGAAGCGGACCTCTCTCAGAGGTCATAACATTGTGTCGACCTTTAACCAGGATATTTCGACACCGTAACATTGTCTCTGAGATCTCAGATCTGTAACAAACCTCAACATATGAAAGTCCCAACTTACGAAAAATTCAAGTTACGAAAGCAAATACGAAGATTTCTTTGCCTCTGCATATGAAAATAATTCAGGTTACGAAAGGTTGTTGCTGTAAAGTTCCGAGATTCGGCCGGACCACCGAGAACTATTTTAAAACTCGCGCGCTGCCAACTGAGTAGACTCACCACCATCCTCCCGCTCTTCCATTGGTTCCTGATGCTGGTCACCGCCGTAAGATCCTGCTCTCCTATTGGTCAGCATCTACCCCGCCATGCTCTATGTAAAGGTGTTCTTCGGTCACTCTGTAGCAGCATTGTTATCGTAAGCACGCAGAATTCGTTCGTTCATATACGATTTCGTTTGTTAACATAAATTCGTCTTAGTGATTTTGCTTTGTACTTTATCGTGTTGTGTGAGAACTTAATTAGTAACTTAATTACGTAGATAAAAAATTTGCTGAAGTTCACGGAAAGAAGAGGATGCTTCCTATGGAGACAAAGATGGAGATTATCAAGAACTATGAGGCTGGCATGCGGATGAGTGTGATTGCTAAGGAATACAGCCGAAATCCATCGACGATAGACACCATACTTAAGCAGAGGGAAACCATCAAAGCAGCTACTTCCAAGGGCGTGACTATTTTGTCCAACAAGAGGAGCCACGTGAACGATGAGATGGAGAGGCTGCTTCTTGTATGGATAAAAGACAAAAAAATTGCTGGCGATACGATAACCAAAACGGCAATCTGCCATAAGGCCAGTGCTATTTTCAGCGATTTGATTGGCCAGGGCGAAGACGACGGAGGAGAAGGGACATCGACGCCAACCCCAGACTTCAAGGCTTCTCGTGGGTGGTTTGAAAAATTCTGGAAATGGACTGGCATCCATTCGGTGGTGCGGCATGGGGAGGCTGCCAGCTCGGACACGAAAGCGGCCGAAGCCTTTATTAAGACGTTCGACGAGATGACGATCAACAAAGGCTACAGTTCTCAGCAAGTCTTCAACTGTGATGAGACTGGCCTTTTTTGGAAAAAAATGCCTCGTCGGACGTACATCACGGAGGAAGAGAAGAAGCTACCCGGGCATAAGCCTATGAAAGACAGGCTTACACTCACACTTTGTTCCAACGCCAGTGGGGATTGCAAGGTGAAGCCCATACTTGTCTATCATTCTGAGACTCCTCGAGCCTTCAAGGCCCACAAAGTGCTAAAGGAGAAGCTTCCAGTGATGTGGAGGGCTAATGCGAAAGCCTGGGTAACGAGACTTTTGTTCACCAAGAGGGTAAATCTGTGTTTCGGCCCGACAGTGAAGAAATTCTTGGAAGAGACACGCCTCCCTCTGAAATGTCTGCTGGTGTTGGACAATGCCCCTGCTCACCCTCCTGGCCTCGAGGAAGATATCCTAGCAGAGTATTCTTTTATCAAGGTTCTTTATCTTCCGCCTAACACCACCCCTCTCCTCCATCCCATGGACCAGCAAGTGATATCGAACTTCAAGAAGCTGTATACGAAACATCTTTTCAAGAGATGTTTCGACATCACCGATACCACAAACCTCACCTTGCGTGAATTTTGGAAGGAGCATTTCGATATTGTGATATGCATCCGACTCATCGATCAAGCTTGGCAGGAGGTTTCGAGGCGAACCTTGAATTCTTTGTGGAGGAAACTCTGGCCTGATGCCGTATCCGCCCGAGACTTCGAGGGATTTAACGTGGGCGAAGGTGATGCAGATTCAGAAACGGTTGATGATCCTGAAACTGTTTCGCAACCAGATCATGATGAGATTGTTGCACTCGGCAAGTCCATGGGGCTGGTCGTTGACAAGGACGACATCAATGACCTTCTCGAGGAGCACCTAGAGGAGCTTACGACGTTTGACCTGAAGGAGTTGGAGGCCATGCAACATAATGTCGTTCAAGAAGAGTTCTCTAGCAGCGGCGAGGAGGAGGAGGATGACCCTATGACAACGCAGAAATTAAGGATGCTTTTTATAACTGCTTTTCATAAGGTGCAATCATTTGTAGAAAAGAGACACCCCGAAAAGGCTTACATAGGTCGTATGCTTGCGCAGTTCGATGAAGTTTGCCCGAGTAGTTTCAGGAACATTGTGAAAAGCAGGCAGAAGCAATCTTCCTTGGATAGTTATTTTTTGAAGAGGCCTTAAGTAGGAGTAAGCAAACAGGAAGATCCAAGTGATACGAAAAAACAGAAAGTTGAAAGTGTTGAAGAAATTGAAATATTGTAAAAAGAAAACGTTAAGTATAAAAAAGTAAAAAAAAATGTAAAAATAAAAAAAGATAAAAACAATTTAATTTTAAGTTTTTTGTAAGGTTAAGTGTTAACATTTTCTGCCATTTGTTAATGTGTTCCGTAAAGTTTAGTGTTAATGTTTCCTGTCATTTTTTAGTGTGTTTCGTAAAGTTAAGTGTTCATGTTTTCTGCCTTTTGTCCTCCTCCTCTGTCGCCACTTTCGGAGATCGCCTCACTCGAAAAGTAAGGTTCCACATTTTACTACATGCGTACGAATGTACGTACAGTATTTCTTGTATCATGCACACTAAAACACTTTTTTTACAGGTATGTAGTACATATTAGTAGTATATGTAGTTTAAGTTAGGTTCTGAATGGTCCAAATTGTTGTATTTCATTGTTTATTGGTCATTTTAGCTTTATTATAAAATTTACTGGGGTGTTTTTGTAGGGCTTGGAACGAATTAGGCAATTTACATGTAAAATGTGGTTTAAGATACGAAAAAATCAGGTTTCGAAGGCCGCTTCAGAACGGATTAATTTCGTATCCTGAGGTACTACTGAACATACATATCCATTTTCGTACTATACTAACGTTACCCTAATCCATGGGATGCCATTTTATTTTTCCTTTAGAGTAAAAGAAGTTTTCTTTGCGTCACTAGGTAAACTTCTTAAGTCTGTTATAACAAAGGTACACAATTCAATAAAATAAAGAAAACATGTATGTACATACATAATGTTTGCAGAGGGTGAAGGTAAAATTCAGTCAATTTAAATTCATGTACTAGTGTGAAGGCTAACTATGAGAGGGAGAGAGAGAGAAAGAGAAGTACGTGTCATGTTAGGTAAAACTCTGGAGGGGTATCATCTTTAAGAAGGCGAATGGGATCACATTTCTAAAAGTACATTAACTGTAATTACGTAACATAGTACATACAGATTGTACCAGTGTAAGGACAACGCTTATTCATAATTTTCTCTGTATATAATTCATCATTCGCGTTGTTCTTACTTCCCCCTGAAAGAGCATTCAGCGGGCTTTCCGTCAGTGTATAAAGCTTGTATAACCACATATTGTGTACTTTTATATTTTGTATTTTATGTCTCTCAAGAAACACAATATGTGGTTATACAAGCTTTATACACTGACGGAAAGCCCGCTGAATGCTCTTTCAGGGGGAAGTAAGAACAACGCGAATGATGAATTATATACAGAGAAAATTATGAATAAGCGTTGTCCTTACACCAGCATTTTTCTTCGAGGTTAAGGTAGTAGTAATTTTCATAGAATGACAACTTTGTTATGTCTTTTATGTGTTTTACTAGTTGATCATGAAGGTCTTATATAGTGACAAACACTGTGAATTACATACTGCTGTTGTATATATTTTCAAAAGTATAAATAGCATAAACAGAATCTCCATATTGATTTTATACTTAAAAGCATGAAAACTTATACTAATTGTAGTTTACAAGTAAGCACTTCAGAATTAAACAGTCTCTGAAGGGATATCATTTTTGAAAAGTGCAGTAACTTTGTGAATGGGTATTGCATATTGTAGAAGTACCTATATGCACTAATTGTAGGTGCTGTAATTACCTTTGTTTCATATTCATACATGTACAAAAATAAAAATAATACATTTTTTATAAACATTTTTTTAAAGAAAAGTTTTAAACTTAAAAACTTACATAATGAATTAAACATAAACACTTTTGCAGGGTTTTGCAGTGTTTCTGGAGGATTCGCAAATGTCCGCGCTATTGTCAAGAACTCAAGTGTGATAATTAGCTAGGTTCCAATGAAAAGTTCGCCCTATTGTGAATTTGCGCAACTCTAATCGCGTAATTTTGGGGTATTACTGTAAATATTTTTCAATAAATATCCTAAGGATTTGTTACTGATTTTATTTCTTATCTGTTTTGTTACTGAGTGACCTGTAATTATAATTTTACAAAAAATATAATTATTTATGTTAGAAAAAACATATATAAGTTGGTAAAATTCATGTTTGTCTTGTAAAAGAGGCACCACAAGGGATTGTAAATAGTCATTTTCAACTTCTTGTGGAAGGTAGGGAAAATTTTTTCGATTTTTTCTTTCACCATGTGCATTTGCATATCCAACTCTTTCCATCAATGTGTTTTTTTTTATTTATTTTTTTTTTTTATAGTAAATTTGCCAACCTCAAAGTTTCGCCAGCATGGGGTGCTGCAGATCGATATATTACCCCAGCTGGTAAGGGTTAAGAGTCAGAAGCATTAAGCAGAGATCCAAGGATTTACCTTATTGCCAGTCTCTCCTTCCTCCCCTCACTAGAAGGAGCAGGATTTTCTAACAAGGAAAATAGAAAGCAACCTCGATGTGTAGACTTACCGCATCAGGCGCCAGTCCAGCAAGTGTGGGTTAGAGTCCTATTCTCAACCCGAAGGAAGAGAAGTAGAAGGGATGAGGAAGGAGGACGATGAGAGGCCAGTCACTCTCGAATTCTTCTAACTTCTAAAACCACACACCTTAGGTGAGATACAACCTGTCCTCTTAAAGGAGCCAGGTAAGAAAATACTACCTGTTAGCATCCACCACAGGTCCAAGGACTTGGGGGCAGACATCTATCTTCCAGTCCAACATATTTTTTGGCATGCAAAGAAAGGACTAAGCCACTAGTACTGTGCACTCTTGGGGAAAGCGTACAGGTGACGTCATCGGCAGCTGCAGAGAACCTCCTACTGATCTTGCAAGCCCAGGAGAAAGATGTGTCCTTAGACACTTCTCCCTTGGCGAGTCAGTACTGAAGAAAGGTTATCGATATCCATGTCAAGGGTGTTGAGTCTTCTGCAGGTACAGCAACACAATCAGACAAAGTAATGACTGAGCTGGATCATCAAATACAAAGTCCATAGAGCAAATTGTTTTAAAACTGAAATTTTCAGTTTTAAAACAATTTGATGATATAGTGTGGTTACACAGTACCGCGGGAGTGCTGCATATTTTATTGGAATACAACATTCTTAAAACTACTGTGATTCAAATTGACCGTCCGTCACAGAATTGTACAAAGAATTTCCCGTCACATAACATGGATTCCCTAGAAAATGACTTTGTGGTTAATCAAAGGTGTGTTTACTTTTGTTCTGTTACTGAATTGGGACTGAATTAGATTCCAGGTGATTAATGGTCGCTGAACCGCATTCATTCAAAACAATTCTTATTATTTCTATGTTCTCAAATAATAAGATAATTGTGAATTGCATATTTACATCCCATTTTTAATGTGTTACAAGGAGTGGATATACGCAACGTCTTACTAAGGTTGCGTTCACACCAAACGCGATGCGTCGAGTCGCGCTAATTCATGGCTAGTGTCATTTTCGCCTTAAATAGGAATAGGGATGTTAGAGTTTTGTTCTAATAAAATTGTACTCCTTTATATCTTTTTCACTTTTATGTAGGACAAAATGTACTATAATTAAATTTCAGTTCATCTTTTCTTTGAATCCATATGATATACATTTAAAATCTTAAAACTTACCTATAGTTTTTGAAAATGTTTATGGTTGAGTAGTTAATTATTTTATATATATATATATATATAGATGATATATATCATATATCTATATATATATAATATAGGATATTATACATATAATTATATATATATATCGATATATATATATCTTATATATATATATATAGGGGTATATATAGATATATATAATATATTCTAATATATAGGTATATATATATATTATATATATATGTGTGTGTGTATATATATATATATATATATATATATATATATATATATATATATATATATATATATATATATATTTCTCTTGATGTTTCGGCTAATTCGTTTAGAATTGTATCTTTTAATTACGTAGTTATTCTGTAAATTCAATAAAAATGAAACTTGCCTTAGAAAATTGGCCATTTTTCCGCCTGTAGGCAGTATTGTTTTCCTTATGGACGAATAGGTAAATAAAGGAAAATCCCCAAATTTATTTTAACACATAAGATTAACAAAAAATCCCGCATGGAGAGAGAGAGAGAGAGAGAGAGAGAGAGAGAGAGAGAGAGAGAGAGAGAGAGAGAGAGAGAGAGAGAAGATACGTACTGCAAAAAATCCCTGAGAGTGAGAGAGAGATTTCAGCAATTTATAACACCAAGAGACAAGGAAGAGTTAAAAAAAATGTTCAGAATATTTCCTGCTATATTTTGATAAATCGAAATATCTCTCGTGGAATATAGAAAATCGACGAAAAATCGAGAGAGAATGAGAGGAGTATGTGAACTGGGTATGTCTATATATTGTTCGAAATACGGAGAGAAGTGGCTGCCTATTTACTGGTGAGGTTCTTCCTGACTACTGTTGATGGAGTTGAACAGCCCAAGGAGAAGGAACTGAAGGAGAGAATTGCGGCTTGTCAAGACACCATCCGGTGCGAGAGAGAGCAGCAGGTGAACTTGGACAGGATAATTCTTCAGCTGCAACAGAGGCTCGACAGCAATGAAGAGATTCAGAAGGCGGGCGAAAGGGAAGAACACACTCGTGTGATCCAGATCACTCAGGGAGTCAGGAGGTGTTGCAACAGCAGGCCTGGCAAGAAAGGGCCTACTCGCTCGAAGCTGACACGCTGTTCCTGAAGAGGGAGAACGACCAAGAAAAGAGGGAAAATCGGTAGCTGGAAGACAAGATCCTCAAGATCACAGGTGAAAATCAGCTGCTGATGGAAGACAAAGGAAATTGGGGAGAGAAACGATGCCTTAAGTGAGAGGATAAGGGAACTAACAGTGCGGTTGGCAGAGGCAAACAGCCAGGTTGAGAGGCAAGAGGAACTCGTACGACAGAAGGAGAAAGACCCACAGTTAAAGAGCGAAGAAGCGGAGCGGATAGCGAGGCTCATCCAGGAACAAAAGGACGCGACCGAAAAGCGCGAATCCGGCAGGAAAGACGTCGAGGTCAGGTTCGAGCGTCTGCAGAAGGAAGTGGAAGACCTCAGGAAGGAAAAGTGTGGACTCCAGTGTGAAGTTGAGGCTGCGAAACTCAAGAGATTGGAGCTGACATGCCTTCTAGAGAAAGGAAATCGTGGCTGGAGAGGAAGACCGGTGTCCAGGGTGAACGGAACGAAAAGCTGGAAGATGAGGTTGGACAGCTTCGAGGAGCGAAGGAGAAATTGGTTTACAAACTGAAGAACCTGCAGGGGAAAAACAAAAGCCTGGAGAAAGACAACTGGAAACTGAAGGAGCAGCTGTTCGTCTTCAAGGAATGGCGCGATCTGCAAGGAATGGCACGATCTTCAAGGAATGGCGCTGGCCTCACAAAAAATATGAGGACAATGTTTGTTGTATGGAAAGTTTAATGTTTATTTGTAATAAGTTTGCTTTGTTGATCCTTGAAAGAAGTTGAAGTTGCAGGGAAATAAATATGCTAAAATGTTTTCTTAAGAATTTTATTGATTCCTGAAAGGGAAAGGAAAATGGGAGGATTGAAGAAAGCGTGAGGAAAATGACAGGATTGGTGGACTGCCAGGAGAAGAAGCATAGGATTCAGAGTAGCTCCAGGAGAACTGAAAGGATTTAGAGAAGCCCCAGGAGAACTGAAAGGATTCAGAGAAGCCCCAGGAGAACTGAAAGGATTCAGAGAAGCACCAGGAGAACTGAAAGGATTCAGAGAAGCCTCAGGAGAGCTGAAAGGATTCAGAGAAGCCCAAGGAGAATTGGAAGGAGTCAGTGGCATATTCTGGTTCTAAGACTAAGCAAAGGTGTCATCTATGACAGGACAGGTGGCTGAGGCCCGCCACGTGTCCCGGGACAGGTGGGCGAGGCCCGCCATGCGTCCCGTGACAGGCAGGCAAGGCCTGCCATGTGTCCCGGGACAGGCGGGCGAGGTCCGCCACGCTTCCTGGGACAGGTGGGTGGTGCCCGCCACGTGTCCGGGACAGGCGGGCGAGGCGCGCGACGTGTCTTGGGACGGGCGGGCAGCGCCCAATACGTGTCCTGAGACAGCTGGGGTCCCGAAGGGTACAGGCCTGGGTGAGGCCTGGCCACGTCGTCCCGGGACAGGCAGGGCGGGTAAGGCCCTGCCACGTGTCCCAGGGACGGCAGGCGGAGGCCCTGCCGCTTCGTTCCCAGTCCGGAAGGCAAGGGCGGGCCCTGCCACGGGTCGGGGATGGGCCGGGGCGAGGCCCGCCCACGGTGTCCTCCCCCCTCCCCCATGGCGGGGAAGGGCGGAGCGGGGCCTGAAACGCGTGTCCCGGGATGGGCCGGGGGAGGGGGCTGCACCGGGTGTCCAGGACTGCCTGGGACCAGCGGCGTTCCCACGGCGTTCCGGGATGGGCCGGGGCCTGGGGGCAGACCAATATCCTGGGACGGGCGGGCAGGGCCCGCCACGAGTCCCGGGATGGGTGGGCAGGGCCCGCCATGTGTCCGGGGACGGGCGGGCAGGGCCTGCCACGTGTCCCAGGACAGGTGGGCGGGGCCAGACATACTTCCCAGGATGGGCGGGCGTGGCCCGCCAAGTGTTCCAGGACGGGAGGGCAAGGCCAGCTACGTGTCCCAGGATGGGCAGGCGAGGCCCGCCAAGTGTCCCGGGACGGGCGCCCGTGGCCCGCCACGTGTCCCGGGATGTTTAAGATGGCCTTTGTCCAAAACGTAAGGGTAAAAAAAGAGGAAATATGAATTAGTGGATTCATATGATTCACATGATTACATATTAAAAGTCTTTTATCCTGAAGATTACTCATCTTCAGACGAAGCTGATGATAAAAAAAAACAGTGAAAATGAGCAAGACAATAGTGTTATATTATGTGACACACAGCCTCAAAATGTTAATAATGATGACGAGGAACAGTGCATGATTATATCGTCAGATAGTGATGAACACATCAATGCAGGCAATAGTGTTATAATATGTGACACACAGCCTCAAAATGTTAATAATGATGCCGGGGAACAGTGCATAATTATATGGTCAAATAGTGACGAACACATCCATTCAGATATTACACATATCAGTGACAGACTCGGATGAAACATTGTTCACAATCAGAAAATTAAATAATTTAGTTTACCGAGTAAGGTGAGAATTTCGTTTTTTTTGTTTTTGTATAGAAGGACAAAAGTAAACAAGCATCGCTTGAAAAACATAACTAAGCGCTTGCGGAATCTTTATGCGGATACAACGGCAACAGTGGTGCCGGTCCCAAGTCCGGACAGGAGTTGGTTGAGGTCAGGAAGGGCATCAGTCTGTAAAATCTCCTCCCAGAACTTTTATGAAATGAGTCTTACAAGGAATGAGAATAGGGCTGTTTTCACCTGGAAGTGACCCACAGATACATCGTCCTAACTCTCTGGACATGCAATGGTACCCGTGGAGCGAGTGCGGCTGAAGAAGCGAGCTCGAGAACTAAGAGTAGGCAATCACAGGAAGAGGGTGTTCAATAGCTAATCGTATGAAAATAAGTCGAGTAAATATTCTCTGTGTACAGGAGACAAGATAGAAAGGTAACAAAGCGAGGGAACTGGGCGAGTGGTATAAGGTAATCTATAGTGGAGCTAATAAAGAAGGCAGAAATGGTGTTGGAATAATTCTGTCAAGTGAAATGAGGAAGGAAATCTTTCAAGTAAATAGGAGAAATGATAGGATTGTCTGGGTCAGGCTGATGGTTGAAAATTGCATTGTTAACATCTTCAGTGCATATGTACCCCAGACAGGAAGCTCAGATGAAGAGAAAGATCGCTTTTGTTCAGACTTTGTGGAGGCAGATGAAAGATGCGTTGTCGGCGGAGATCTGAATGGCCACGTAGGCCAGAATAACCATGTGATCAGCCGTATATATGGTTGGTATGTCTATGATGAAAGAAATGCAGAGGGTGAGAGAATTGTTGGTTTTGCTGTTTCCACGGTTATGGTACTGGTGAACACTTTTTTTTTACCAAGCCGCAAGAACATCTCGTTATATACTAAAGCGGCGGAAGGTCCAGCCAGATAGATTACTTGTTGTATAAGAGGAAAGATTTGTGTGAGTGCGCAACATCGTTTGGTAGTGATGGACTTTGTTATGGAGACTGAACAAATAAGGAAGAAAAAAAATGCAGGGGTCAAAAAGGATTAAATGGTTTAAGCTGAAAGAGATTGAACTATGTAGGCAGTTTAAAGCAAAGGTTTTAGAAGAAATAACACATGAAATTGAAGATGTTGATGAATGGTGGAACAGAACGGTGGAAATAATACTGAGGGTTACTAGAGAAATATTGGGTGAGAGTAGTGGCAAGATGTTCGAAAATGACGAAACATGGTGGTTCAATGAAGACGTGAAGGATGCAACAAGGCAAAAGAGAGAAGCAAAGAAAATGGAAGAGGATTTGATAACCTTTGAGGGAGCAAATAAATTAGCAAAGAAAACTGTAGCAACTACTAAGGATAGAGTATATGATCAGCTTTACCAAGAGCGGAGTAAACATCAAAAGTGTCCATAAATTCAAGTACCTCGCTCGGCTCAGTGATTGACAATGAGGGGAACATTTAAGAAGAACAACCGGATTCAATGTGGTTGGAACAATTGGAGGAAGGTATCTGGTGTCATGTGTGATAGGAAAGTCCCTATAAGATTAAAGGGCAATGTGCACAAGGCAGTGGTCAGACCAGCAATGACATATGGACTGGAAGCAGCACCACTAAAGAGAACAGAGGGCAGGAAGTTGGACGTAACTGAGATGAGGATGCTTAGATGGATGAGTAAAGTAAACAAAAAGGACAGGGTTAGAAATGAACATATTAGGGGTACAGTAAAGGTCACTGAAGCATAAAAGAAAGTACAAGAGGCAAGGTTAACATGGTATGGCCATCTAATGAGAAGAGAAGAGCAACACATGGCAAGAGAAGTGATGGACGTGGAGGTGGATGGAACACGAAGGAGAGGAAGACCTAAGACCAGGTGGAGAGATTGCATTAGAGATGATATGAGGGAGAAGGGAGTACGGGAGGAAATGACATAGGACAGAGGTAGATGGAAGAGACTCATTAAAAACGGCGACCCCGAATAGGGATAAAGCTGGGAAGAAGTATATATATATACATATATATATATATATATTATTATAATATTATATAATATATATATTATATTGTATGTTGTTATATAATATATATATAATCAAATACTAGGTACTCCATTACAAGGGTGACTGGCTTCACCAAATTGCGGACAGAAGGAAACGTCTCTTATGCCTTCATGCTTTTTGATGTCTTTGAAAAGAGTGTGATAACAGAGATATTCAATAAAACAAAAGGATATTAGCGGGACATGCGTATAAAAGAAGAGAGTTGTAACAGAATTTGGGGGAGGTGATGCTTGCTGATAACATATTGAAGATAGTGATGCTGAGGCGAAGTTGAAAGGACTGGATTGGTGACAGAATGAGGAAGTATTGGTAAAAGGAGAGGGCTGAATGTTAGTATGAACAAAAGAAAGCGAGGAAGACAGTGATGAATGCGTGTCAACAGTGGAAGAATGGAAGGCTGATTAAATATGTAGTTCTTGGTAGTAAATACTAATGATGATGGTTGGTGAATCTCAGATAAAGTGAATCAATGAAATGATGAGAATTGTAAAAGGTCTGGATGAGAAAGAGCATGTCTGTAAAGGTAAAACTCTCGTATCTTTAGAAAAGTGAGGTGTGGTTGTTGAATATAAAAGGAAAAATATGTCAACTCTTGAGATGAACGTTTTGTGTAGTATATAAGGAATCAGAAGGTTTGAAAGAGCCAGAATTGAGGAAATGAAAACATGTGCTGTTAGTTATAGCACAAAGGAAAAATGTATCATGAGCAACAAAATGGAAGAAGCTACGTTTGTGAAAACATTTCACAATTCAGAACTTGGGGAAATAAAGAGGTGTGTACCACTGAAGTGCTGGGCTGATGGACCGACTTATATGTTAAAAAAGGAAAGGAATAAATTTCCGGGGCCAAAAGAGTGCCAATTAGATCAAGGGAAATGATGCAGTGTTTAGAAGGGATGGCCGCACTGCCAATGAAGAGGTTGGCGTCCTGGCAGATTTCGGCACAGAGTTTGTTTTATTCGGAAGTTCAAGGGGGAACATAGTATAGTGACTGTAGCAGCGTTTTTCTCTGTTATTCATTTATATAGGGGGGGGGGGGGAGGTTTATTGTTAAATAACAAAACTACCAATAATAATTTTGATACACAATGCATCATGTACCTGTATATTTATTCTTATGTATAACAGGTTGTCTGCAGGAAACAGATGTAAGGCCTCGACATCACAACCTTAAACAAGAAAATACAGAGGAATATAATTTACTTGACATACTGATTACATTTTGCGTAATTTTTTGACGGCACAGATACAATAGTAGTACCGTAATAATAAAAATAATTACGTCGAACTGTAATAACGATTTACGCAATGTATGAAAAAAATTAAGAATACTTATTTGATATACTACATGTAAATAGACATGAACAAAAGTGAGAGACATAAACAGGGCAAGCTTGAAACAACAACAAAGTCTTCCTGTGTCAATAAATGCGAAAATTATTTTGATAACTATTATGCTTTTTATCTAAAATATAAAGGACTTGCATCGATAAGCATGAGAATACTAATACAAAAACCTGTGATAAACCCCAAAATGGCAATGAAAGAAAATTTTTATGAGCGTTACAATATAGAATTTGTGTAGTTGTCAAACAGTTTTTATAACCCTATTAACCAAATAAAAAATACAATAAAACACTTGTGTTATTTAACAGTAAAAAAACCATAAGTTCAAAGCAAATGGATTACAAAAGAACTTTGCACATTATATAACAAACACCTGATTTCGCATCACAACTTACATGTGCTCTTAAATTGATTGCTTTCCCAACTCGCAGATCTACATATCTGCATTAATAATTAACCATTTTGATAATTCAAAACACCGACAGTCTCCTTGAAAAAGTAAATTATCTCAAGGAACCTAATCCAAGATAGGTTTATTACTGCGCATGATCTGCTGGAATACACCCTCGGTAATGGTGGTAATCCGTTGTCAGAATAATTGGATATCTTTCCCTCCCTTCCTAATGTTCGACGTAATTATTTTTATTATTACACTACTACTATTGTATCTGTGCCGTCAAAAAATTACGCAAAATGTAATCAGTATGTAAAGTAAATTATATTGCTCTGTATTTACACAACAGGAATGAGATACGAGTGCTTGTAGTACTAACCAAATAAAAATTCCAAGTATATAACACACAACCACTTATTATCCTAATAGTAGGCGACTTGGCCGTAGAAGCATAAAAAGCTTTTTAAAACTAACATCACTTACAAGTAGTACAGAACACCTTCTAAAACTTACGGGAACCAAGTGTTAGTAACTTATGAGCACTTCAGTTATCAGTAATTTTTAGGAGGGAATTAGAGATGTTTTCACGCATGTCAGTCATGCCACTACCGAGGGTGTATTCAAGCAGATTTTGGGCAGTAATGAACCTATTTTGGATATATATATATATATATATATATATATATATATATATATATAATATATATATATATATTATATATATATATATATATATATATATATATATATATATAAGAATAAGTGTGTGGGTGTGTGTGTGCGTGCGTGTGTGTATGTACATCACACCGATCCCCTCCCAACACACACACACACACACACACACACACACACACACACACACACACACATATATATATATATATATATATATATATATATATATATATATATATATATATATATATATACTATAGGACATTATAAGGACTTGGAATTATTTTGAAATAAAAGTATCAGACAATCATTCACTCTCTAAAGCTAAATCTCTGATCATTTCCGTAATTTCAATGATTGCGCGTCAAATGAAGAGCGATATTTAAAGGAAAAGTGAACACTGAACGATCAATCTGAACAAAGGAAGGGATGACAACCAAAATGGCGAGCAGTTTCCCGGTGCCTCGCTGACACAGGCAGCCAGTGCTCTCATGTTGGCACGGACACCTAGTCTCCCTGGCTTATGTGTATGAGTGAGACCCAAGCTTTTCAGTTCTCTATCATATGGGTACAGTTTAAGCTGTGATATACGATGCAGTTATTCAAAGTGACGGTCATAGAAGAGTAGTTAATTCCACTGTATGTTTCGAAGTGATACACTTGATTCTTTTCAACTTAGTGCATTGTAAACCTTACTAGAAAGTGGTGCTATACAACCAATGCTAAACGTTATGATGTTTATTAATACTTCAGTTCACTTTTATGTACAATCAAGCGTTAAACATAGTTATCAATTCTTTCAGGTATGAATCATGAAAGGCCGGAGGATTATAGAGTCACTGAAATCTACTGTGACTCATCGTCTAGCTCAGTTGACCGGTAATGCATTCCACAATATTTTTGAGGCAGATTTGGCTGAAACAGCCTCTCAAAGAAAATGGACCGGAAATAAAAGAAAACGTAGTTACTCTTGTGATAATGAAGAACAGGGGGTCCTAAACAAAAAGGCAAGAGTTAGTGACTCTAGAACGGACAACATTAATATACACGGAAAACGGACGCTAGAAGATGCAGAGGAAGGTATCGAACAAAAAAGAAAAAGACCTAGTGAAGACATTGTTAACTGTAAGACCCCAGACTTCGTTAATATCAATCACACGGAAAGCAAAGATGACATGACAGTGACATATTTTTACGGAAGTCATTACATGCTAGATACTTTAAGGAAATATTTCCGCACTTTGCCGACTACATGTTGGGACCATTATAGCAATAGCTTACTGAATGTTTTAACTGGTGTTTCAAGGATACAAAGTTTAAATAAGGAATTCTTAAACTATGTTATACAATACATTGCTTGTGATAAACTTGAAAGTTTTTCAACTAAAGCAATCGAACCTTTCACAAGTGACATTGCGGATATATTTTACACCCAACTGAAAAACTGCAGAAACTTATCATCATTAGAAATAACCTTTAGGCCAGATGGCGACAGTCATCATGTCAAGATGCTGATGGCCTTTCAAAGATTAAGGCATTTGCAGTTCTTGTACCTTGTTCCTAATACAAAATATTCATACCACTGGATTTTCGATGAAATTGCACAACACTGCTCAAAACTCCGAGAACTCAAAATACTTTATGATGGAGATAACTTATCTGCAAACCAAGGAATTGTAGTGTTGAAGTCGTGTCGCAGCCTATGCGCTCTCTGGCTTTTCAATTATGGGAGGAAGAGTGAAACAAAATCTTTAGCAGAACTCTTAAAAACATTGGTCAATTTGAAAGTTCTCTTCCACAAAGAACTGCCAAATGCAATCCTTGATTCAACTAATAACGAGTCGTACGATGAAAATCATCTGAACAACCTACTAACAAATGATTTATGCTGTCCAGACAGTATAGGTTACCTAACTGAAGGAAATGGCGAGTCTAGACAAGCGTTATTCGGTTTGGAGCGTGTGGACTTGTGTTGGTACTTGGAAAGCATAGGATACCAATTGATCTACATACCCACTTCATACCTCTTGCGAATAGCCCAGACGTGCCCTAGAATATCACTCATCAACCTTATTGGAAGTACCTGCTTATCCCAGATCATTGCAAAGCTGCCTAACCTTCAGGCTATAGTGCTGATGCAGACTAGCTTTGCCCTGAGTATGAGGTGCACACTGAAAAACCAAGGGATGGAAAAACTGACTGTCTTACGTCTGTCGGATGTTTGGGATATCACATACGACATGATCTCCTACCTAGCACATTCGTGCGTCAATTTACAGATTCTAAGTATCAGCTGTTCTAGTCTGGAAGCGAGAGGTCGGTTAGTTTACCCACGGAAAAGACCACCGTTTGGACAGCTTCGTCACTTGACACTGGTTCCAGGCCCTCTAGAAAATCGTCCATCGCTCACTGCACGTTCTTCCTGGGAGCTAGGCTCAGAGCTAACTAAGTACATTTTAAAGGAAACCTCGCTGATTTCTTTTATTCATATCTGTTACAAACAAGACGACCTTCCAGTTGAAGATACACCAACAGAAGCTCTCTTGGAGGAAGTTCTGTGCGACCATCGACCAAATTTACAGTCACTTATTGTAGATTGGCCTCCAGCTCTATCCACTGATTTTGTCAGAAATGTTGTAGAGGCCTCTCCTGACCTTTACAAACTTGGAAACCTTACTACGTGGCCATTTACAAGTGATCAGCGAGCTCTCCTTATCACGTCATATGGTCATGTTATAGACATATCTTGACTTTTTCGGTTAGGTCTTCAGACTCACTGTATGTAAGACTAAGAATAACTTAATTTCAGTTTTAAGGGTATTTAAGGAAGAATTCAATGACAAATTTCCAGAAAAGACAACCCGTTACGAGAGAGAGAGAGAGAGAGAGAGAGAGAGAGAGAGAGAGAGAGAGAGAGAGAGAGAGAGAGAGACTGATCTTTTATTATCAAGAACGCAGTTAATCTGTCTTTAAATAATGATCTAGATGCTTATGATCTGTTCCGTTAAAGTGGATAAACGAGATGTGAATCAGTTTTCTTTTCTTGTCAAAATACCATATAACTTTTGTATTAGATATATATTTCCACAATAAACGACTTATTTATATAGATTATCCTTCTTTTGATTTCCATAACCTGATCTATATCAATAGGTATCAAATAGTTTAAATGTATTATACTAAATAAATATATATATATATATATATATAATATCTATATATATATATATATGTATATATATATATATATATATATCTCTAACAATAGTTGGTTTTTTGGTTGTGGGAGGAGTTCTCTCTAAAGACCTCTTTTTATTATTATTATTATTATTATTATTATTATTATTATTATTATTATTATTATTATTATTATTATTATTATTATTATATATGTATAATATATATATATATATATATATATATATATATACATAATTAATAATAATAATAATAATAATAATAATAATAATAATAATAATAATAATAATAATAATAATAATAATAATAAAAAGAGGTCTTTAGAGAGAACTCCTCCCACAACCAAAAAACCAACTATTGTTAGAGAGATATTCGTTTAAGTAAAGACAAAAGACCAGGAGCGAGAATATAAACAAAAGAATAATAAGAAAAAATACCTTTGTCTCCTAAAACAATAATAAAATCAAAAGAAGCAAATACCAAGAACATCAAAGAAATAGTACATGCACAAACCTTTGACAAAAATTTTGTTTAGGGAGAAGAGATCACTCCATCCCCAATAATTGGTGCAGCAAGAATAAGCGAAAAAAGAACGACACAAAAAACATGCGTATGTAATGAATGTTTTGTTGAATTGTGGAATGAAAGAGAAACATAACAAAAGACAGCTTGACACACATTATACGAAATATTATTAAATACAAAAATAAATAAACTACTAGTTTAGATACTCATGAAAATGGTTGTATGTGCATTGGGCACCTAATGTCTTATAAGGAAAAAAAAATAATGCAAATTGATACTCCACAAAAAGAAACTCATACTTAAACACACTTAACGTAATATTTCTAATAATTATAATGTGCAATGGAACGTAAATGGGCTGAAGTCCATATTACATTTTGGAGAAGTGCAACGATTACTAAAAGAATATGAACTAATGATATTATGTTAACAAGTACCAACGTGTCAACAAAACAATATCAACAACGGGTTAATATTCCTTAACATCTACATCTAGGGAAGAAGAAAGAAATTTAGGTACAGGCATATATGTACATAACATACTATGTTATGGCAAAGGACCTATAAACTTTACTGACTTGCAAATACCAAGTATTGAAATACGAATAGAAACAATAATTATGTAATTTATACAACCACCCTAATAAATATTAAGTCTGATAAACTTGAGGATTTGCTTGACAATACCGGGCAACCCTATACATTAATAAAAAATTTTAATGCTCACAACCCGATATGGTACTGTAATTGTACAAACTCAAATACAGCAGGAGTAAAATAAAAGAATTCGTAGGTTCAAAAGATATGTGCTGTATAAATGATATCGAAATCAGCGCATATTTTTCAAAAGCACAAGGAACGGAACGTTCTCCTTAGTAGACTTAACTTTATCTACTATCGACAAGAAAACTGGATATACTAAATCTTGGGACCCATATTGCTCAATAACACCACACCTGGAAACTCTAGAAAGGGGGCGGAGCTTCAAAATCATCGTATTTGTTGCTTTCTGGATTGAATGTAGTAGCAGCTCTTATATTATTTGTTAATGTTGGTCGCGTCAGTTCAGAGTAGAATATCAACCATCATTCTTTAAAACCTACCGTGAAACCTTACTCTTAAGTGATGCTATGACACTAAAATGACGTAAAATTCATCTTAATTCATTATATTTTCTTTGGGAGATTGAGTAATAAAATATTTTTAAAATATGTATATATATATATATTATATATATATATATATATATATATATATATATATATATATATATATATATATATATATATATATATATATATATAGAGAGAGAGAGAGAGAGAGAGAGAGAGAGAGAGAGAGAGAGAGAGAGAGAGAGAGAGAGAATTATAAAATTTGTGATGGAACTTGTGATGGGAAAAGGCAGAGGAAAGAGCAGTGAGTCGGTACAGATACCTTGGAAATAGGGTGATATGGCTGCCAAGATCGTGTTTCACTATGCTAGTAGATGAAAATATGAAGGGACCATAGTATTCAAGTTAATTCTCTAAGAAATTCACACCCTAATCTTGATTTCATTCGACAGTTGCCGTAACATTCAAAAATTGTAAAAAGACGTGGAAAATTTCAATTATAGGCTACGGTCATTGTTGCTTTCTTGATACAGTCTACTTTTGAAAATCGATTTTCATTTGCAAATCATTCACGAAAAAACTGTATAAAGTAAAAATATTTATCACCACAAACAACCCAATATCTATTACACAGGCAATTAAAGTTTTATATTGTGCAAAAAATGCTGATGTGTTGGTAGACCTTTCAGCCTCGCGGCAAACTAATGCAGCCGTGCTAGCTGGGTAGGCTAACTCCTAACTTGTAATGGGAGCGTAGCCAGAAAATCTTCTAGTTGACAGCCTACTTTAACCTTGATAAAGATTTCCTTTTAATGCAGTAGCTTTGTAAACAGCTACGAGCATTTGATCCATGTCAATGTCAAAGTCATCAAAGTGTGAAAGCCGTTAAGCCAGTATCGAGTGACTTGTGCGTTCCCGCTCGAAGCACTCGGGCTCCTCCTCTGATCCTCACATCATAGGAAACCTCTTCCGGATTCAATCTACTAGACATGCCATATTTGAAGATGGGAAAAGAATACTTGACCCAAAAGAAATAATTACTATAATAAGAAAAAACTTAACAAATGTTAGTGATCAAAATTTGGTAGAATAAAGAAAAATAATATAGAATTAATAAAAATAAATTGAAACAATAGAAGATATATTATTGTAATAAAAAATGTAATATGGAAGAATTGGAATATGCCCTGTTGAACAGCAATAAATCTGCTCCTGGAGGTGGCAATATTTGTTTTGAGATGATCTGCCACTTAGCACTTTTGGCTAAATCATACCTATTACAATTTTGAAATCATTTATGGCTTCGAAGTACGTTTCCTGATGATTGAGGTAAAGCTATATCAATTCTTACCCCCAAACCTGGAAAGGATCCAAGTAATGTAAATAATTCAAGACCAATTTCTCTAACAAGTCAATTTCTCTAACAAGTTGCTTATACAAATTACTAGAGCAAATGGTAAAAGCTCGACTAACAAGGCACATTCAAGGAAATAAAATTTTGGCTCCACTCAATTCGCGTCACAATGTAACAGAGCTACATCAGATTCTCTCTCTAAGTTAGACCATACGCGTAGAGGATTTGAATGAAAACAGATAACTGCAGCTGTCTTTTTTGACACTGAAAAGGCATACGATACTACATGGAGGTATGCTATATTAAAAAATTGATAAAACAACAACATCCGTGGACATTTACTTATGTTCATCCAAAACATTTTGAAAAATCTCAGTTTTCAAATAAGCATTGATGATGTATTGCCCAGAACATTTTCACGTGAAAATGGTGTTCCTTAGTAGCACACTGCTTACTTTAGCAATTAATGATTATTAGTAATAATCTACCTACTGGAATTAAAAGTAACCCGTATATGGATGATTTTACCATATATTACTCAGCATCTCGCATGAAACACGCAGAGCGAATCATTAATAAAACTATAATAAAAACATATAAATCGGTAGGCTTTAAATCATCCTCATATATATATATATATATATATATATATATATACTATATATATATATATATATATATATATATATATATATATATATATGTGTGTGTGTGTGTGTGTGTGTGTGTGTGTGTGTGTGTAAAAATTATATAAATTTTTCTGAACTGCATTTTAAACATTCCTTTTGGAGGATGTATGATATCAAATCAGATTTTAGCTGTACCTACCTATATAATGAAGCGCGTGGTTCCGTTGCAAATCTATGTACCCTGCAGGTGACCATTTTTTTTAATGGTTAAAACAACTGTCAATAACATATGAAAGAGATTGGAGTGATAAAGTAAGAGAGACAAAAGGGTACACTGAAATTTAGAAATTAACCTGGGGAACAGATCTCCCTTTTATTCCTAGGGTTCGAGAGAACCTTCTCGTAGTCATACGGCTTCGATATAAGACTATCTCTACGGTGCAGTAATGTTGCTTCAACAAGGCATGCTCTACTGAGGTGGGTTGTTGTGCCACTTTGGTCAGGAAGGCTTTGGATCCTTCAGGACATGCCCAACTGGCCTTAATTGGATGGTGCAGAACTTGCGTGCCATAACTTGGGCTATTAAGGCTAATCTCAAATCCATCCTATTTTCAAAGTGATAGTTACAAACAATTGAGCCTCCCGTCTTGGTAACCATTTCACAATATGATGTTACGCAATGATGGACTACTAACGATAAGTACTAAATAAATGCAGTAGCAAACGTATTGTAGGGTCATACCGAAAAGAAAGTAACAGTACAAAGGGCGGAAAATCTACAACTATTTTGCATATAAATAACAAGGAAGGCATATCAGCCGTTCCAGTATCTGAAGAACAAACGTGGTGTTGGAATGGGTGTAACGAAGATGGATAGAGACATTCCCTTTGCAGGAATAATCCCAGGAGATGGAAGGCGAAGGAAGAGAGACGTCTTGAAAAAGGAAAAAGTAGAAGAACGAGTCAGGCGTCAGTCTCCGTGCACAAGGATTTTCAGACATAAAAGAAAAGTTAATGTTTTACCACAGTTTCCAGTTTGATAAATAATTCTTATAATTCGTAATACGTTTGACGGGAGACAACAAAAAACAATAAGAATACCGCAAAATTGAAAAATTGATAGCAGCAGACATACACGCATACGTATACACATTCATACCTACATACACACACACACAAACACACACACACACATATATATATATATATATATATATATATATATATATATATATATACTACACACACACACACACACACACTCACACACACACACACACACACACACACATATATATATATATATATATATATATATATATATATATACTACATACACACACACACACATCACACACACACACACACACACACATATATATATATATATATATATATATATATATCACTACATACACACACACACACACACTCACACACACACACACACACACACACATAGATATATATAATATATATATATATATATATATACACTCTAATAAGTAAGTCGAGAATAATTAATTAAATTGACAAAACAGACGCAAACACTCTGCGTGAAACGGGTGAACAAAAGAGTTATTTAGATTAATTATAACTGGAAGAAATGTTTATCTATCATGCAGAAGCACATGAAACACAATTGACATTAAATTTACAAATTTTAAGTCGTCGTTAGTAATGGTTTCGAAGGTCTCATTTTCCTATTTATCTGAAGATCTTGTTCTTGCCTCGATAGCCTCCTCTGTAGTCAACTCAAATTCTCCATAGTTATCTATATCTTAGACGTACTGCTATGGTCAAGATTCGAATGATTGCAAGAGAGAATTCTCTTCTCAATAGACTTGGTGGTACGACTATCGAAAGCAAATTGTGACGTCGCCTCAGACATAATGACGTCATAAGATACTACACAAAACGTTCTGGCCACAGAAAGTTATAGAACATGACGCAATATTGCGCAATAAGTCAGATGTGACCTGAACAGGAAAACGTATAAGACGAAACAAAGACGCGTTCGGTACAGACTGCATGTGGCTATAGAGCGATTGATTGTTTACAAAAAAGATGGCAAAAAGCAAGCCTTCCTTATCGCTATGTGGTGACAAGTTTTCTCACAGCAATACGAAGAGAGCGAAACTCTAGCGCGACTTATCGCTTAATTTTCAACAAGTCCTATAAGCATGACAATACATACGGGTAGGGGCCAAAACGCACGATTAAAGACTTACGTTACTCCTAATATTAATTCTAAGTTAATCTTGTTATGGAATCTGAACATGAATCATTTACATGCATTTTACAAAGGCAATTTCATAAAAGTATATAAACGAGAAAATGTCGACCTGTAGTCTGTTTGTATGAACTATACAAACCCACATCTCTTGACGATATTGATAAGATTTTAAATACTTTATGTCATATCAAACCAGGAACGCCCATGGTGAAAACAATTAAAATCGGACCATTGGTTGGGAACAAAGGGGGGAAGGGGTGAAATCTAAAAATTAACAAAAACAACAGTTATTAGTATCTAATCCATAGAGTTCGAGGTAGCTGAGAAGAAAAGTGAGGCTCTCGATGCCCTTTAAGACAAAGTTCAGCCCCAATAGGAAGGCGGGTGGGAAGGGGGGTGACAAGTCAAAATAACTGAAAATTACAGATATTGGTGTCTAATCCATAGTTTTCAAGGATGCTGAGATGAACTGTGACACTCCCGATGCCCTTTAAGTCCAAGTTCAGCCCCCCATAGGAAGGGGAGTGAGAAGAGGGTGGGAAAGGGTGACATGTAAAAATAACCAAAAACAACAGATATTAGTGCCAAATCCATAGTTTTCGAGGTTGCATAGATGAATAGTGACATTTTTGATGCCCTTCAAGTCTAAGGTCAGCCCCAATAGGAAGGAGCGTGATAAGATGTGGGAGGGGGGTGACGTGAAAATACCTTTAAAATGACAGATATCAGTGTTTAATCAATAGTTCAGGTCTGATAGGAAGGGCCCTGAGAAGGGTTGGGAAGGAGGTGACATGTAAAAATAGTTTTTGAGGTCACTGAGTTAAATGGTGACACTCCTGATGCCCTTTAAGCAAATGTTCAGCCCTAATGGAGGGTGGGTAAGAAGGAGTGAAAATTACAATGTTAAAAAATGACATATTAATGTCTAATCCATAGTTTTCGAGGTCGCTGAGATGAATAGTGACACTCCCGATGCTTTTCAAGTCCAATTTAAACCCCAATAGGACATATGCATGTATCATATTTTTCAGGTCATCCTGTCACTTTATCTACTTCGCAACATCTTCAAAGTATAACTTGAGGTATAACAGTATCATAAAGTATTATTCAGATGTTTTGTCTATAGGTCTACTGAACGGTGGCCAACAGAAATCAATAATAATAATAACAATAATAATGAGAATATAATAATAATAATAATCCCTCGGTGCCAGCATATATATAGCATATTCTTGGCAAATTATAAGTTATAATTTCGAATTCTCAAAGAGGTTTTTGTCTTAATAACAATATTAATCATAGCTCCCTGAAACCCTTTAATATAATAATAATAATAATATGATTCTTTAAAGCCCTAATAATCTAGGAATGGTTGTCTTTATTCCTATGGCGGTTTGAATGTTGAAAGAATGTCGATTGTGATCTGAAAGATCTTCCTTTTTCCTGCGGAGATATAATGATCACTATCCACTCGAGACAAATATCAAATCTAAAAGACGCTTGGAGACTTCGCGTTGAATACGTCAACATTCCTTAAACAGCCAGTGTTGTGAAAAGTTCCTACATTGATGTGTTTACACACCTGGAAGACGAAGATTAATCGTTTGTTGTGGCCGAAGAAGAAACAGAACCATGTGCCTACTAATTTTATATGATGGAAAAGAATTAAAGGGCACAAACAAAAGTGTTTCTCTGTGTAACCGCATAACTTAAAAGTCGCAAGAACACAGCGAGAGGAGCTAGAACAATATCTGAAAGGAGAACAAAACATGTCAGAGAATGCTGTTACGAAGATGTGTTGAAACTAATGCACTCTAAGCATAACTGGATATATCCCAAACTAGGCCGTAGTTTGTCACTGCCAGGTTTAGATGGTCCAAAGTGGAGGAGAAAATTCTAGAAATTTAACTTAAATCATATCATTATCCTTTTTATTTATTTATTTATTTATTCATTTTTTTGGCGTCTATGGCAAGTTCACTGAATCACAACAATTACAAGACATATCTTTAATTCTTTATGGAAGTTAAATGCTGGGTTCATCTACATAGAAAATCGAGGAATCTGAAGATACTAATGACGAATGCCTACATTTAACAATGCTCACAATATGGCCTCTATGGCAACTACAGATACCTAGTGGGGTCATTTAAGGGGGAAATCTACTGAGGTTTCGGCAGACTGCTCACAGGTATTGGAACATGGAAATCTTAACTCTATGCCCTACCACTCAACTCAGGACGTAATATACTAGCACAAGAATCTAAGTCATTTTTCACAGGCTTTCGCTCCACAGTTGGGTAATTAATCTTTTATTTGCTATCGCGAGGATAAGGGAGGGAAGGAGCTGCAGAGAAGTGGTGCTAATGACTTTTGTTTGTCCATGCTGGTCCTATTTTATGTCGCCTATATCGACTCTGCCTCAAAAATTCCCTTGGCTATTAAAAGATCAAATTTCGGAGGAGAAATAACACGATAAAATGTTAACTCTTTTCGTTGGACTTTGGTGTGAGTTAGTAGCAAAGTCCACCTAGCTTTACAGCTAAGCCCCGCCTACTGATTACGTCATGACTATTTCTTGAAGCTGATTGGTTGGCAATAGTTTCGAAATGTTGGTTAATCTGTGGTTCTTCTCATCTTCATTTATTTTGCAATGGTTATTTTACCGAACTAAAATATGCCGTGCTGATTATCAAAAGGAAATGTTGTATTATCCCCTGAAATAAAATCAAAATACACATCTGCCAAAAAATGAAAAAAAGAGGAAAATATGAATGAAGCCAAGAGCGTTCCGCGATGCTGCTATGTTGTGTATCTTAAATGAGGTTCACTTGAATACAGAGGTGACACAGGGAATGTCTGCGTTCGAATCGGTTCATTTGAAACACTGGACAATCATAATTACCGTCTGATATTGTCAAATCCGTTCACCATTCTAAATCTAAACACAAGGACTTTCTCAGAGCTATGCAGACTGGCATTTCATATTGATTTCAGGAAATTTACTACATTTTGATAGTCTTAAACCCGATTTCATTGGAATCATTTACACTTTCGGAGGAATGACAAGCAGTAACTGAACTCTACAAAACCATAATATGCCTATGTTTAACTTAAAATTACAGTATGATAGGCTATATGAGTCATATTGGCTATAATTTGCTGAGCATTTTCTTGAGAACATTATCTCCTTTTGAAATACAGGATCATAAAAAATGACGCAGACCTATAATGTCCTACGTCAATTTGTTGGTTTACGCAGCGTATGACGTTTGGATCATAACTCTATATCAAATATAGAGGCATTTTATTGTGGTTCTTCTTGCTTTTGTTGCTGCTGTCATTGTCTCAATATATGGGAAATTAACGTGTAGGCCCATGCCCTGTCACTGTCTCAAAATATAAGAAATTGGCGTGCTGGCCCATGCCCTGTCATTGTCTCAAAATATAAGAAGTTAACGTGTAGGCCCATGTCCTGTCATTGTCTCAAAATATAAGAAATAGATGTGTAGGCCCATGCACTGGCATTGTCTCAAAATATAAGAAATTGACGTGAAGGCTCATGCCCTGTCATTGTCTCAAAATATAAGAAATAGATGTGTAGGCCCATGCTCTGTCATTGTCTCAAAATATAAGAAACTGACGTGTAGGCCCATGTCCTGTCATTGTCTCAAAATATAAGAAACTGACGTGTAGGCCCATGTCCTTTCATTGTCTCAAAATATAAGAAACTGACGTGTAGGCCCATGTCCTGTCATTGTCTCAAAATATAAGAAATTGACGTGTAGGCCCATGTCCTGTCATTGTCTCAAAATATAAGAAACTGACGTGTAGGCCCATGTCCTGTCATTGTCTCAAAATATAAGAAATTGACATGTAGGCCCATGTCCTGTCATTGTCTCAAAATATAAGAAACTGACGTGTAGGCTCATGCCCTGTCATTATCTCAATATATAAGAAATAGATGTGAAGGCCCATGCCCTGTTGTCTCAAAATATAAGAAATTGATGCGTAGGCCCATGCACTGGCATTGTCTCAAAATATAAGAAATTGATGCGTAGGCCCATGCCCTGTCATTGTCTCAAAATATAAGAAATTGACGCATAGGCCCATGCCCTGTCATTGTCTCAATATATAAGAAATTGACATGTAGGCCCATGCACTGGCATTGTCTCAAAATATAAGAAATTGACGCATAGGCCCATGCCCTGTCATTGTCTCAAAATATAAGAAATTGACGCATAGGCCCATGCCCTGTCATTGTCTCAAAATATAAGAAATTGACGTGTAGGCCCATGCACTGGCATTGTCTCAAAATATAAGAAACTGACGCGTAGGCCCATGCCCTGTCATTGTCTCAATATATAAGAAATTGACATGTAGGCCCATGCCCTGTCATTGTCTCAAAATATAAGAAATTGACGTGTAGGCCCATGCACTGGCATTGTCTCAAAATATAAAAAACTGACGCGTAGGCCCATGCCCTGTCATTGTCTCAAAATATAAGAAATTGATGTGTAGGCCCATGCCCTGTCATTGTCTCAAAATATAAGAAATTGATGTGTAGGCCCATGCCCTGTCATTGTCTCAAAATATAAGAAATTGATGCGTAGGCCCATGCCCTGTCATTGTCTCAATATATAAGAAATTGATGTGTAGGCCTATGCCCTGTCATTGTCTCATATATCAAGAAATTGACATTGTGTAGGCCCATGCCCTGTCATTGTCTAAAAAACAAAATATAAGAAATTGACGTGTAGGCCCATGCACTGGCATTGTCTCAAAATATAAAAACTGACGCGTAGGCCCATGCCCTGTCATTGTCTCAAAATATAAGAAATTGACGTGTAGGCCCATGCCCTGTCATTGTCTCAAAATATAAGAAATTGATGCGTAGGCCCATGCCCTGTCATTGTCTCAATATATAAGAAATTGATGTGTAGGCCTATGCCCTGTCATTGTCTCAATATATAAGAAATTGACGTGTAGGCCCATGCCCTGTTGTCTCAATATATAAGAAATTGACGTGTAGGCCCATGCCCTGGTATTTTCTCAAAATATAAAAAATTGACGTGTAGGCCCATGCCCTGTCATTGTCTCAAAATATAAGAAATTGATGCATAGGCCCATGCCCTGTCACTGTCTCAAAATATAAGGAATTGACGTGTTGGCCCATGCCCTGTCATTGTCTCAACCCGAACAAGATGTAAGGTAAGGTCCTGTCATTGTCTCAAAACATAAGATATTGACGTGTAGGCCTGTACCCCGTTATTGCCTCAAAATATAAAGAAATTGACGTTTAGGTCTATTCCCTGTCACTGCCTCAAAATATAAGAAATTGACGTAGGCCTAATTTCCCGATGATATTAACATTTAACATACAGGATTATGACGAATTAATACCCTAATATCGGAACTGGCTACATATGTCTATGCTTCATTTCAATTAAAGTGGTCTATGTGTGACCCTATTTAGGCCAACACTAATTTAAAAAAAAGCATTATGCTTGTGTATTTTGGCTGTGCATGATAAAAAAAATGCACAGACAAAATGATAATAATATATAACTTGATACTAAATCTTTTATTGGAGATACATTTGCATACTCCACAACTCCGGGAACTCAAATCTGTGTTGTCATGATTCATGCACGAAACTCACATTACCGAATGAAGTCAAATCTTTTGGATTGTTAACTAGTGTGACGTCATTCCCCTTCGAGAACTAGCCAATCACTGGCGTGCAGTGGGCGGGGCTTAGCTGCAAAGCTTGGCTAGGTGGACTTTGCTATAGTACTATAAGAACGTAACTTCGCAATAATCTAAGATAGATTTCTTTGTTGAACTGAACACGATCAAAACACCGACTGCTAAACAGATGTGAATAAATTTTCCGACACGCATAGTACTCATGACGGATGCAACCTTCATGTGAAATATGTGAACGAAATTGTAATAAGAAATCCAAAATAAATGACGACTAGACAGATGCGAACCGGAACTGAGCGAACCTCACCGTAACCCAGCCAGGGGGTTGGGGGAGAGGACAAGAGAAAGGACACCGCAATGGTTTGAAACCCTTTTCGAAGCTTAGTCCAGCCCCTTCACGGTTATTGATCAAGTAACGGCTCCATACAGACCCCACTTTCCCTTATGTCAGTCCAGCGAGATTGCCGAATAGGATAAAGTTTTAAAACAACAATTTGATATAGTTTGTTCCCGTCACTAACTGTAGCCACTTAATCAGGTCGGTATAAAACATTCTCGAAATTTGAAAGAGAAAAACTGCCTTACAATTTTTAATGTGGTGAAATTTTTTATAGAACATACATTTGATACTGGAAATTATAATAAAACCTTGTATTATCATGAAAGGTAATGGATTTCACCTTCATGATATGCGAGCTTTTCGTCCTTCCAGAAATTCATCTACGATATCTCATGGGATATCCATAGCATGTCTAACCTGAAATTTTATTGATTCATCTCACAACCAAGAAGCAGAAGTGGTCCTAATAAAGAAAAAAAATATTACACTGATTAATACTTACAGGAAAAATATTGGTAAACAAGTTCAAATCGTTAGAACTGAAAGTGATAGCATGCTTTGCTATATACGTCTAGTATTATCTGCCGTACAAACACGCATAGGAAAGTACGACATTTATACCAATGACGCGATTATCCTTGCCAAACGTACGATCAACTTTAAAAATGAAAATGTGTTATCAGATTGTCTGATTCAAGCTAAATACACCGCTTTCCGTTGCTTGTGACTAACCCATATATATTCCCCATTAACTTACTAAGGAGGCTAGCTAGCCATCAGTAAGAGATTAACTTTGTCGCGTATCTTAGCTAGCTGGGGGGAAAAGTCGAGGGGAGTCGGTAAAGGCTCTGAGGCGAATGATTGTGGGAGAGATGGCGAAGAGGAGGGGGTGGGGGATGCGAGGGGTTTCAGGGATGCTGGGGGTAACTATGGTGGTTCGAGGCTCGAGCTGGTCGGGAGAGTTGGTGTTGTTTTGACGGTGGTGGTGAGAGGACGCGCAAGGATTTCTTTGGTCATCTAGGTACATGGTAAGTCACACATGCCCAGCTAATACCCTTAAGACCATCCCGAGCCACAATGGTGTGACTTAAGCAGACGTAAGTTGGCAAACGCGTGTCGATTCGTGATGTGATTTTCTAATGAAATTGCAGGCGAAGTGAATGATGGTGATGTTACCATAGGTGTGAATTTTGTTCTTTTGGCAAACAAAGCGAATGTCAGAGTCAATATGGTTAATCGCTTTCGTCACTGATCGAGGTGTATACGAAGGGAAAGAATGAGTCTAAGGATTCAACGAAACGTGATTTAGGCCGGATTGAAGGAATGGATATGGCAAGTGCTGTAACTGAACAAGGGGAACAAAACATCAGGATTCCTCTTTTACGCAAAATGGAGTATTTTTTGACCGCCCTCCGCATGTTTAATTCAGATAGGGAAAACATCACCTGGCCCCCAGTCAAGTACAGTGGAAAGTATAAATTTTGAGTTATTTTTCCCTCACAGCACAGCGATCGATCTGGGGGGCTTCTCTCCCCTCGGCCGTCTGCTTGATATCACTTTCTCTCTCTCTCTCTCTCTCTCTCTCTCTCTCTCTCTCTCTCCGTAGTCGCTGTGTGTCTTCCCTTCCCGTTACTGTCTCAGATTTTGCCGCTGTTGGACGGGTTACAGACAGATGTTCCTTTCCATCTGAGGTCGCCGTCAAAATCGGAGAAACATTTTTGTTTCCCGGAGCACTTTTCGGCCTCATCTTCCTCATCTCATGCAGGCCTAAGCATCCCTCAGCTTTCCTCTCACTTCTTGGTTGCTGATGCTTCACTTTCTTAAGCATCCGACCTCTATTTTTCATGTAGATTCATTTTTCTTCTTTCTGTGTCACAGGTATGTCTTAGCCTATGTGGATTGCGCCCGAATGCAAGTAAGCCATAAAGGCAAACATCAAAATGTGTAGATGCTTGGCTTCTCAACCAAACACCTAAGAATGCGGTATTTTAGGTCTGTCTTCACATTAGACATACTTTAATGTCTGTCTTCACATTACAGAATTTGAGCTGATTTTCAATTTTAGCTGGTGTTACATGCAGTTCATTTAGAAATCTGCGTGTCATTCTTGACCGCAAAATCTGTTTTGAGAAATGTATCCGGTTTGGTTTTCCTTTAGTTGTACAAAAGATCACCTTACTGAGAAAGTCTTCAAAGATATTTGGAAGTGTTCTTATTGTGTCATCCTGACACTTCTTGAATATTGTGGCTCCATTTTTAGTGTGCAGGCAGCAGCTGACTTGTATCTTGACTTGTTGGACGAAATTTCTTACATTAGGTCTTAGTATTAGCGTCTGGCCTCGTCTCTCAATTAGTTCATTGTAACATTTATGTAAGTTTTCTTAATTCCGATCATCCTTCGCAATTAGATTTTTCCAGCCTTTATCATTATAACAAGTCGTGCCTTCTCTTTTTGCGATTCAAAACCACACAGTTTGAAAAGTTTGAGTCATGTAGTTGAATCAGATGTTCAGAACCGGTGCAAATGCTTTTTTTTTTCTTTTTACCTGAGGAGGCACACAAATCCGACTTCATAGTTCACTTGTTTCATCTTATTTGTTTTCAGCAATGCATTAACAATGTTCATGTTCACAATTTCATCCAGAGCAGGAATTAAGTCAAATTATATCTTAACAACTAAGCAATTGTTCATCAACTAATTCATGAGATTCACAAGATACTCTTTCACAGTTTTCAAAATCAAATAAGGGCGCTCCATGCAAATACGAAGTGCAGTTACAGATTATAGGGAAGTTTATACCTCCTTGGGCAATAACCCTGGGGAAAAAAATCTCCTATCATCATCAATATGCACTGGTCAGCTTCTTTCGCTAAAAATGTCCTGGTATATCATATCTCACATATTATACTGAAAACCCTTCCTCAAGTAAGGATGGACCTCCTACTCCAAACCCTCCTGACTCCACATCTCCCACATCTCCTGGAGTCTACTTTCTTCGATCTGAAGGTTCAGAGAAACAAGATCAGCGACTGCAAGTCTAAGGTTACGTGATAATCTGACTTTGTAGGACACGTTTTATCTTCTCTCTTGAGAAGGAAGTGGCTGAGGACTGTGTGTATGTGGTGAGGGAGGGAAGGGGATTCTTGGGTATTTGATGTGGAATGGCCAAAAAAAGAAAGAAAGAAAAAAAAAACATTCCAGGCACAAAGAAGTCGCGGAAATGAAGGAGAAATGACCGCAGACGATTTTTCCTAAGACCTCCCATGGTCTGGTTTCCCGTAAATAACGGGCCTATGGATATTGAAGAACACACCACATAGCCGTCTTTTACCATTGGTAAAGGGACTTATCTTTTTGTTCGCTTCATCTTTTTCCTTCGTCCAGGCCTCATGCAGGGCAAGCACAGCAGTCCTCACGCCCCCCCCCCCCCCCTTCCCCTCCACTCTCTCTCTCTCTCTCTCTCTCTCAGGACCCGGTGACCCTCATCACGAAAGATATGGGTTGATATCATTTCTGTGCTGTTACAGCCGCCCCGGGGAGATAAGGAAGGAGGAAAGGGGTATAGGAAGACAAGGAAGAGGCGCAGAAGCAGAAGAAAATCCTGCTAGGTGCCGGATTTGATAGTGCGATCGTGGGTGGGATGAACAATGATTCCGGTTGGCATAGCAAAGAAGATTAAAAAGGAATTTAACCGTCTAATCCCTCCTTTACACAGTGGATGCTCCTTCCTCTCTCTCTCTCTCTCTCTCTCTCTCTCTCTCTCTCTCTCTCTCTCTCTCTCTCTCTTCGATGGTCAAGACTACTACTGACATACTGCAAACGACAATCAATGACGTCTTAAAATCGTTAGTTGTGATATTTATGAGTGTTATTTTTAACTACCAGTGACTCCAAAAGCAGCAGCAACAATAACAATAATTACAACAATTAGAAATGTATTATTCTGGCTATCCATACAGAGACCTGTGTGAATTACAGTACTTATGAGAGAGAGAGAGAGAGAGAGAGAGAGAGAGAGAGAGAGAGAGAGCACTGCACGAAAAAGTTTATTGGAGGTTTTAAGGTGACACAAATACAGGATTCTTACCTTTGGTCATAAAACTCTAGACATAAAGCATTCTGCTTCCCAAGTGTCACATAGAACAATGAATATCGTTCCATAACTATTGTAATTTTCACTCTCAGATTATCAAGTACAAATACACACACGCATATATGTGTATGTGATATATATAAGATTATATTTATATATGTATATATATATATATACATACACACAGCCGTTGTAGGGCCACTGCAGGACAAAGGCCTCAGACATGTTCTTCCACTCTCGTCTGTTTATGGTCTTTCTATGACTGTCTATACCCGCAAATTTTCTTAGCTCGTCAATCCATCGTCTTCTCTTCCTTCCCCTGCTTCGTTTGCAATCTCTAGGGACCCATTCTGTTATTCTTTTCGTCCATCAATTATCTGACATTCTCATTATATGTCCTGCCCACGTACATTTCTTTTTCTTACTTGTTAGAATATTCTCTACTTTCGTTTGCTCTCGTACCCATGTTGCTCTTTTTCTGTCTCTTAGTGTTATTCCCATAATTATTCTTTCCAAAGCTCTTTGAGTTGTAACTAGCTTATGTTCTAAGGCTTTAGTAAGGCTCCAAGTTCCTGATGCATAAGTTGATACTAGTAGGACCATCTAATTGAATACTTTTCTTTTTAGAAAAAGTGGCATTTTACTTATCATAATCTCATTTTGTTTACCAAATGCTCTTCGTCCCATACTTATCCTTCTTTTAATATATATATATATATAATATATATATATATATGATACATATATATATATATATATAATATGTAATTCTACATATATATATATATATATATTTATATTATAATATTATATATATATTATATGTATAGATATATATCTATATATATATAAATATATATATATATGTATATATTATCTATATATATATAATAATATACATATATATATATATATCTATATTATATACATACATATACATATAATATATATATATATGTATTATATCTATATATATATATATATATGTATATATATATTTTATAATTATTATTTAATCTATATTATATACAATATATATCTGTATAAATATATATTAATATTTCATTTATAATATAATTATAATACATATATATATATATATATATACATGCATACATACATACATACACATACTATATATATATATGTATAAATTAAATATATTATATATATATATATATATATTATATATATATATATTACATATATAGATGAGTTTAATGCTCTTTATAATTTATTAAGGCAAAGTAAGGAGCTTAATATTTTGTCGAATAAATTAATCGTATAGACAAATGCTGTATGTAAACACAACTATGAGACATTGAACAATAAATAAATCATATGCCTATAACAATAGCCTCTTGTGGCAGCCGATGACTCGTAAGAATACAATCCATTATACCTTACTGGTTGTCAAATTGAGAGGGTTAAGCCAGAAGTAAAGCAATATACTGAGGCCAGTCTAACCAATAAAAAAAAATTAGATAATGACACTTCATGCCCTTCTAATTTACTCCATTTCCGCTCTTTTCTTCATTTATATTTATGGCGGTGTTCCCCTTGGTTCTCATCCAATCGGAAAACTGCAAACGGCTATTAAGGTTGAAAATATCTTTTAATAGTTATGATTCAATCCTTATTTTAGGAGAAGAAAAGGCAAATGATCATAGCTGTTAAAACATTCCTGTCATTAAATAACATGCTGGTAACATCAAGGTGTATTAGACTAAAGTTAACTTTGTTATTAATTATTCTCTCATGAAAATATTTCCTTAAATCTGATTTAACACAATTCGAACATTTTTATCTTAGGTATTATTTAAAAATAAATCTGCGATTTTGGGTTTTGTTAAATAAAGCGAAGAAATAGTAACTTTTTAATTAAGAAGAAATAGTAACTTTTTAATAAGATATTCTTAAACATACCAAGACAGTGTTCTCTGCGTTAAACATTAGCTACAGTAAACCTTTAGGGTAAACTGGTAGCTCCCGTTACAAACAACATATAATCTTTATGGTTTTAGAACATGCTGTGTACGGCAAATGATTTCAACGTCCAAGGTCAAATTCTACTCCACATAGTCATGAAAATTATACCTAAAACGGAAGAGTATTTTCCTTTTATCTTTGACATACTATGGCGATTGAAGTGAAGTGCCTCAACACTGAAGGAGTTCAGCAAAATGTTGATTTGTTCTCTCTATGTCCATCGTTGTGCAATGCAAAGGCAAAGACTTCTGCTTTTAACTTACACTGAAGGACTGTACTCGTAGCTTTAACATAATCTGAATTCATGCAATTAGATTCAATTAACTGTAGCTACCTATCATTTGTGAAAGCTACAATCTTTGTGCCTAACGTAAAACAAAAACATCTTCAAGTACAATGATATTTGACAATAATGTGTAATCCTAATCAGTAAAGATGTTCGGCAGCAAGTCGATTTTATATTATACTTAAAGAGAATGCCCCATTTCACTCTAGGTGTTTAAAAGTCTATAGATACTATCAGGTACCCAACTTAGTTGAGTAAGCTGGCACCAGAAAATATATCACTCTGTTATTGGGAAATCGTGATTAATTTCATGGTAAGTCATATGATATGCTACTTAGTTTTCGATCTGAGACGTGACGAAAATTCCTCGATGAATAAGATTGAGTTCTCTCAATCATTTGCTATGGTGTAGTCCTTAATCGTTATTAGAAAGCATATTAGATATTCTCGTAAAATACTTCCGTGAACTATTATCTACAGCTGGTAATGTCCTCAGCAATTAATATTCAAAATTAGTTGTTTACCCAAAGTAGTCAACCAAAACATAAGCACCGAAGCTGACGGTAAAGCAAACTTTCTGTTGAGACGATCATGACTTAAGCTAGTTTTAATAATAATAATAATGAGAGCTCTCAGAAGGGAGAATATATTTAACAAACAACGCAGCACACCTTCCTGTAAATACTCAGATTGACCTTGACCACTGAATTTACAATACTTTCTTGCACTCTGAAATATTTACAACTACGCAGCACCTCCAGTTCATACTAGTTATGCTTATGCTTTGGATACACTAATAGAAACCTTGACTGTGATGCTCAGCTTTGACCTTTTACGTCAACATTTAGCATTGGTCATTGCCATTTGGCTGTTATTTATCAATAATATCTGAAGGATTTCATCCATACATATTGTTGGATAAGAAATATTTCATCAGGTAAAACGCCAGCGAGATGGTCTCGATGCCAATAAGTCGTGAAATGTGAGCAGATTTTTCTCAACTTGAAAATCTCGGGTAGATAAAATAATGATGACATCTACAAAAATTTCATCGTGATCCCTTTTGCTCTTCTTCTTGAGATAGTATCGTACCAACAACGTGCATACATACGACTCCAACACTCTTTTTCATA
>NC_061109.1:105113063-105130563 GCF_015104395.2 Macrobrachium nipponense | reverse complement strand
AGATAAGGGACGCACCAAATAGGTAAGGAGGAGGAGGACTTTTGCCTGGTAACAGGTGTACTTGATCCACGACTACCCATCCCACTGTTTTAACTATTATTGCACATTCTTGCGAATCAGGCATTCTAGAATAAATAAGTAAATAAAATACTTTACAAATACGTGGTTAGCAAATGAACAAACATACTAGCAGCTTTGCAACAGAAACTGGTTCGTCGCTTTTCCTACTAGTTCACCAAACGGAAAATAAATTGTTAGGTGAAAATAATGACTCTTCAGTGCAATTCTGTTACATAAAACCTGAAGACTTTTTTCCCTTTTCGTGAGCTCCGTTCTAGATTTACCTCTGTGACTTTCCTCGCACAGCTGACAGCAAACACCTACTATATGGAGGCTATGTGAGATTTACCATAAATTGCCACACGAAAATATAACTAGCATTACCGACGTGGCATATCGTTATGGAATCGTGAACGAATAGGGGAGAGCATATCATCCATTCGTGTATGGATATCTGGTGTCATGCAAATCAGACATATTTTACCATTACCCAGACATTAATGATTATCGCATTCGATTGCAGCTTTGAATCCCTTTCCACTGGAATTTTTTTTCCTTAAATGACTGCAATGAATAAATCTCATCCTGAACATCAAGGACTGATGCCGTTATATTCTGCGGCCGAGGACATCGGATGTCGATTTTCGTAACGAGGTCTCTCGCTGAAAGTATTCAGCGACGAGCAGACTTTCATTTTCGCTGCGTCGATAAAGTGGAACATATACCATAAAAATTCTCTTAAAGACCAGCCCAGATTCACATAACGTTCCGTGATATAGTGCACAGATTAATAGTGGAGGCAAACTGCGCTATAATATTTTCCTTTTCATGGGGTTGGTGTTGTGACAGAATTTTTCATTAATGCAAAAAGAGGCGTCGAGATCGTGTTGAACTGATTTGTTTATTTCCCACCCCATTTTAACTGCAATATTTAATCCTTCCATCAGGATACAAAAACAATCAAAAAAAAATTTTATGTGAATTATGTCCATCTCGAGGTCGTATTTGTCGTGGCCATAACTCCATGCTATATATTTTCTGTTTCATTGTTTTGCAGTTTGATCTCGGTCTTATTTCTTCGTCAGAGGTTTAGGCATCTTACAACTAACCTCCGTTTGTATGCGCGCGTGGCTCCCCAATTCTTGCGAAGAAATCGCATTGCAAGCGGGAGAAGGAATTACCACTTAATTTCGAAACCTCTCTCTCAGTCTCTTTCCGTTCTCAAAATAATGAATTCCATCATAGTTTAACCAGACCACTGAGCTGATTAACAGCTCTCCTAGGGTTGCCCCGAAGGATTAGATATATTTACGTGGCTAGGAACCAACTGGTTACTTAGCAACGAGACGTAAAGCTTATTGTGGGATCCGAACCACATCGAGAAATGAATTTCTGTCACCAGAAATAAATTCCTGTGATTCCTTGTTGCCAGAGCCGGGAATCGAACCCGGACCCTGAGATCGGTAGACGAGCATGTTACCTACTCGTCCACCGAGGAACTTCCCATCTCGAGAGGAAACGCGTCTCATTAGAAAGGTATCTTTTGCTTCTCTCTCTCAGTCTACCAGCGCTGGCGCCGTTTGTGACTGCATATCCTTTGCCTCATCCTCACTGATGGCTATAGAGCTTAATTCCCGTGGATGGGGTTCGGTTACTATGAAATATGTCGGACGCAAGGAAGAAGCTTAGAGTTCTATTCATTGCTGTTCTCCTCTATACAGCGCTTCCGTTCCACAGAGCTTCGCGAAGCGGCGCCATGGTTGAACGATGAAGAGTGGGCTGCTGGTAAGCAAGTGGAATTCGGCAACGAAATAATGGATTTTCAGAATGATTTAATTAATATGCTCTGAGCTTTTGTTTATTTAGAGGATAATGGACTTCAGCTCCACGAGTATTCTTTATAATTAATTATTAATAGTTGAATTTCTTTGAAATATTGTTTACGTTGCACTAGATGGGTATCATTAAATGGTAAGTGAGAGGAATTTTTCCGCAAATGATGCTTAATGTACAATAAATAAAGATAACTTTTTATAGATGTACGATCATACAATAAGAAATGTTTGGCAAAATCACAAGAAGGTACCCCAAAAATCATACATAAAACTTGACAAGCGATAATTACTAACCATTCTGCTTAATCTTGAAACGATTTCATGGGACCAAATAATGTGAACATGTACTCGGTAATTAATCTGAGATCACCCGGGAGCATCTTGTTAATGCTTATACAAGGCGCATAATATAAAGACGTCATAATGGCTGCCGAAGGCATCGGTAAGGTCAGACCTTGAGGCCTCTGACTGAAATCAGAGACATTACGCAACACACCCACAAATTTATATATATATATATATATATATATATATATATATATATATATATATATATATATATATATGTATGTATATACAAACACTGATGTACATAAGTTATCCGTATCTGTCCTTCAGCAGATATTTGGCCTAAAAAAACTTGACAGTGATTTTCTGAAAAGGAAAATGACGTCGGCCAAAAACCGAGATGAATAAGGGGAGGAAAATGAAGGAAGTAATATCTTGTGCTGAATGAAAGGAAAATCAAGGACCGGAGGGGGGAGGAACACAGCTGAATGGAGATCTCGAATGAAAGTTATTGATTGACTGATTAACTGCCAATTGACAAGCGTTGCCTTCGACTTCGAAGGTGACGTAACATCCCCTGCTGAGGTGTTCTGATTTTTCCAGCAGCGCCGCTCGCTTTACTTGGATCTGAGAACGCTTCTATTTGGTTGAGAGTAAAGAAGAGAGGAAAAAACAATAATTGAGTAAAACACAAGAGCAACGCATTGTGAAGACCTATTCGCTTATTTTTCTTCATCTGATTTATTTATTCTTCAATTTAGACGACTTTTCTACGCTAGTAAACGTCACACACCGAGTTTGAGGTTTTCAGGAAAATAATATTTATTCCACATAGCAAATCTGTATTCTTTCCCTGGGTCAACTTTGTTTTTTCATATTCAAATGTGAAATTTCCTGGCTAAAGCTTTTATCTTGTTTTCCGTATCGGCTGCCTAGTGAATTGCTTCTTGTGACAAAGTTTTCAGACTACTTATCTTTGTTAACATAAAACTGCTTTTGTGTGATTGTGCTCAAACATGGAGCCTGCTATTAATACTTTCGTCTTTTCGTGTGCCTCTGCTTTGCAGCAATTCCAGATTCTTTGCCATAATCGATGCTCCTTAGAGCAAACTTTTCTACCAGATACGGGTGGGATATTCTCTCTCAAATTTTCTTGATAACCAGAATTGTATAGAAGGCTATTTTGTATTACTAGTTAATTTTACAGGAATATACAGTATTCTTTTTAGAAATGTTCGCTTTCGTCGCCAATAAGACTTAAATATTTGTGCTGACACCGTAAGTCTGGCGATGAATCTTTTATGAAACTGGTTTAATTATGTGTAACTACATTTTTGTTGTATGGAAAGTGTCGGTGATCGCAAAATATAAAAGTATCAGGTCTAAAGATTTATTTTTAGTATTCAGTCTGTAAGAACGCAGTGTGCCTATCAAAACTTCCTAGCCCCATATACCACAGATATTTATTTGTTAAAAGCTTTGCAGTCAGTCCATTTATTCCCCAAGTTTTGCAGAATTTCAGCGCCCTTACAGCACCGACTTCTTGGCAAGCCCGTTTCCTGGGAAGTTATGAGTCATCACTGTCCTAAAAGTCGGTTACTTTGGAACAATCGCAGCGCACAAAAAGAGAACACCCAAAGTTTATCGCCAGTCCAATTTTTTTTCTCCCTGACTGGTTGTTGATCACTTGAGACTCTTGTTAGACGACACAAGCGACTGACTAGCTGTCCCAGCAGTTTTATAACCAGCGATTGTTTTTTTTTTTCCACGGAAAAGGCTGATTTGTAGTTTCTTGTTGAAATCTGACGGTTTCCTCACTGACTGTGCATGTACAGTGGTCAAGAAGCCAGATACAATCCCAAAGAAATATTTATAGTGTTATCCTGAAATTAAACGAATGTAAACCACCTTTAAATAGATTTAAATTTAATTGCTGTAGCATTTCTCATGTAGATTTACCTTTCCATTCTAAATACAACTATTCTAATATTAGTTTTTTATAATTCTAATCACGTGGAGGAAAGTTCCCGCGTAATTGCATGGAGCGAATTTTTTAATCCGGTTTAAATATATTACATATATATACACGCATGTATTGCGTATATATATATATATATATATATATATATATATATTATATATATATATATATGTATATGCATGTATATATACATATATATGTATACATATAATTATATTATATATAAACATTTATATGTGTATATATCATAGTGGTTCTTCTCAGAATCTTATGAATATCTTATGAGCGATTACAGACAGGTGGGGTAAAGGTCACCTTCTCGAATCCCTCCCGTTTTTATGTTATGCATTACCACGGAGCAATGAACTCTCACGTATTCCTTCTCTCTCTCTTCTTCTTCTCCTTCCCTTCTCGTCTCTCTCTCCTCTCTCTCCCTCTCCCTCCCTTCTTCTCTTGCACCGTGGTTACGATCCTCAACAGAACAACTTGGTCAACAAAGGTATACTGGGTTATAAGAAAAGCTCTCCATTTCTCCTTCCTCGTCCGGATCAAAAATCGAACACGAGTCCCTCAGTTTATCAGCTAAGCAAGTTTACCACTGCGTCCAGAGAGAGAGAGAGAGAGAGAGAGAGAGAGAGAGAGAGAGAGTAAGAAATTCTATGTAGGGAATGGACACGAACTGCAATCAAGAGGCGACAGGCGAGACTTGAAAGTCAACACACACAGGTGCATCATATGATTTCCTGGTAGCCTCCGGTCACTCGCTTGCCCTTTCACTATACCTCTCTCGAAATGCTGCTCTCCATCTATTGTACCTACATGGTCCTTTGATGGTAGTGGTAGTAGTAATAGTAAGATTAAGCCAGCTTCGTACTGGCACGGGCTCTTGCTTCACAGCAGCCCGTAACTGGCGATGGATGACGTATTCTTCTCTGCAACATATCACTCGGCTCCAATTTGACGGTGTTCGAAATCTTAAGAATATTCTGTATTGTGCGAATATGTCTGCGAACGACAGAAAATATTTCGGTTGTTTACTGAAATGAAAGGTATTAAGGTGTTGTTTATATTGGAGATGCCTTTTTAAATTCGACATGAGGGTCACACTCTTTAAGGGGTCTATGGTTGAGATTTATGTCATTCAATATGCCACGCTATATTTAATGTTTTATGCAATTGGAAAGTATATTAAAATATTTAAGTGGTATATGTTTTAAAAAATAATTCTTTACCATAGCACTTCAAGAACCAGCGAAATACACCGAACTAAAGTTGTACTGATTGTTTAAAAACTATGTTTGTTCACATATTCAAGTACGCATTCAAGTGAGTGTAACTGTACTTGACCAGTTACATTTATCAATGTGTGTTTGAAAGAAAATATCACCCCTTATATATATATATATATAATATATATATATATATATATATATATATATATATATATATATATATATATATATATATATATATATATATATATATATATATATATATATATATATATATATGTTGTATGTGTGTGTGTGTAATACATACATGACATAGATTTTTCTGTGCCAATATATTTCTTCTTGCCGGATAAAGTAGAGAATGACATTCTGGACACGATGCTGCATATACTCTGAGAATTTACAGCGCAAACATTAACGGTCTGATTGGTTACATTACACGGAACAAAGACCACTAAATATATTCGTCTTCTTATTAAATAGCACTCTGAGATGTTTCGCAAGTTACAAAAAAGCCATTAATGAATAAATTAACAAATAATTGCGGCATAGGCTTCCTTTCGAAAGGAAAATAATGAACAGGATTAGTTATTGAATAACATGACATGAAAATTCTAACCTTGTCACCTGAGAGGCTTTCCTCATTCTCGTAGTGACACAATGACGTGATGGCACTCAAAAGGAGAGGCTTGTGCCATACCTCTCAACTATTGCAACTGGACAAGTTCCCCAAAGGTGAAAAAAGGCTCCTTGATCCCGAGCCGCCTTCAAACACAAGAATCGCACTCTTGGGTCTAATCCTCGAGTCGGTATCACATGAAAGATATTAAAGGCATCTGTAAACGTGAACGGCAGGGAGCGTCAGAGATCACATCACGTCCAGCATTACTTCTGATGGGCAGGTCGAGAGGGGCGCTTCACTTACACAGTGCCCGTCAAGACTTAAAAAGAAGAGTTAGTGCAGGTATTTCATTGACCTTAATTTCAAGGGCAATCTAACCGATGACCTTATAGGGTTAACCTTCCTAACCGGCATGGAAGAACGAGTTCCCTCAGGCCTGATGGAAAACGGTGTTGTGTATACGCCTGTGTGCGTGTGCGCGCGCGTGTGTGTGTATAATTCGTCGAGAGGCTTTGCAAGAGCGAGATGGGAAAGATGAGGGAAAACTGTGGTGGCGACATAGTTAAAGGCGGTCATCAAATTTACGACTGAAGGGGAGATATGGGAGAGGAAAGGGAGTACAGAAATGGACGAGGAGGTTTTAAAAAGACGAAAACGCGAGATGTTCTATTTGGAGAGAGAAAAAAAAAAAATCTCTTCACGTCACAGGCCTCCGTCACCTCGACCACGATCATCACCTGGGTGGGTGATGCAGTAGAAGTTGACTGGCTACAGACCCTCTTCTCACATCTCTTCCCTTCCATCGCCCCATAGATCTACTAAACGTTCCCCTCTCCCATTCACGGTCGCAAAAAGATGGCTATATTTCCCTTACTCGAAAGTTTATGTAGAGGGGGCTTTTTATTTAACCCTCGGGCGAGGGTTCCCGTGTAGATTGTCCCTGGAAAGGGCCACGTCTCGGTTATTATGCTTTGAATGACGATGGATTGGTTAACATTCGTATGGAAAAAAAGATGATCAAAATCATCACTACGGCTAGGTTCATTCTATTATTTTTACTTTATCTAGTTACTAATACTATTCCTTATGGTGAAGTCACACTCCCAACTATAAAAAAAATATTGAAGTCTTTATTTTATCCTTTATTTAATACGGCCAGTACTATATTACTCTCTCATGAATGGTGCAGTATCACGAAAGATATTTCCAGAAACCACATTTACCTTCTTTGCTTCTTCAGAAGTTCAGTTTCGTTAACTTTAATTAAATTTCCCGTTTTAACGCAATATTTTAATCACGTGACCCATAAAATCCTCCAGTATTTTTCGAGCCTTTGCATATAAATCAGACTTCGTAATACAGACGCAATTTATCATGGAATCTGTTAAAGCTGGACGTACATGAACTGCATAAAATACGTTTTCATCGCTGAATTATTATGATACTTTCCTAATCTGGGCACCCGACTATTGTAGGACTAAAATTATAACGGAACGAATAAAAAAAAACCTACGGGGGAGAGAGAGAGAGAGAGAGAGAGAGAGAGAGAGAGAGAGAGAGAGAGAGAGAGAGATGAAATACCAGAGATAATCTGACGTTAACGAACCTACTTTAATTTTGAAAAGGCTGGTGGGGAAAGTTTTCTACCTCCGTAAAATTATTCATCCCTTGAAATTATTAAAGAAAAACGTGACAGAGAAAAAAAAAGGCCACAAAAACGCAATTTTAATTAATCCTAGATCAGAAAACACCGTTTATATAAAGGCTTGATGTTTACTTCCCCTTTATTACTTACCATTCACTCTCTCCCAACACTCGGACTCTCCATAGAAAGCTATTGATCAGCCGAGGAGAACCACTTGAACCGCAGCACATCAGATGGTGAAAGCACCCCTAACTACACTTATTACTCCCCCGGTTTCCTCTTCAGCCACTTCAATAGTTCTCACTAAGACATTTTCAGATTCAATTCTCCTACGCCTGATATACCATAGTCTTTATGATGTTCCCCTTCTTCCTCCTTTCTCTTGGGGGTGGGTGAAAGAAGAGGCTGAGGAGTGAGGGAATCTTGGACACAGAATACGAAGGAATCAATCAATCAAGAGGTCGTCGGTCACTCAGGGAGACATTGGGTGTTGTGAGATAAATTATCTCGCCACATCCCTTTCATTTATCCCGGAGTTTTTATGTTGCAGCTTCGAAACTTTAAATCCTCTAATCTCTTGGTTAATGCTTTGTTTTATCAAAAAGATTTTCGCTTCAATTTTACACGGTTTAACACAGACTCAACGTTTTTCCATCCATTATCTGTTTAAGCAACCTCGTGCAGTTATCAGGAGGAAAAGTAAGATTTTGAAAACTTTCCACCAAATGACATCAGAGATTTAACAGTTCTTAATTTCTCGTCGAAACTTACAGCTTGCTAAAACTGAAGTGATTCAGTGATCCACTGATTGTAGGTAAGCTATCTGGCGTGACAACTTCCAGGGTCACTGGCGCCGAAAATATTTTTTTTTATTTCATATGCTAGTAAGATAATAAATACATACATTCATACATTCTTACAAATATATATATATATATATATATATATATATATATATATATATATATATATATATATATGTGTGTGTGTGTGTGTGTGTGTGTGTGTGTGGAGTTTTGTCTTTATTCATACCTAACTTTTAACATTAATATTAATCCACAAATACCCCTTAATTTTACATTGGGAATAACTTATATCTAGAGGGAAAAATAATATATAATAAGTGAATCTAGCTTAGCCAGAATTCCAAGCTGTCTTTTGGGTTTGAACAGGAAAGAGACTTATTCATTTGCACAAGTGTGTATGGTCCCGTTGAATGGCTGTTTTGTGCTGAGAATAGGACTCAACCTACCTTCACCACGATAGCTAGCACGAAGTTAAGATATGTTATATATATCGATGCACACACATGCTAATAATAATCATTTGTAGCTCTACCTTTCCCAATTCCTTCCTGATTGAACGCAATTACAATAATCTCCCTCGACAAATAAAATGAGTCCACGACCAGATGACTGCCGTTTCCTACCTCCTCTGCCTGCAGAATATCACTCAAATCACGTAAGACAAACAACTATCCGCTTCACGGCAATTTCGTTTCTCTTCGGTACACTGCAACTACACTTCTTTCAAGCGTTAATTGACATTTTGCTCAAATATTAGAAATAAAATAACCTTCACCATGAAGTCAGAAAAGTGTAATTTTATCCTAGCTCAGGACTGGTAACGCTCTCTTAATTAATTTTACTCTGGGTCGTTATTGAATTACACCAGTCTTTTAAAATTCCCAGTCCAATGATGTAATAATAGGCCTTTCTAAAGCACTGTCAGGATCTGGTACCTGCGCTCTTTCCAATACTTGCTATTTTAATTGCGATAACGTTCAGCTTGTTATCAAAGGTTGAAAGTTTTAACCGTGCTTTTAGCAAACCTACAACAACAATTTCCAGTTGAGTTCCATCTCACTACTACTTAGTTTTCAAATCCTGCAATGGTATTTTAGTCAAACCCTAATGATTTTCTTTTGATCTTTTAATTCTTCCTATTCCCCTGTGGGAAGTATGAAGGCGACTCCTGGTCTCGGGTGACAAAGTCTAATACCATTTGATTCAGGTACGAGTAAGAAATTTGTTTTTAAACACGTATAATCACACACACATGCATAATACATACATAGAAAGCGTTTATCCATGATCTGGTCCTTCGTGCCTGACTGAACGTTTTTACAAAATTAGAGCAAAGTATTGCGCATCTTGAGAATTTTGAACCTACCACTAACATCCATCATCGTACTACTTTAACTTGGACTGTTAAAAGTCATGGTCTTGCAAAGCATATGAACTTGATGACACTAAGTTTTAACAGGTTAAAAAATTTGATTATAGGAAGTGAGCATCCATAACAATAATCAGATTGATGTTTACATTTTTCAATGGGCTGGAAATGGCTGTTACATCAGAATCATTGTCACTGGCCTGCATAAAAATCTTATACGGACCCAAGGCCTGTTAATTATTGCTGAATATAAACTTGGATTAAAAAGGAATCTAATCTGATTAGTAGACAGAGCATCCTAAAAAGTAACTTATACGGGTTTTGAATGATGTGGCAATCTGATATAAATACCGACATAGGAAAGTTACACACATACACACGTTATATATTTCTATTTTCTATTAACTATCTAATCTATCTATTCTAATTCTATCTATTATATATATATATTATATAACATTATATAATGTTAATATTGTGTGTGTGTGTGTGTGTAGTATGGTTTGTTTTAACTTTATATGTATATATATATAATACATATATTATATATAGAATATATATATATATATATATTATATTATATATATTATAGTATATAATAATTATTATAATAATAGTATATATATATATATATATATATATATATGATATATATATATATATATATATATATTTTGGGGGTGGGGAGGGGTGGCGGTGATAGTACAAATAAGCGTTTAGACATTGGAAATTAAAAATCCACACCTGACACTGGAGCCTTGTAGTAATATAATCTATAAACTACATGTCTGACCTATAAGAGTAACTTTTCCAGTACCTCCTTTATACCATAAGGATTCCAACAATTCAAGGTTTTTACAGTGACTTTAGAAGTGATGTTTCAGAATTAACCTGGACATCAGCCAACGAAATTTTGAAATGACGTCACATAATCATTCACCGAAGTCACACTTTCCACAAAGTAAGTCTCGAGGGAAAACAAAAACGGATCCTGGCCTTAATGACTACAACAATGAAGAGTCCTCAGAGGAACGGAGATTCTGACAGACCCGTAACTGAGTTACTTTACGCTTCTGCCGTTCTTTTGTTTCCCATCGATGTCGGTCAGTTTTTGAAGGCGATAAATTGTCGTTACACGCAAGGGATAAAACAGTGAAAAAGTGGTGATTTCAGGAAGAAACCTCGTGCGACACTTTCATCAATAATTCAGTTTTGTTGCAATAATTGTGTCCCTCCCAATCCTTCTGATGCGGAATATTTGCAATGTAAAACTTAGGCCAGAGGCTAAGCGCTGGGACCCATGAGGTCATTCATTGCTGAAATAAAATTGGTAGCATTTTAAAGGTTTGAAAGGCGTAACAGAAGGAAAACCTCGCAGGTGCACTATGAAACAATTGTTAAAAGAGAGTGGAAAGTAAGATGAAGAAAGAGAATATGAACGGAGGTAAAGTGAAAGGAATGAAAGGGGTTGCAGCTGGGGCCCGAAGGGATATTGCAAAGCACCTTAAGTGATGCCTACAGTGCACCACGTGAGGGGCACTGAAGGGACTAGCCCCCTACATGGGTCCTACTGTTAAGGAAGGTCAATATTAAAAGTAAAACCATAGTTAATCACTGTTATTACTATTTTAGCTATTGCTTATGTTATATATATATATATATATATATATATATATATATATATATATATATATATAATATATATGTATATTATACATACTGTGTTAACATGTATGGCCGAAAACACATGCAAATGTTGCAAACAATAGATTTAAATATCATCCATTTAAGACTAACGTCTCACTACGATACTGAGAGAGAGAGAGAGAGAGAGAGAGAGAGAGAGAGAGAGAGAGAGAGAGAGAGAGAGAGAGAGCAAGTAGCTCATGTTATGCAACGTCTTATTAAATAATCATGCAATGCAACTGCATTCATAATACACAAAAGGAAAGCAATTGAACGCAGTTGGGAGCGAGCAGACTTAATAGCCATTGTTGCAACATGTATGAACTCAAAAACTGCAACCCCCAAAATTTTATAAATTATGTAAGGGGGAAGAACGTTTCTCCTTAACAATAGGTCTCGAGAAGTTTGCTTCACTCTGCGTTTGTTTCGCTCCTGATCCTCTGCAACACCTATTTATTATTATTATTAATATTATTATTATTATTATTATTATTATTATTATTATTATTATTATTATTATTATTATTATTTTATTATTATTATTATTATTGCTGCTGTTGTTGATGTGGTACGTAACAGAACTTACCTTAATTTTGTGTGTACAATGGTATCACTTATACTTACTTGAGAAAAGTGGTGTATCCTGTACTTAATCTGAGAGAGAGAGAGAGAGAGAGAGAGAGAGAGAGAGAGAGAGAGAGAGAGAGAGACTGATTTATGGTTACTAACACTGGCGTCGCAACATCTAGGTTATTGACGCCGTAGTGAAATTGAATAGGAAACAATGACTCACAAAAGGAGAGAGAGAGAGAGAGAGAGAGCACTTTCCTTCATAGACATGAAGTACGGCTGATGAATGCAAATGAAATCAAATGTAGCTACTGTTGAGGCAGGATATTTGCGCAGCAAATGTTGAGTACGAAGGAGATAAAAGGTAGAACTTCCGAGATGCAACGAAGATACGGAAAAATAGTTAGCACGGGTGATAAGATGGACCAGTGTTTCGCGGAGGTGTGGTCGAGATAGATAGATGAAAAGGGGTTATAATGCGGAAGTGGTTACATAATTCGTTAGTGCTGGCGTGAAGGAGGAGGAGGAGTCATAAAAGATACTGGCTAAACTGAGGAAAAGCTGTAGAGGAAAAGAGGAAAGCGTAGATCTCCAATGTGATTAGTGGGAACCTTCCAGTTGGTCCCTACATGGCCAATACTTTGGATAAAAGCCTTATCATTGATTCGACAGTAACAGTTGAGCGCACCAGTCACTGATCTGTTGTTTTTCTCTGGAAACATTCTTTATAAGGGAAACTGGCTAAATAATCATTATAGATATTTGAAGTTCATAAAACACTTCACAGTATGTTTTCACTTGTCACCCAAATATTGTTGCGACTATGGTGCTTTATAGGCGCGAAAACTCTTCTTAGCCATTTAATTTTACGCCACATTATTCATCAGGCTAACTCTTGGTTTATCTCCTCCCAAGAACTCATCTTTCATAAACCTGTGGTTTTCATATCATGACTTCTTCCGTACCTACGCACGCACAGACCTCTTTTGTTGGTACCTATTCTAGGCAACTTCCCCACCATTTTAACTGTTACTATGCCGCCTACAGTCTAGTCTACATGCATCGTTATTACCTTCCTACTGCTCCACGAACCAAACTTCGAATTCCCAAAAAGGACTTGGCTCAACCTAAGAGGCTTCATCTTGCTAACCTTTTGACGCTACGACCATTTACCACTTTACTTTGACACGATCAAGAGTAAGTGAAAACACGCTAGCGCCACTAATCCCTAAAGACAAAGCCGTAAGGCATTTCTGTGATATCTTTCCTCATACATATATTTACTCACGTACACGAACGTACTCTTATACGCCATTGAGTCTTAGAATTCCTTACTCCCATTATAAAGTACGGACGTTACCAAGCGGAAATGCCTTTATGTAACAGCATTTACATATACAGTAGATACTGCGTTATAATTGCGTTTGCCCGTGATCTGGCAAGCTTCAAGTTCTAAATTTTATTATTATTATTATTATTATTATTATTATTATTATTATTATTATTATTATTATTATTATATTTCCCGGTGCCAGAATTATTATTCGCTTACGGTAACTTGGAAAAGGGGAGTTTGGTCGTCTCTAATCCTTTTTCAATTCCGATACTTTTAACATTTTATTTATTATAGGTTTTAAAGCGAGTACGTATGAATGATTTCATAATGAAATAAGATCTTACAAGCTTTCTTAAATGAGAATTGTTTAACAGACACTTTTTCTTTTTTTTTTTAACCAAAAGCTAAGAAACGATGGTATACTCCACCTCCAAAACTGTTTTGGCCTGAGAAGATGACCTTCTTGTTTGATTTTTAGGAATCATTTCCAAGAAACCACCCTTCCAGTGATTTTGCTAGTTATAAAAAAAAATTACCAGTTTATGGGAGAACTGTAAAAAAAAAAAAAAAAAAAAAAAACTACCGGGTTGTTTATGGTAACTCATTTTGTAGAGTTTTCAGGCTCCGTAATCTTGAGGGGGAAATTAATGTAGCACTGGAAGACAATGGGGTCTGTTGCAGTATTGTAAATTCTGAAGGTATCCTTGAAAGTGAAGGAAGATTAGCAGATTCTATGCGAAAATTGAGACCTGATTTCAATCTCGACTCGTCCTGCTTCCCTTTTGAAGTTTTAACGAGTATTACAGGACTTGAAAATGAACAAAGTTACGTTTGAAGCCTTGTTTTTAAGATAATGAATGCCGCAAAAATAAAGTTGTAAGATAGAGGACCTTTTGCCTCGTCCTTGTTCTTTGTTTTATCCCGAAACTCAGATTTCCTGTTCCCTAAGCTGCTTCTGAGATTTACACACACACACACACACTCATATATATGTTCATACAGTAAATACATACATATACATGTTATACCTTACTTGAATTATATTTTCTTTTAAAAGGTAAAATGTAACAGTCATAAATTTTTAACTATTATTTTTTCAGGAATTCTTTCCCTTATATCCCCTCGGAGAATGTTTTTGTAGGATCTTTTGGCGTTCCAACTTATATTTTCTTCCCGTATCGCAAATCAGCCCCTTAGTCTCTGTCTTTCTCTCTGTATTTCATTATTCAGTCGCCCTTTCTATTGACCCTTCTTTCACGCTTCCGTCTTTCCTCCTTTCCTTTTGCGGTTGCTTCTGGTGACACGGTGATGCTCTCGTTTATACATGTTTTTTTTTTTTCCTAAGCAACAGTACGACTCGCGCTCAACTTATACTTCCACACATCAACTTTTCTTTCGGCTCGGTTGGGGGAGATCCAGCTCAATGTGACTCGAAATTTATACGCTGGAGAAGTATGTATGTTCGTATCATGTGCGCAAACGGTTATGGATAAATGTAAGTATACATATATAAGTGCAGAGCTTTATGATGTCAATTCTGCGTATGATCCTTCGACTGGGAATAAGAAATATGGTCTCAAAATTAAGTGCTTCACACTTTTTGCCTCCAGACCGTGTGGCTTCATCGATCAACTTCCAACTGAAGTGTCATTAGTCTTTGGTTTTAGGCCAGGCTGTTAATTTCCTGGCGACCTTAAGATTTAATGCTCTGTATTCCCTTTTGGGTTAAGCCATCGTTGTCATTTAAATCAGTCTATTACAACCAAATTCCTAGTGCTGCATCACTCACATCGTAAGTCTTAGATGCACTGATAAGGCTAAGGGAATAAATGATATGGATCGTAAAGCTACCTTGGATTATAAGTAGAAATAATTGGTGAAACAATTTTCACCATTTCTTTAGATACTCATGTAGATATACCGATCAATTTTTCGCGTAAATTATTGTTATGGCTCTGCAGATAATATTAACAAAAAACAAATGTTTGATACCCAAAGCAATCCAGTCCCCTGCCATCAATAACTACTGGCCTCATGCACAACATTTTACGTAGTTTACATCACACATGCATTTTACCTTTTATATACATACATACATATATTTATAGTTATATATATGTATATATGTGTGTATGAATGTGTGTGCGTGTGTGTATGTGCATGTGCGCGCGTGCGTATAGTTTGCGTGAGTTACGAGACCGTTTATAAAAGCTTTGCGAGGCAATATAACTGAAAGTCTAAATGAAAGCTACTTGTTTACGGTGGCTCGTGTATCCCAAACCTTAATATATGTAAAGCAGATACAAATGATTCCTGGACCAACGTAGAACCACGCTTTAGGATGACTTTAGGGTAAAGGATGTTCACTTTAAAGGAATCGTTAGCCACTCTGGTGGCTGGGTAGGATACACACGAAATGTTAAATACGGAAGATGACTTCACTGAGGTAGGCCTAGTTCAGAGACAATAAAATACTAAGGGACGAAACGTCATACTTAGCAAAATGGAATAATGTAGAGGCAACAATGCCCTCTTTAAATTATATTATTAGATAAATGAAAGAACCCCGATTACACAGTCACCAGACAAGCATCCAGGGAATTTTACTTTTTAATGATTTTTAATTTAAGGAGAGAGAGAGAGAGGCCCTGAACATGTAAAAAATAAACACATCCACCTTCATCAACTATAAGAGGAACGAGGGGAGAGAGAGAGAGAGAGAGAGAGAGAGAGAGAGAGAGAGAGAGAGAGAGAGAGAGAGAGCCTGAACATATTAAGAACAAGCAAATCCATACCACATCCACCTTCATAACAACTATAGAGAGAGAGAGAGGAGAGAGAAGAGAGAGAGACGACGTCCGAGAAGAGAGAGAGATGAGAGCGACAACATCATACAATTAAGGACATTGTAGCAAATATTGTCACTTCAAAATACATTGACTGTTTTTACTGTAACATGGAACGAATCAATCAATAATAACAACGATGACTGAAAAAAAAAAAATAGGAAGTAAGTACCGATATCCTATTTTTCCCAAAAGTGGGTCGGATTATTTTTTAGGAAAACACTTCAAAAGAGACGGTAGTAATTGAAGGTCTGTTTTCTAATATTACTCAAAACAAAAGGATGCAAGAGGATAGGGAGCGTACGATATTAAAAAAAAAAAATTTCCTAACTGTTCAGTTTTCTTGATTTAAGTCTTAATCTAGCGAATGGTGATTTTTATGGGCCTAATAATCAAAATACCTTATAGGCTAAGCAATAAGAATGGATTCTTAGTTAAAGTCTGGGAATGTCGGGTATGCCATGTCACGGGACATTATCACATTCCTAGAATGGCAGACGACAATGCTTTACCCCAGCAGTTGTCCCCTTAATTGCTTAGAACATTACAATACTTTAATAATACTTTTAAGAATTTTGCTCGTGTATCTGTAATTATATACATTTTTTTTTTCCATTTATACTCGTTTATATATATATATATATATATATATATATATATATATATATATATATATATATATATATCAAATCAGGCGTTGACTGAAGGAAACAAGCCAATCTACATAGTTCTTTATTCCAACGTTTCGTAATAACATTCATTACATCTTCTGGGAATCTGTCAATTAATTAAAATAATAAGATTATAAAATAATCTTAAATTTATTAAAAATTAAAAAAATCGTACAAAGACTAAAATTTACTAAAATATACAAGTACAAAAAAGTTATTATTCAAAAGCTGAGACCGCCGACCAACCTTAAGTTAAGAGAAAGGAAGACTGAATGATAGGAGACACGTTAACTAAGGTACAGTTGGATGGAGGAGGTTTGGGTATTCAACTGGGGAACCAGCTGCTTAATGAGTAACGACTCTAAAATGGGTAGTTCTTGGGGTTTGGTGTTTGCCCTATGATGCAAAAATCGTCTCTTTCGATTTGTGCTTTGCAGATTTTTGCATGGTTCCTGATATTTGAATGTTCAGGGTTGGAGAGCCTACTTCCTGTTCGGAAACTTATTCCACGATGAGAATCGATTCTGACCTTCGGTAACCTCTTCGTAGATCC
>NC_061109.1:105080563-105110563 GCF_015104395.2 Macrobrachium nipponense | reverse complement strand
TCAGTCACTCTGACTGGTACTTCTTTTACCTCTTATTCTTATTCTAGTTATTTAACTTTCCTTTTCAAATGCTGTCATCGAAGAGGAAAAGTCCGTAGATAACACCATTAGCAGGTAATATTAATAAAATTATATAAATAAAAAAAGTTGAACTAAATTTTGACTCTCTCTCTCTCTCTCTCTCTCTCTCTCTCTCTCTCTCTCTTCTCTTCTCTCTCTCTCTCTCTGTTCTATTCCAGTCCAGTGCAAGAAAGATTTTCCATTTATTGCCGGCACTTTATTTTCAGCCCGTTCCCCATAAATCGTAGTTATTTAAGACCAACATCACATGCTGAATCTACAGCGTGTATATTGCCATCGTAAAAATATTATTTATTTCTATTTTTTCCGTGGTATCCCGATGTACTACTGACCTCGAGGTCATATGAGACAATTAAAAAAAGCGAAAAGCGCCAAGAAAGTGTTTATAGAATAACAATAGGCATCTCTATAAATAAATAATAATCATATAAATACTTGGCAAACAATGTTGGAAGTAATCTATAAAACTGGAAGAGGATGGGGTCACTTGAACTAATACTGACATTTATCTCACAAACTTTGGGAAACGTTTCACAAATACTTTCTAAGGTGATCATTATTTTTCATTTACTGGAACTTGCGTACCTTTTGGGTTTTTTGTGTCCTAATTATTTTAGCAGCGTTACAGATACATACACACACACACATAGATATATGTATGTGCGTGTGTTTGTTGTTTGCGTATGTGTATATATATACACACACATATATATGTGTGTGAGTATGTATATGTATATATATATATATATATATATATATATATATATATATATATATACATACACACACACATCAACAGCAAGAAATTACGCTAAAACACAATGCACTTCATAAGCGAGCGGGTAATCCCAAGTCCAAAGAAGGCTGAAAATGTGCCGTGTATGCAATAGCATTCTTCCTTTCGTTATTCATATTCTGGTTAAGAATTATTTCGCTAAAGTCACGTCGCTCTGACCTTTAGAAAAAGACGGACAAGTACTTTTTCTTGGGCCTCTTCGTTTTCCTTCTTTTCTCCGGTTCAGGAGATCCAAATCCCCTCTTCCCTGCAATGAACTTCTCGCAGAATCCACAAAAGCCACAACATTGCTTGGAGTCTCAAAAAAAGAAAAACAAAAAATGATGCGTCGGAGTTTAGGGGAAATGTTTGAGTTTTACATCTTGCTGGTTTTACTCCGAACGTAACTGTTATAAACTCACCACATGTACTTAATTAATTTACCAATTGAGAATCTTATTTGCTTCTTTTATTTAGAGACACAGACGCTTAAACTTAGTGTGAAGCTATATTTCTAATAAGCACTAGCCCTTTCTTTATCATTTTTTTTCTCTTTTCGTCGACAGAGGTTTCACTTTTGAGAAAGTGGAAGTATTTTCGAAGCAATAAACAATCGGAAACACTGAGAATCCAGACAGATAAACTTCCGTAAAAACTAGGAATCGTAAAACAAAAACAAGAACACAAACAAAAGAAAAACGTCTGTCTATTTCTACTGCAGTAATGAGAGAGAGAGAGAGAGAGAGAGAGAGAGAGAGAGAGAGAGAGAGAGAGAGGGGCTCAGGGGCGTGGGCGGAGTCAACTATAAGGCCAGCCTCCTCCTCACGTACACTCGTACGAACTGTCTATACTACAGCTGAATGAACTACTTTCAGGATTTACATATTTGATGACTGGCCATTCATGTGCCTCCTGGCGTTGAAATGCCGTTTCAGTGCCCATACCGAAGGACACGCTTGTATTTACTGGTCAAAAGGAAAATTGAAGGTTAAGCAAATTGTACGTTGGGTTCTGAGCCTTATTAGAATTGCTGCTCCTTAATGAATATATAGCTGACGTCTAAGCATATTTTCATAAGTTGGTTTTAACTTAATTTGCTTCCTAGCATGACACTGTCTTTCGCGAGTTGCAAAAACACTTTCTCGCGCCTATGTCAGTTTGACTATCTGGACCTAACTCTTAAAAAAAATAATAATAATAGTAATAAAAAGTAAAAAACAGCTTATTATGAAGATAATACTAGTTGAGTGAGCCCACTTCTCACTTGACGACATGGTTGCCTAAGGCCCAAAAGGCTCAAGAATCTTATCAGCACTAAGTCATTAGACTTGGCGAAAATCGGCGTCATTCGAAAAACGTGTGAGAGTTTAGTGCCATAAATCTCTTTTAATCCTTTACGAAATGTATTTTGTATTAAAGAAAATTCTATATAATCTACAATAATGCAAAAACCTTTTAAATGATCTCATCTTTACTCGTAGGCTAACCTAGCACAGCTTTTCCGAAAGTTTATTTTGCTGTCTGTACAAGGAGTTCTTACTTGACTGTATGGATTCGTTTCTTGCTTCCACAAGCGTTTTACTGCGATCCTTGTTAGTATTTAAAATACCCGTTACTGTTAAATTTTACGTTCGACGTTTCCTTAACATATTATTATTCAGTTGTATCTGGTAACATAGAATGTGCAAACTGTTATATACATAAGAGTAGAAATACATTAAAAGATTTCGATCAAAATTGTGTTTTTAATTTTTTTGTTTCTATCTTAAAACATTTTTGAGAGAGAGAGAGAGAGAGAGAGAGAGAGAGAGAGAGAGAGAGAGAGAGAGAGAGAGAGAGAGAGAGAGAGAGAGAGAGAGTGTTGCAATTTTGAAGTTAAAGGGCCTTTTTGATTCGCTCTCTCTCTCAAACAGCCATAGACGATTGCGACACAGAGTGTTAGGGGAATGGAAAACGGCCCGGGCCACGTAATGTATTTCTTAATCTTTCTGATTTATACAGTATTTTTTCAGTCCTGGGAACAGCTGGCAGTAAGTAGGCGAGTAGCTGTGTTAAGTTTTCGGACGCTGTGGAAAGCACCTAATGTCGCAATTCAGAACATTTGTCATGAGAACAGTAGTTTTCAAACACTTCGAATCTCTAGGAGTACAGGTTTAGACATCATATATATAATATACCTCAAAGTTTCACGCCATATTTTTGCAGCAGGAGATGTTACCTGATCTATCTTTTGAATGTTCAGTCTGAAAGGAGAAAAGTTCATTTATATCACTTTTGTACAGAAATCTTTTTGAATTAACACCTCATAAAAGCAATGCTCTTAACCCTTAATACATACCGGCCATATGTAAAAATAAATAAATAAATAAATAAATAAATGAATAAATAGATAAGGAAAAGAAGCAAGTAGTTCAGTTTTTCTTTCACAAACAAGGATGCGCGCTAAAGAGTGCGCGCGCACACATACCTGAACAAAAACACAAACATCTACGTGCGTACTTATTTCGAGCTGCATAAAAGTGAGGACATAATAATATTTAATGTCGTATATAATTGAGATTGATTGCGGACACCATACTGCTTAAATGCGAACGAAATGAGGATTGATTGCGGATGCAGTGGACGTATGTGTATTTGAATTCTGAAGAATTTTGCAAGCATTAAAAATTGATATATTTAATCCCAGAATGAAACAACTGACATTTTTCAGTAACATACAGGACAAACATAAAAGGCAGGCTTTACTAGGAAAGCAAGCTAAAATGACCGTACATGAAAAATGACAGAAAAAAAGAGTAGATATATACTTACATCTTATATAAATAGTGGTTCTAAAAATATTGATAATAGTATTATTCGCAACAAAAGCCTCACAATGTCAAGGAGGAAACATTGACAAAACAGCTTAGTTCATCAAACCTGATATTCCACGTGCTATGTTTAATCGCCAGGTTTATTATATTTTACTTTTATCAACGACTAGTAAAAGCAGAGGCAAGTACAAAACCGATTTTAACCACGGCCCGGTGGCGGGCTGGCCTATATCGTTGCCAGACGCACGATTGTGGCTAACTTTAATAACCTTAAAGAAAATAAAAACTACTGAGGGTGGAGGGCTGCAATTGGGTATGTTTGATGATTGGAGGGTTGATGATCAACATACCAATTTGCAGCCCTCTTACCACATTAGTTTTTAAAATGTGGGGGTGGACAAAAAAAAAATAAAGTGCGGACGGATAGACAAATCCGGCACAATAGTTTTCTTCTCAGAAAACTAAAATTGTAGCTAAAAATCATGTCATAGCGTTTGGAAGCGGCGAGTTGAGTGGTCTGAATACAAATAGCTTTCAATTTAGTTTTAGAATATGAATAGAGTTTGATTTAGTAAAAGTTTAGCAAGGTTTTGAAATGCTAAAAGGGTGTTCCATTGCTAGCATAGAGACCGGGAAATGAGTAACATCAAAGAGAATCCTATCATTTTAACCGTTGCAAATTCACTGAAGCGGACTTTTATGGATTCAACTTCATCATTTATTTTTGGTTGTCTCTCGGACTCTTTCTTATAATCGGCATTCCTTTGGTCCAGGATGAACTAAAAGATATTAACGTTGGTTCTACAAGCAATGCTTCCAAGACTACACTTTTCACTCATAAAAGAGTATTTCTATTGTTCTCTATTATACTAATATTTCAAGGTAGCTTTCAGATTAGAACATGAAAATCTTTTATGTATAATCAGAATATAGTGCGCATCTCAACAGCAAACCTGGACTTTACGCAAAATTCTCATAAAAATTCAACGATGAAAAACAATTTCCCCTCAGCATTCATTATCAATGATTTTCATTTATCTCAGATTTTTAGCTTTGCTTCGTTCTTGGATTGCACGCAAACACTCAAGAAAACACAAGAAAACTTCAGTTGTTCTAGTTATCTACATTACGGCTTTTAGACAGTCCGCTTAATCCACTCGAATTTACCAGATTTCAGCTGTTTTCCCACATCTTCATAAACATTCACTTTTTTTTTGCACATTTACGTTGTAGTGATAACCTAATTAAGGAAATAATATTTTCAGTCCGGGACGGCGCATTTATTATTTCCTAAGATTTATTCACTGGACTAGAAGCTTTCCTACTCTGAAAGTTAAATCACCTAGTTTCCTGGGTTTCGGAGTTATGTAAAGTTCCTTATTTACATAAAGACTCACTAGTCAACCTGTCATGCTTTTGAATATGGTAAACGTTGTGTATGGCACATCCAACCTAATTAATTCATCCCAAGAAATGACTTCCGTTCTGCCTCGCTTTCAGGAGAAGGCCTAAGCTGTCTTTAGTCCACAATGATTACCTGAGGTCTAAATTTCTTTCGAAAATCACGATTTCTGAACAAGCATGAATAACATATCAAATTCAATGCATATTTTCAATTCTAACTACGGCTGTCATCAAAGAAAGTCAAAAGCAAGCAAGCCATTTCGTTCCGTCAGCATCGTGTCGCTCACTCCCGACACCAATTTTCGTTGGATTCTGGAGAAACTACTTGTCTTCATCACCTCCCATCACCAGGTTCTCCTCAATTTACCCTCCTTAGCGAGTATAAAGCCAATAAAGTCTAAATGCAGCCTGGAAGCATTTTCTTGGTCCTATAAATAAAATTACTGTCAAGGTGGCTTTACATTTTTTATGACGGCTCACACGGCGGCTTCCCCGACTTGGCCGCTTCCACTTTATTGTGGCTCTTCCTTTGCTTTGTGAGCCGCCCATGGCATCTCACTCCCAGGCAAACACATGACAGGGGAGGGGAATGAAATCCCCCCCCCCACTCTCTCTCTCTCTCTCTCTCTCTCTCTCATCGAAGTAATGGACGGTAGAAAGTTTGCTTACCATTTCCTGGATCATTTTTCTTGAAACTGATACCATGATTAAGTTTACAAGATGGGATATGGCCATATATTCAACCTCTCCCATATATTACCCATATCTTGATTAAGTCAGTTTACATATTCGGAAACGAAAGACGACGCCTTTTATAATGTACATGGAACAAGGGATATTGTTACCATGTTGTCAGTAAAACCGTAAAAAGAAAGAAAAAAAAAAAACCTTTACATACTTTCCAGGTTCATAATGTTATGGTGCTGGTTTATTCAAGGAGTGCGTTGTCTTCCACTGTCCTTCAAGACAAACGACTTCTATTCTTTTATCCCTCATTACTGTAAATCCTTCGCGCATCCTACATCCGAAATGAGTTGGCCGAGAACCAAGAGAGAGAAGAAACGGTCGCCACGTCTGTACAGGATGAAAAAGACTTGAGAGATTCATTGCCCAAGTTGCATAACGCGAGTGAGTTGCGCTTTCGCGCATTCAGATGCAAAACGCGCCCCGAAACGTTTGTTATCTTTTTGAAAGACAAACAGAAAATGAAATGGCTTCCTTACAAAACGAAAATGGGATGCGTTAAAAATGGTGGAAGATCGTTAGGATTACGGGAAAGTGATGAAAATTCCTGGAAAGATGCGAATATTGTAGAAAATGTTAGAGATTTGTGGATGTTTTGGACAGTGATTGCTACAGGGAGGAAACTAAAGAAACTCACTGACACTTGAATCTAAGGTATTCCGATGGAAACTGAACCCTATGATACCCACCAAACCAGACCGTTGTTCTTCTTAATTAATATGAATACAGTTACCATTAAAATGAATAAGAGACCGAAAATTGTTTACAGTCTTTAGTTAACAATTTGCTCCAGTATATTAGAATAAATGTATGTTATTCATGAACATCGTATGCGAAACCCTATACATAGTAACACATTTAATTTTCCTTTTCTGTTATAATTTTATTCTATTTACAAATTACCTACATCAGTATATGAACACTGGTACACAATAATTGTAACAAAAATGTATTTCAATTATCTACAACATTTAATAATCTATATGCTACATCAGAAGCGTTTGGGAGAGTTAGGTGCAAATCAAATGATGAAGATGATGATGATTATATTATTATTATTATTATTATTATTATTATTCTTAGATTTAGCAGAAGCACCACCAAATCGACTTGTATGTACACACACACACGCACACACACACACACACACACACCACACACACACACACACACATATGTATATATATATATATATTGTATTATATTTATATATAAATATAATATGATATATATATATATATAATCATCTCATCTATCTATATATATATATATGATATATAATATATTATATGATTATAATATATATACATATATAGGGATGTTGTATACACATTTATAATCTATATATATATATATATATATATATATAGTATATATATATATATCTATATATATATGTGTGTGTGTGTGTGTGTGTGTGTGTGTGTATACATACAAGTCGATTTGGTGGTGCTTCTCCTAAATCTGAATAATAATAATAATAATAATAATAATAATAATAATAATAATAATAATAATAATAATAATAATAATAATATAATCATCATCATCTTCATCATTTGATTTACACCTAACTCTCCCAAACGCTTCTGATGTAGCATATAGATTATTAAATGTTGTAGATAATTGAAATACATTTTTGTTACAATTATTCTGTGCCAGTGTTCATAATATATATATATATATATATATATATATATATATATATATATATATATATAATATATATATATATATATATATATACATAGCGTATGTCAGAGAAACTCAAAATATCACACTGAAAGATTTGAGGGATTTCCTTCCCCTGTTGGTATGCAAAAGGAAAGATCTATATGATTCAGCGAAACTCAATTACAAGCATAAAATTATATACTCACGATAAAACATTTTGTGTTTTCACTTGAACTTCTCTTGCAAAGAATCTTGCTATAGGTATTTGTGATATAAGGCGTTCTTTTTTTTCGAGAGCTATTGATTTTCTTTTTCTACGAGCATCAAGGTTCATGAAACAAATCACCGTTAACCTTCAGATAAATACAAGAAGCTATACTTCTCATACTGACATAAAATGCAAACAACTTTGTAACGTCTGGATGAAAAAGTATGAGTTGTATAAAAAAAAACTAAATTTTACTGAATAGAAGGGGTTGAAAAAATAAAATTCTGTGCACTAAGAGGCATAAATAAAAGGCGGTCCTGTCATAATATAGATGAAATATGAGGCGGGAGTCTTTTTTAAGTGAATGACTTGATAATAAACTATCCAATGGCCTCCTTACTTACCTGGAATAATAGAGTCCGTAATATGGGTCGCGGGAAGTGGACGTTCATCGACTGTGTGAAAAGGGTAATGAACATTGGGTTGTGGGGAAGGGGCCAGGTCTTTTATATTGACGAGAGAGAGAGAGAGAGAGAGAGAGAGAGAGAGAGAGGGAGAGAGAGAGAGAGAGAGAGAGAGAGAGAGAGATCAGCGTCAGGTCAGAAAGAGTTATGGAAATGGACGTTAAGCACGAAACGCTTAAAAATAGTCAAGGTAATGCATCCCCCTCATATTTTGTGTCTTATGGCTTCCTGCAAGAAGAGGCGAGAGGTTCGGGATGAGGAACTCTAATGAGATAAAAGCATAAAAGGCTCAGAGGGTCGGGTGAAATATTTCAATAATGGGTAAATGATTATTTATGGGCATTAAATGCCCTCCTCAGTAAAGTGGAAGATAAACTGGAGTACTTGTAGAGTTTTAATTATTGTCTGTCATCTATTACCTATGTGCATTGTGAATACAAATCCTTAAATATTTTTCATACTCGTCTGTATTTTACATCATAAGTTCCTTCTCAATTTGGTAAAAAAAAAAAAAAAAATAAATAAAAGGAAGTTACTGATCTGCCAATTATTTCAGACGGAAAGATGTCTGCTACGTAATTTTTGAATTCAAATCTTGATTAACAGTCATTTTCCCTACTTTTTAGTTCGTCATTATGAATTACGAATTTCAGTCAAGATTTTTTTTTTTCACTAAAACTAAAGGTTGCAGTTGCAGCTGTTCTCCCTAGTTGATTGTTTTCATAAGGTCTCACGACAAACAACCAGTGTGTATCAAACAGGCCATTCGATATTTGTTTTTTTCAGGCGTTTTAACTGGTTTGGATCCAACTGCAGAAATTTTGGAATTAAAAACGAAAGATGAGAATAATGTGACGGGAGCCCAACGATGTAAAATATATAAATGAAATGTGTTGGACGAGGCTCATCTAAAAATGGAGAATTTTAGGAACTCTTTGAAACTGCTTGATTACGTAACAGCAACATAAATGGAGCGTTAAACATAAAACGTTTCGTCGTTGAATGTAAAAATTATTTTTGTTCTTGTAGAACAGCTCGCCTAGGAACTTGTTAGTTATTCAAAGTTGAGTCATTATTTTTTATTTTATTTATTTATTATTTGTTTTTGTTTTACATTAATAAGTACTTTGCAGAGGTTCCGAGAATCTTTTGATTCATCGACTGACGCGGAATTTCCAAAGTTATCGGTTATTAGGGAACAACATTCTTGTGAAGTTATCCTACAATATAAGAAGTATGTTAGATTTTCAAGAATGTGTTGTATTCGGCTACAAAATTCATCGTTATTAACTAAATATCAATCAAATTAGTCGTCATTCGCAAAGCAAGTAACGCAGTGCATTTATTATACAGGTACTAAACAGTGAAAAAAAAAAATTTACTTTTAAACAAATTTCTGAAAAGAAATTTTAAAACCATTTAGACAAAACACTGTTTGACTAAGGCCAGATGGAACCCGATTTTCAACGTGAATTTTGTTGTAACCTTAACAAATTTACCAAGGTACTGAGAAGATACAGTAAAAGATATAATTTATCAAACCAGCGACTGCAACTGAAGTGTTATTAAGAAAGGAATTAGACCACATGTGAGGAACCCATGCCAATATCAATCCTAAATCTATATTTCTCTCTCTCTCTCTCTCTCTCCTTCTCTCTAATATTATATATATATATATATATATCTATATATATAAAGATATATATATATATATTATATATATAATATATATATATATATATAATATATATATATACAGAGAGAGAGAGAGAGAGAGAGAGAGAGAGAGAGAAATTAACTTGGACTTGGGACGAGCTTGGATTGTGAAGGAGGCAGCGGATGACGAAGAGGAGGGGGAGGGGGAGTAGATGAGTAGAGGGGGAGGAGTGAGGAGGAGCGGTGGGAGGGTGGAGGGGGAGGGGGAGGGAGGATGAGAAGGAAGCTTCGCAAAGGACGTGCTTCTTAATAGATCATGAGGTTTAGCGAGTTGCTGAAGAAGCTCCCTGACATTCTGCTGGAGAGATGAGAAAAATAGTGGTGGTGGTGGGGGAAAATGAATGGTGCTGATGAGGTGGAGGGGGTTGGGGGGGTTGCTGGTAGACCCTATTGGTGAAAAAGTTGGTTTCGGCGTAGTGTGCTTGATTCATCTAAGGTTCTCGAGTGTCATGACGATGAGGATATCATGAGGAAAATGATATCTTGCTTGCGGTGACCAAGACGATAATAAAGGCGAAAAAGGTGAATGGTTAATGATAAAAAAGAAGACATTGGTTATGATGGTGAAAATGTGGACAATGATGATGGCGGAGAAAATATGGTGCTGACTATGGTATGATTAAACGAGACTCAGTAGACCTTGGTAGACCTTCTTGGTCATGAAGCTGAAGAAATGGTAACCGGTTTTGTCTCCAAGGCGTCGGTAACGAATTCTCCTCTCCGCTGGATGGGAATTATCCGTAAATTTAAAATGCAAGCAAAGATGACTAAAATTAAACAGTTAGTAGCACCCAAATCATATAGGATCAACCTAAATTACTGCCAGGTTACTAAAACAATTAATGACATTCATATCCACAAGGTCAATCAGTCACAGACAAGACTTCCAAACGCATAACTTCGATGATTATTAAGACAACCTCAAAAGGATCAGGCACATTAGCATACACAAATATGTAAGACATTAAAAAACAAAAATACGAATTAAGATGATTTTTCACAAGGTACACCTCCAGCGTGATGAACACTAACTTAAGCTGCAACAACACGCCTGGTACATGGGTCTCTCTCTCTCTCTCTCTCTCTCTCTCTCTCTCTCTCTCTCTCTCTCTCTCTCTCTCTCTTTTTTATCATGACCTTTCTACGAATCAAGGACGAAAAAAAAAATTGCATTTACATCACAAAGAGTGAAGGATTCGACAGCATAAGAATTTTTCTAATTGGAAGTGTATGAACGCAATTACTGACTAACTGCACATGATAAGTACCCAACAAAAATAAATATACCTGCAAGATGCAATTTCAGTATTTGTACGTGTGAGCGCGTGTAAGAGGGAGACATCCTTTTATAACTTGTAACGATGAAAAGTAGGCGTTGTTTACAAGACATCTAAAGGAACCCACCAGAAGAGCTTCCACTTGTAAAGTGGAGAGATCATTATGTTGACTACTACTATGTTGACGGGAGAGGTCTCTTCGGGAACTAAGAATAGGAGTGTCTTCACGGGCCAAGGAGTACTGTAGGCCGTGGATGTGTGAATAGAGAGCAATAATAAGTTGGTAAAATTTACTGGGCAATCAAAAAAATATGTTCCACTGCTTATTTCTTATATTTTCTCTCTTTTCATGATGATTCATATAGTGGACTGTATGAATCACCATCATCATTTTGATACATGTTAGAACTAATAAGGAATTTGAGAGAGAGAAGCTTTCCAAAGTCTGACAACGACTCATAATGTGTGCATATTTGGTTGCTTCAATTCAAATTAGTGCTAATTACTAAGCGACGGTTCCAGTTATGAATTTGGACAGTATCTTGCATAAAAAAACAAATCTCTCTGCCCGCATGAGGAAGGTGCCTATTATCAGGTCGTTTCTTTCCTTAAAAACTATCAATGCCGTCGCGGCAGTAACTCGTTTAAAACAGGTAATGTGAGAGAGAACTGCCATGCGGGTTTATCAAAGCTTTGGGATTCATCTGCTTTGAAATTCGTAGCATCTATTTGGTCAGTTGTAGTTAAGATAAGTTAAAAAGTCAACTGTCTCATTATCATGACCATTTAAGAAATGCCATTGCTAATCTGGAAGATATTTAGCTGAAAATTTCAGTAGTAGGCCCACGTCTTATTTTTACACATTTGTTAAACGAAAGTTACAGATGGGTTTCACGAAGAAATTGCGTATAACTAATCTACTTCTGTTTACAAAATGATTGCAGAGACCATTGTTAAAACATAGAAAAATATAACTGCAAAATACTGTAGAACCGACCATCATCACAGTACCATTAACTGACAGCAAAACTATGTACCTACTACAAAAAATAGCATTGGTTATAGTTACAGCCTACTGACAGCAGATGGCAGAAATTACTTTGGCGGCAAAGTAATTGTTCAAGAAATGCCGACACTAGAAACTTCATAAAAAAAAAAAAAAAAAAAAAAAAATTGTATGGTGCATATATACTATATACATATAAATGAGTGTATGTATGTTTGTATGTATGTATATGTGTATGTGTATATGCCACATACACTTTGAAACGCATTGAGCATTTCAACCAAACTTGGTATACAAGATGACTTACCATGTGGGAAAGAATACTGTGGGGGTAAGATATCACTGACACAAGGGAATGGGAAAAAGATGAAACATAAAAATAACCGAAAACGACAAATATTAGGGTCTAATCCATAGTTTTCGAGGTCACTGAGATGAATAGTGACACTCCTGTTGCTTTCAAGTCCAAGTTCAGCCCCGATAGGGTGGGGGGTGAAAAGGGGTGGCAAGGGTTGACATGTAAAAATAACCGAAAACGAGAAATACTAATTCTAATCCATAGTTTTCGAGGTAGCTGAGATGAATACTGACACTCCCAGTGGCCTTTAAGTCCAAGTTCAGCCCCAATAGAAAGGAGGGGTGAGATGGGGGTGGGAAGTGGGTGACATGTAGAAAATAACCGAAAACAACAGATGTTAGTGTCTAATCCATAGTTTAGAACACTGCTGTGATGGATAATGATGCTTCTCATCCCCTTTAATTCCAAGTTCAGCCATGACATGACGTGGGGTGAGAAGTGGGTGGAAAGGGGGTGACAAGTAAAAATAACTGAAAATGATAGAGATTAATGTCTAATCCATAATTTTTGAGGTTGCTGAGATGAATAGGTTTACTCTCAATGCCCCTCAAGTCCATGTTCAGCCCCGAAAGGAAAGGGTTGAGAAGGCGGGGGAAGGGGAAGACATGTAAAGATAACCTAAAATAAGAGATATTAGCGTATAATTTATAGGTTTCAAGGTCGCTCAGATGAATAGTGACACTCCCACCTTCAAGTCCAAGTTCAGCCCTGATAGGAAGGGGGTTGAGAAGAGGTGACATGTAAAAATAATTGAAAATTACAGACATCAGTGTCTAATCAAAAGTTTTTGAGGTTGCGGAGATGAATAGTGACACTCCCGATGTCCTTTAAGTCCAAGTTCAGCACGGACAGGAAGATGGAGGGTGGAGTACTGAGAAAGCGTGGAAATAAAATGTAAAAAATGACAGATATTAATGTCTAATCCTTAGTTTTTGAGGTTGCTGAGATGAATAGACACTCTCCTTATGCCCTTCAAGTCCAAGTTCACCCCCAACAGGGATGGGGGGTGAGAAGTGGTGAAATATAAAGTGTCAAAAATGCTGGAGAGAGAGAGAGAGAGAGAGAGAGAGTTTATTGCTCAGTCATTCAGAGTTTTCCTGTGTAGCGCCAGGTTGGCCAACTAGTATATATAAATATATGTATATCTTCTTCTTCTTCTTCCCAGCTTTTTCCCATTTTTATGGGGTCGTTCCGGTTTCGGATGAGCCGTTTCCATCTATTTCTATCTTGCACTTCTGCCTCATCAATTCCCTTCTCATGTAAATCTCCTCTCACACAGTCCTTCCATCTCTTTCTTGGTCTCCCTCTCTTTCTTCTTCCTTGCTTGCACCTCCATCCCATAGTATGTCTCCCAGCGTGGTCCTCATCTCTCCCTCAACAGGTGTCCATACCATCTCAGCCTCCCCTCCTGCACTTTCTTTGATACTTCCACCACCTAGTTGACCCCCTTATGTAGTCATTTCTGATCCTATCCACTCTTGTTACCCCAGACATCCACCTAAGCATTCTCATTTCTGCCACATCCATCTTCTTCTGCTCTGCTTTTCTCATGCTTGCTGTTTCCGTACCATACAGCATTGCTGTTCTTACCACCGTCTTGTGCAAATTTTCCTTTTAACCTAAGCGGCACTCTTTTGTCACAAGAACTCCGAGGCCGCTCTCCAGTTGTTCCAGCCTGCCTGTACCCGATGTTTTACTTCTTCTTCATACTTCCTCCAGCGTTAACAAAAGATCCCAAATACTTAAACTTATCAACTCTCCTTATTTGCTCTCCACCAAGCTGAATACTTTCTCTATCATCCCCCTCAGGTGGTGGTACACCACATATTCTGTCTTGGATCTACATTATTCTCATTCCTCGGTGGCCTCCAGTACTTTGTCCATCCAACTTTCCAATTTCACTTCCAGATCTTCCCTGCTCTCTGCACACAGAACATATCATCCGCATACAATATGTTCCATGGTACTGTCTCCCTTACTTCCTCTATTATAACATCCATCACTATGTTAAAGATAAATGGGCTCAGAGCCGACCCCTGGTGTAATCCTACTCTCACCTCAAAACCTTCTGTCTCCCCAACACTGCTCCTCACTCTGGTAAATACATTCCGGTACATCTCTTGTATCAATCGCACATACTTCTCTGGCACCATCTTCTCCCTCAGGCTCCTCCATACCTCTTGTCTCGGGACTCTGTCATAAGCCTTTTTCAAGGTCAATGAATACCATATGTAGGTCCCTTTGTCTTTCCCGAATTTCTCCATTATTTGCCTCAGACAAAATATACCATCTGTTGTTCCCCTTCCCTTCATAAATCCCCAATCTGCTCTTTACCTATTTGTACTTCTTCTCTCAGTCTAGCATCTATCATCCTTTCCAGTATCTTCAAAGTGTGGGACATCAATTTTAATGCCCCTATAATTACCACACTTCTTGGACATCGCCTTTCCCTTTAAAATTGGGATCAATATACTCCCACGCCACTCATTTGGTATCTTTTCCTGTTCAAGGATCTTTATCATAAGATCGTACAGTATATCCACTCCTTCATCTCCTAATGCTTTCCATGCCTCCACCGGGATCATGTCTGGTCCGGTTGCCTTCCCATTCTTCATCTTCTTCAGTGCATTTAGTACCTCTTGCCTAGGAAAACCTCATTACCATGCAATGTTTCGTTTAACTTGCCCATCCTCTTTATTAGTCTATTATTTTATTCCATTTAACAACTGTTCGAAATATTCTTTCCATCTCTTCACAATGTCTTCCTCCTTTCTAAGCACTACACCTCTTGATTCTTTATTTGTTTGATGTGTGTTATATCTTTGGTGCTCTTATTTCTAGCCTTTGATAGCTTCATCATCTTCTTTAATCCTTCCTTTGTCCCCAGCTCATTATACACATCATCACTACGACTTTGCTTTAGCTTGGGCTACCACCACCTTTTTCACCACCTTGTTTTTCTCTCTGTACCTATTTCTGTCTTCCACTGACTGTGACTCTTCCCATCTTTTCTTTGCCTCCTTCTTATCTTTTACTACTTTCTCAATGTCTTCATCCCACCACCAACTATCCTTTTCTTCCCATATGATACCAGATGTTCTCTCCTAGCAGCTCCTTTCCATGCCTTCTTTATTACTGCTGCATTTTCGTGCCCACCATTCTTGAACATCTTCAATCCCTATATCAATATCCTCCAAAACCCTCCTCTTAAACTCTCTCTTCTTATCCCCTTCCTTCTGTAATTCGTACCATTTAATTTTCCTTATCCCTTTAGCTTTGGTTTTTCTTTCCCTTTTCAACTTCAAGTCCATACATAGCAGCCTGTGTTGGGGGTGGGGCTACATGGTCGCCTGGAATAACTTTGCAGTTCTTGACCTCCACCAGATTTATCCTTTTATACAAGAAATAGTCTATCTGGGAGAATCTTCCCCCACTCCTATATGTTATTAGGTGTTCCCTTTTCTTCTCAAAAAATGTGTTTACTATTGCCATGTTCGAATGACACAGCAAAGTCCACTACACTCTCTCCTTCTGGGTTTCTCTCCCCAATTCCATGGCCCCCATGCACCCGCCCAATCGCCTCATTTTCACTTCCGACATGGCCATTCAAATCTGCCCCAACTATCACCCTCTCATGCTCTTCCAGTTCTTGCATCTTATTCCATCCATGTCTCTCCAGAAATTTCCCTTCTCTTCTTCTGTGCAACCAACTTGTGGTGCATATGCGCTTATAATATTCAGAATCTCTCCTCCATAACATATCTTCAATCTGATGATACGGTCATTCTTTCTATGCACTTCTATTACCGAGTTCTTTAGTTCACTAGACAGTACTATGCCAACTCCATTTCTACCTTGTTTTATTTGCTCCACTATAATATAGCTTATATCCATCTCCCAACTCTTTAGCTTTATTTCCTTTCCACCGCGTTTCTTGCACACACACAACATCTACTTTCTTTCTCTCATCAAGTCAGCCAATTCTCTACCTCTCCCAGTCATGGACCTCCCAACATTTAGCTGACATACTCTGAACCCAATGTGAGCTCGCTTCTTTAGCTGCACCCGCTCCTGATGCAGTAGCCCTCGCCTTACCACAGAGTTAGGGCGATGTCTCTGTGCGTCGTTTACGGAGTACGCCCTAGCATTACCTCTTTCCATATTTCGGCTCATTCCATTTTTGGTTTTGGCACAGATTTTTACAGCCGGATGCCCTTCCTGACACCAACCCTCCCTATTTATCCGGGCTTGGGCGACCGGCACCCATAAGGACTTGGTTGCCCCCCCAGGTGGCTAGGTTATATAATATAAATGTATATACGTACATAATAATGTATATAGGTATAGTTAGTGAGATGAGGATCTAGGCCCTTGCCTTTCATTAGCCTAATTGCAGTCCACTTCAGCCGACTGACTACCAAGTAAATAATTTATTTAAGCCATAAATTTTTGTACAGGGAATAATGAGTTCGTGTTATTTGTCCATACTGCTCTGACCTTACTGGGATGTGTATATGTATGTATGTATGCACGAATGTGCGCATGCATGCTTATAACTGCATTACTCAAAATGAAGTGATGAGAAATACTGCCAAATTTTGTCTAAAGACTACAAAACAAAAGGTGATTAAAGACCGACCTATCTTCCTTAGTATGACAGTCTTGATACAGGAGCTCTATTATTTCTATTTTTTTCAGTTGTTGGTTAACAAAGTGTGTCAAATGGTACACCGAACACACTGGTATTTTTCCCCTGGGAACAACCTGTTTACATGGTATACATTTGTTGCTTAGCACCTTAATCATAAGACGTCGCAATATTAATACAGACAGGTACAATTTAGGGATTACTTGTTGCAAATGAAAGATACATTTGTTCAAATCCCTATCCAAGATCCATTCAAGTTTCCGCAGCACGGTAACCTCTTTCACAAATACCGTTTTGGCTCGTTCTCCTGCCAAGGGGCCTCTCAGAGCGCTGTGTACGGTATTTGCCCTAAAATATACAGTATATGTTTTCATTTTCCCTGACTCATGCAGTCTCCCATTCTTCATGAAATTGACTGCTCACTTAAGTCTTTCTTATTTGTGGTTAACTCCCCCCACCCACATCCTTTGTCGTCTTATTCAAGTTTACCTGGAATAAGATTTAACATGCCGTCCGTATCTTGTATAAAAATATACTTGAAAAGTTCACAGGGAAAGTGGTTCAGTTCTTTCCCTAATCTCCTGTTATACCCAAATTCTACTCTGTTTCTGCTTGACTTTCAACTCTCACAACCCTCTTTTCACCTCTGCCTCTTCATTTCGGTACCCTGGTTATGACTAAAAAAAGAACTTTCTTTTGAACTTCGATCGTTAGCCAGCTGGATTAAGTGGGTTAATTTGGCACTTCTATAGAGCTCTCCGGAACGTCCATTGCTCAGCAATGATGCCCACTCTCTCTCTCTCTCTCTCTCTCTCTCTCTCTCTCTCTCTCTCTCTCTCTCTCTCTCTCGCTGAAATCCTACAGGCTTTTTTGTTATTTCCATTCAATAATAGAGAGAGTTGTTCATTATAAGATAGTATTTTTTAGCTTATATCTTTTGACTAATATTTTATCCTTTTAAATAATAATAATAATAATAATAATAATAATAATAATAATAATAATAATAATAATAATAATAATAATAATAATAATAATAACACTTGTGATATATGCATTTTTAGTACTAAGATACAAAGTCCGATGTGTTCGCACTGCTTTGTTGTTCTCATAAACATTCATTAAGCATTAAATTTAAATAGAAAATCTTTTACGTTTACCGTGATATTTGAATCCACACTTGTTAAAAGTGAAGTAGCTGTAACTTACGATGGCACTGAGAAAGATGGTTATTCTATTTCAACTCATACATACATATATACATACATGCCGTACATATGTCTTTCTGTCGAATTCAGATCACGTTGATAATTAAATGTTCCTGTATTCTATGAACATGCGTATGCAATGCATACGCTTAATTAGATTTCCTGGCCTTTTTGGTATTGCAATTTTACAAGAACAGGTTCAAATAACACCTTGCTAGGCTCTGGACGTAAGGATTTCAAGTTTAAGTGAGAAATGAGAAATATTAAGGTCTGAATAATAATAATAATAATAATAATAATAATAATAATAATAATAATAATAATAATAATAATAATAATAATAATAACTAATGCTATAATAATAAAATAAATCTTTAAACTTACTAAAGCATAAAATACTCCGCAAATTCTCTTAAATAGAGAGAGTAGAGATATTTGGTACATAGGAATGTTGATTCATAACAGAAATGCTCATAAAATAAAGCAGAACAGATAGACTACTATGAGAGTCAGGGCCTCTGTAACACGGTTTTTTCGCAATAACTTTTTATCTATGCATTTCATAAATATAACGCTTACTCAGAATACACATCATATGTACACAAATTTTGACTGCATTCTGCATTGCGTAGGTTGAATAAATTTGGTACTTACAATGTAAAAGTGACTTTTTTTGAAGACGGGCCAACTTTCTCAGAGAAAAGGTTTCGAACGCACTCGTTACGTAACTTATGACAGCATTTCTTCCTTCTTTCTCGATGGATGATTGGCTATACGTAACGAAGGCTATACCTCTGGCAACAATGACAAACAAATTTAAATACAAGCAAACTCTGAAACCTCTCCACTGATAATTGTCATAATGAACAAACCAACAAAATATGTTAATAAATACAAAAACACTTCGATTATTAGTCTAACTCCCAAAATAAGTTTCCTAAGAAATTACAGCCTACTTTATAGGTCACAATCAGATTGACAAGATGTAGGGAATAGTTGGTAATTTTCAAAAACATAGTAGACAAGCTTGATATGATAACTGCTATATCCAATGTCAACCAATTTTTATTTATTGGCTATCTACCTATTTACTGAAAAAAAAATAGCCGGTACCGTATTTTGGCTTTAAACCTTCACCAGTAATTATCGTCAGAATGATAACTTCATGAGGCTCCACCCACTTTGGCCTCGTTATAATTCAGGATAACACTGAAGGCTATCATGGGCATTGTTGGATTACAAAATTTACAGAGGCCCTGAATCTCATAGTAGTATACTTTGAAATACACGAACGACAAATCTGCTTCGAACCATGTTTTAGAATCGTTTCGTACAGCTTTACACAAACGTGTAAAAGGTGAAGTTTTTCTGCCAAAATTAAGATTCTAAGGAAGGCAGCGCAAAGGATTCCCACCTACGGCTCTTGGGTACGACGTCTAGGCTCGACTGAAATCAATGAAGAAGACCCCTGGCCGGGAGTTGCTTGTTTACTTGCCTTATTCATGAGTTCTCAAAGGTGTACTTGTTACCGAATGCAGAAGTTTGATCACCCATTAAACTATTCTGTCGGTGCTCTGTTTTCTTTTTTTTTCTTTGAATGACTTTACTCGATATCATTATATTAATAAAACCAAGTGTCGTTTCGACCTCTACCAAGTTTCTAGTTGGCCTATATTGTATACAGTGACCCAAAAATTAGTTTGGGAAAATTGGGTTTCCAAGTAGGTCCGCTTTAACAATATCGCTATCGTTAGGAGACGCTCCATACACTTAAGTCTTAAAGCAGTGTTTAACATTCTTCTCGGCATCATGAAATACACATTTTTCTCTTAATCACTGTGGTATTTTTTTTTCTAGTATGCGATGAAATTTAATTAAAATTTGGAATATTTCCAATAAATAACACATATTTTTACTCGTTCCCTGTCCACAAGAAAACCTTTCCTGTCAAGGATACACACACACAGACACACACACATACACACACACACACACACACACACGCATATATATAGTATATATATATATATATATATATATATATATATATATATATATTTTTTTTTTTTTTTTTTTTTTTGTTGCTCATTCCATAAAGTTGGCATGGGAATAAATCAAGAACACTTTTTAGTGGTGTTCTGACTCCGAAAGGGATATTTTCTGATTTTGATGAACACTTTACATGAAGAACATGAAAAAAGGGTAACTCGACAACCATGGAAGAGATCAAATTTAGGAAATTCGCGCTTCTTCTGTTGGTGACTCTTCGTAACAAAATAAGAACTTATCACCAGAAAGATCAATACATACTCGTACTTAAATGGATTGATAATATCAGTAACATGGAAGGAGCACCTTAACCGTTAGCATTATATGTTGAACTTTATTAATAGAGGTAAATGGTACTGGCTGTGTTACATATCAGGGGAAATAAAGGTTGTACGATGAGAGAATTATAGACACCCCACTATTTCCCCCTCTTCCACTGAAACAATGCGTAAATGTGCTGCATATGGAAGGTTTACGTACATACTACATAAACAACTTTAAACACTCCAGTAAAAATGATGTTGGGTTTATTTCGAGGCAAGGCATCTGCCAGTTACTATTGCCAAGAAATTAACAAGATTGCGTACCACACATCTTCAAAAAATTCCGCTTTTGCATATTCCACAACTTTGCTGATTACACAATTCCTCGTTGCTTTTTATATATATATATATATATATATATATATATATATATATATATATAAAGCTTTATATATATATATATATATATATATATATTTAATATATATATATATATATGCTATATATATATATATATATATATATATATATGTATATACTATAATATATATATATATATATATATTTGCAGACGAAGCGACGACTGAAGTTGGGGAAAGAGCAGAAGTTCTTGGTGCATTTGTGAGGTAAGAGGAGAACATGTCGGTGACGGATGGAATTAAGCTTGAAGATGATACTGTGTTGTTTGAGGGAAGATTGAATGAGTTACAAAACCTGGGAAAAGTTAGACCATATTTCAGAATGTTCAGCTGCAAAGGAGGTTGGTAATGAATGTCACAATGACTAAGGTTGTGATAATATATGTGTATCAGGTATATGAATTGGTTGATTCCTGCAGTTCTTGTGGAGTAAATATTAATGAAGGATGAAAAGACAAAGACCAAATTCACTGCCTTGCGTTGTAAAGAATTATCAGGGAGACAAAAGCAGATTTCCTGAAAGAGTTAACAGTCAATTCTTCACTGAAGTAGAGGTATAAAATCAGTGGGAAAACTGATAACATGAGTCTGTGCATGCATTTTTTCGTTTATTTCTCTTTTTGAGTAAAAGGAGTAGATAGTGGGATAAAAGAAATGCAACCAAGAAAGCGTATCAGTGATGGAATTATAGATATCCTGCATTTTATGTCGCCAATAGCATCGAAGACAAAAGTAAGTCAGTGGGGAGTATGTTAAAGATGTTTCCACACACACACACACACATTTTATATATATATATAGATTATATAGCTATACTATATATATATATATATATATATATATATATATATATATATATATATATATATATATATATCTATATATATACTATATCTATATATAGATATATATATAATCTAGATATATATATATAATTATAAGTATATATATATATATATATATATATATATATATAAAATGTGTGTGTGTGTGTGGAAACATCTTTAACATACTCCCCACTGACTTACTTTTGTCTTCGATGCTATTGGCGACATAAAATGCAGGATATCTATCTATAATTCCATCACTGATACGCTTTCTTGGTTGCATTTCTATCCCACTATCTACTCCTTTTACTCAAAAAGAGAAATAAACGAAAAAAATGCATGCACAGACTCATGTTATCAGTTTTCCCACTGATTTTGTACCTCTACTTCAGTGAAGAATTGACTGTTAACTCTTTCAGGAAATCTGCTTTTGTCTCCCTGACAATTCTTTACAACGCTAGACAGTGAATTTGGTCTTTGTCTTTTCATCCTTCATTAATATTTACTCCACAAGAACTGCAGGAATCAACCAATTCATATACCTGATACACATATATTATCACAACCTTAGTCATTGTGACATTCATTACCAACCTCCTTTTACCAACCTCCTTTGTAGCTGAACATTCTGAAATATGGTCTAACTTTTCCCAGGTTCTGTAACTCATTCAATCTTCCCTCAAACAACACTGTATCATCTTCAAGCATAATTCCATCCGTCACCGACATGTTCTCCTCTTACCTCACAAATGCACCAAGAACTTCTGCTCTTTCCCCAACTTCAGTCATCGCTTCCTCTGCAAATTCTTTTAACTACCAAGGAGTGAGCGCACCCTCCCTTGGAGGCCTCCTTTTATCCGAAACTCTCATTCCAACTGGCAGGCGAATTGCACTGGTATTTATTATCTACGTGGACGTGTGTACATAGTACACGCACGCAAGTAACTGCTTACAATAAATATATATATGTGTATATATATGATAATATTATATCGCTATTTATCTTTGTTATTAAGTCATAACTGGAAAATGGAAACTTGATAAAAATTACGTCAAGTCTATTGCACAACACTTTCTCACACGCTTCTACACCGGTCTTTATGAAAGAGCGTATTAATGCCAATGTAAAAATATGTACTGCATTCACCATACGAATGCATATTTCCTGCTCTAAGTACAGATATGATTTATGTTATATTATGCACTTCGTCCTTACCATATTACACCTTCCTTCAAAGGAGCTAGAAATTAGCGATATGATCTCCGCACATGCAAGTCCTCGACCTATATTTGCTTTATATATTGTGAAACTTGAAGTGCCACTGCCCGACCAAGCCGTTGTAGCCCCAATCTTACTTTCCTCACACACATTCATAATCATTTTGGCAACACGCAACTTGCATGTACCACTTGCAATTTACTGTGTGAAATACCAGGACACTTCGTTCTCTCTCCTCCATAAGTAGCATCTCTGTGTAGGTCGCACACTGACTATAGTAGATTCACAAGTAGATTCACATCACCCGTGCATCTAATGTCTAGGCCCGTCGTGAAATGCACGGTTGATGTGAATATACTATAGCTCTGTGTGTTGAACAGCCATAAAATGAGTAATTCCAATTATAGCAATATAAAATGTCGTCTAAATTCAGTGTATACATTAATTTTAAAAAAACAACTTAGAATATTCGAAGACCCAAAGATTTCTGGAACATCATAAATATCAGATATGTTCCATATTTCAGTATAATGAGGAAAGAAACAAAAGCAAAATCCTCAACAAGGCCTTCGGCCATTACTACTTTTCTAAAAGACTGGATAAGTGTGCAAGCCACACGAGGCCTGAAGAACTTGCAGGTCTGCTATTTACGATGTCTTCCATTCTTGGATTTTGAAATCTCAGATGTATTTGGAATCGTATGGCATAAGTCGCTGTCAGCCAAATTTCTGTCCTGTGAGGTCATTTAAAGAGGTGTATAACCGAGCAAACAATGCAGCTCGCAACACCAAAGCCGTGCTAGACCATTGTGCAATAGATCAACATATCCCACAGCATAACTCCAACTATAACCACTGGCATATTTTCTCGCGCGGGCACAGTACAAAAAAAACAAAACATCGAAATATTTTACTGGAGGAAGCGTAACAACTGAATCTACGGATTAACTTTATGGTTATGTACTTATCGCGATTTTTTTTTACCACAAAATGAGAATGACAAAAGGATCTTAAGTTAACAGAACAGTCGATAAAGAAAGATGGAAAATGGGCATGATGAACGTTCATGATGAGACTTGTTGTTGTTGTTTGAGATTAAGCTGGCCGTATGCCAGCACGGGCTCTTGCTCATAAAGGAGCCCAACGTAAGGTAAGACTGATAATAGAAAAAAGAAGTCATAATTACACCAATTAGCTTCGCTTGAAAAAATTATCCGGACCATGGAAAAGTATCATGACAGCGCTGCAATAATGGAGATGTGACAACGCTGAGAAATGCCGCGAGTTTTGTCGTTAAGCCATTTGTTTTAATCAGCGATGCCGCCGAGGATAAAGATTACAACTTCCCCAATGTAACTTATTGCATGGACAGCCTCTGAAGGCGTCTTCTCCGCATTGTATTTTCATGTTTACATTATCATTCCCATTCTAGTTTGAATCTGAAGGCAGAGAAAGAGAGAGATTATATTTCGTGGAAGGAAAAACTTGGTGCTTTCAAGTTTGCTCTTTTGTTACCTTTTGGATTTACTGCTGAACTTGGGACACAGATCCACAGCAATGCTTTGCAACTTTTTCAGGATGTGGACATGTGTGTATATATATATGAAGGTATCCTGAATACAAATGAGAGAAAAACAGATAAGTATGGAAGCTGCTGGGGTGTGGGTTTTCTGTGTAGTCTATTATGGAGTAAGAAGTGGTGAAAGGGTTGGCATTGTGAATACAACTAGGTTACAAAATGTGTTGCGTAAGAGTAAAAGGATGGTTACGTCATGTGTCAAGAAAGGGGGTTCATAATTATTAGTAGGAAGGGAGAGAGAGTTTTAGGCCGAGAGTTCTGTTTCTGGATGGAACAGCAAGAAAGGGGAGTGGCGCAGTGTATGCGCGACTGATGAGGCATCTCCTTGAGGTGATAACGCAGCTACTACTGTGGGAATTTCTTTAACTAAATGACTATTCTAACTCAAAAATTAAAAGATGGTGTTAGCAGTGATTACTGCATTATTTCCTTCTTGTGTGTATATATATATAAATATATATATACACACAAAATATTATATATATATATATATTATATACAGTATATATATATATATATATATATATATATATATTATATATATATATATATATATGTGTGTGTGTGTGTGTGTGTGTGTGTGTGTGAGGAAGGAAAGGTATTTCGATATTAGAGATACACACTATCATCGAGTGTTGCTGTACTTTCAGACTAAATAAACTAGCTCTAAATGAAAAGTCAGATTCTGAGAATCTTTGTAACTGTAAAACTGCAATTGAAACATTTGGTGAAGACTACTTCTTCCATAATTTCTCTTTATATAAATGCATGAATCTTCAACGAAACCGCTGCGCTGCAGTTGTTTTAAGTAATGCACCCGAGTGGACTGGCACTTTTCTGTGATTGAAAGACTTCAAGAAGCATCAATAATATATGTTTATATTATATATATATATATATATATATATATATATATATACATATATATATATATATATATATACACACACACACACACACATATATATATATATATATATATATATATATATATATATTTGGATTTATGATATAAACTTTGACCACAGACATCGCTGGGACCAATTAAATAATTCAGCGCTGAAAATGATGTTGAAGCAATTGTTAGGTGAGGGTGGAAAGTAAGACGAAAGTAAGTTAATATGAACGGAGATATTGTAAAAGGAACGAAAGGGAAAGTAGCTAGGGGCCGAAGGGACGCTGCAATGAACCTTGCTTGGGTAATGCCCACAGTGCACCGGGTTAGGTACACTGACGGCACTATACCCCAACAGGGTTTTCCCGTATATTGTTCAATATGGAATCTTGAAGAAAAATCTGATAAAATACGCTGAAGAGAAATTACGAGTGTTTGTTAAAATACAAAATTAACCTCACTGGTAAAATTTTATGGATAAATGTTAATGAGAGGGAGCCAATGGCAAGCATATATGATTTAAAATGATAAATGTTATAATAGCAAAATAATAAGAATAATAGTTATCATTATTTCCATCAATTCGATAAGCGGCTTTCGCAGTTTGAATGATATTTCTATATTCAAATAGTCATAAATAAATTTCTAATAGAATTAGGAATCTAACACTTCAGCGCATGATTACCAAATGAAAATTTGTCTAATTTTCTTTTGATATTTTATTAAGAGTGTTAGTTTGCTATTTTGATAATCAGGATGTAATTTTGATTATTTGAATTACATGTGACTTTTTAACTATATATTTTACATAAAAAATAATTTCCACTGCCAGCTTTTGAACGTGAAATTCTGAAAATTATGCAAATAAAGAATAATGTAACGGGCCTCTTGATATTAAACGATATTTCTCCTGCGAAAATGAGACAACAGTAATTTTCAAAGACTTTTGAGGGTAGATGTTGAACTTTCATTGTAAGTCCCGAGAATTTTTTTTTACATTTTTACGAATATTGACCATTCATGCATCATTCTCATATTTCATCAGTCGGCCGTTTAATCTTTCTAGCAGTCATATCGAAGACTTGACCTGACCTTGGGTGAATCTCTAGGAGGCTGGGAAATATATTTCTCCATCCCCTGTCACTGTGCAGGAGAAACGTCATATCGAGGACAGACATAAGACAAGGAATAAAATTAGGAATTTGCCATCACAGATAACTCGAAACGAATACTTCACAAAAGTAATTAACGAAAGTCACTAATAATGATGCGTGACTTTCGAGAACTTGGTGTTTCCCTCCCGACCTCTTCTGCTCTCGGGAGGTATTTAATTAATCCCTCATTGACTTAAAAAAAAGTCGTTCTTCCTCCTTACTAAGCATCAAAGTTTGCTTGCCAAGACTAAAGTTGACTTCGTCATTGCTTCACTGGGAAGGCAGTGGGGCGGAAAAGTGACATTTGAGGCCCTGACTCAATTTTCATAATTTTTTTAAATTGTTCATTTATTTTCCTCTTGCAAATGGCGCCAGTCTTTATATTTGGACAAGTCATGAGACTGTCTTTAGAATATGTCAGACGTGAACAATCTGAACTGAATAGTATCCTTGGTTACTTGAGGTGGTCAACGCTGGAAAATTCTTTGTAATTTCATGTGGTTGCCGTATTAAAGAAATTGTAAAAAAAAAAAAAAAAAAAAAATGTTGATAGTTCAAAGTATTCATATATGATGGAATCTAATGACAATACGGTTTCAACTATGGTAGATTCACATCAACCGTGCATTTGATGTCTAGGGATTGGCTATTGATAAGCCAATCACAGGGTTGGAAACTCTCAGTCTCTTTCGAGAGTTCACATAGGCAGGATGTATATTCCACCTCTCCTGAAGGATACATTTAAAAGACGCATCTCTCAGGAGAGGTGGAACATAGATCCTACCCATGTGAACTCGAGAGAGACTGGGTTTCCAGCCCTGTGAGTTGCTTATCAGCAGCCAATCAGGAACATCGTAAGGGACTGCCCTAGACATCAAATGCACGGTTGATGTGAATCTACTATAGTAACATGACTACTGAACGTTTTGGTCCTGTAATTAAATTAGTTAACGAGGTGTTATGCAAATTAAGAGCATTCATGAAAAAGTATAGATTGCAAATGAACAAAATACTAACTTTATTTCTTTTCATTGTTAAAAAAAAAAAAAAAAAAAAACACGCCCAACAACTCAACACAAAGATGGAAAATAAAAGCTAGTCTCGGAATCTCACGAACATGGAAAAGAAAAAAAAAAGATGAAAAGGTAGAGTCTAAGATCCTCGTAAACAGAAGAGAAAAAAAAATCTAATCCTCGCCTCGTTTTTAAGGCCGTTATGAGACGTTTCTATCTGGAGATTAGACTTCAAACGAAGTGGTAATGCAACGAAATTTCCTCAATGAAAAAAGTTCATCTCGGTTTCACTATTCTCAGCGACGTTAAGTCCTCCCTCTTTCTACACGAGTGAAGAATGTTTACAACTTGGTGCGCAGAACATATTGTCTCCCAAAAGATTCTTCCTTTAAATCACCAATGAATAAATCTAGATTAGCTTCCTCCAACTTCACCAGTAATATTTTCGAGTTCCACTAAAAAAATATACTACCGCAGGTCTCTCTCTCTCTCTCTCTCTCTCTCCTCTTCTCTCCTCTCCCTCCTCTCGTCTCTCTCTCTCTCTCTCTCTCTCTCTCTCTCTCTCTCTCAACTTAATTTGGTAGCTTAAATAAGAACTACACAAAAGCTCCCTGTCCATATTACGAAAACTACGGCTCCCTGTGCCTTACAGCACTCTCATTTAAAGACTAAAATTGTGCGTCATAACTTCACTATTTGGTCCTCTGAAATCCCATAGAAAACGCGAGAACAAAGTCCTGGAATGTAAATTCTGACACATTTTTTAAGTCTGTTTCTGGAGGCAACGCAGCGTAGAAATTATGGATCCAAGATAATGGCGACTTGTATGTCTGTCATACCTTTGGTTCCTTGGATACTTGTTCTTACGTCGTTGACTGAAGGATGTCGAATTAGAAGAATTATAAGTTGTCCAAACATTTTTGATAAACATGTTGGTACTAATGATTATCATTTACCAAAATATTTGTTTTACGGTTATTTATGAATGGTAACGTTCACTGTATCATTAATTATAGTAATGCTTACTTTCTTCCCTTATTACAACACGTTTTGATAAGTTTTTTCTTAGTGTATTACTCCTCTGAGAATGACTGATTAAAAAATAAATGAAAAATGTAAGACATTCTATCGTGATGATACTACTGTTCCAGTCTGAGATATAATATATCATGTGTGTTAAACTAACATGGTTTGGACTAATTTGATTTTGACCAGCCACTCAGAACCAAAGAAAGGATAACCTAAATAAAGAGCCACGACTAATTAAGACCGTGAAGTGGCTTATACCTAAAGCTAACTTTCTCTTTGGGGGAATTCACTATCTTTTAATTTACTTTTCCGAGGAAGGTCTTGTAAAGAACGTTTGCCTTCACATGAATAGCCTCCTAGTTTCGTGTCAGCAGGTTTTTTTTTTTTCTAGCTTATGTAACAGCAGCAGAACGTTTTCTCTCTCGCCTTCAGAGCTCCCTGTTTTGTTCATATGAGAAGATTGTAAAAGAAATATAGGTTTTTCTGTATTTATTTCGAGATATTTTAATAACATTTGATAAAATAATTTAATTGTTAATTTGCCCTGTCGACTGGAGTCCGGATTACTTTAACTAGCGGCTCCCCCGGGGCCCCCCCCCCACAAAAGGAAAAAAATAAATTTAAATTTCTTAGCCATTGTAAATACTTGACTACCCCTCTGAGACGTTTCTTTCCAAAGTTCACATACTTGTTCTAGTAGGCTAAAGCAGGCAAAGAATCTGTTTGCAACCATATCTAAAATGCCTTCAGACTGGGAAAATGTTGCAACGCACATGGGGAGGAAAATAATTTGGTTGAGAATTACAATTATTTCTTGATATTAATCAACATACTAGTCAAGTAAACTATGGCGCTGTTCTCATGGCATTTTCTGCTGAGGCATTTCCTTGGATGAAATTTGGTCGGAAACTTTTCTATTAACTGGTTTTTCTTTCTATCGGTTAACAGGACCCATGAAAAGTTACGAGTTCATTCAAAGTATGTAATGGTTCTCATGAAATCTGAAAGAAAAGTTATCCAAGTTTCAGGACTTATCTGTTATATTTTGATGGTGATCTGACTTTCGTTTTTCTTTTTATTTCTTCCGTGTACCTACGTGTTAACAAGAACAGCGTGGAGATTTTTGAGACAGTGGAGTTTGGTCTGAGATCCTCCCATTAGATTCTGTTCCTGGTCTA
>NC_061109.1:105015563-105075563 GCF_015104395.2 Macrobrachium nipponense | reverse complement strand
ACGTAAAAATATCTAATCCTTCGGGCCAGCCCTAGGAGGCCTGTTAATCAGTAATCGAATGACTATAATGAAAAACAGAAGAAAAGTTGAAGCTGTGTCTATTACGAAAATAATTGCTTTTTTTTCTTCCTCCCATGGGCTAATATTACTCACGACTACCAGTTACTACGGTCTCACTTGCCAGTTCCGCTAACAAGCACTCAGCTCGAAACCAAGTTGCAGCTCTATAACAAGTCTTTGCTTCCAGCTGGTTCGAGCAATACAGATCGAAATGACTAAAGGCTTTTGGATTGGTTTCCAATCCTGGACTCCAACTGACCCCTTCTCTCTACCCCTCACTGGCTCCCTTCAGCCAGCCACCCCTTGAATTCAAGGGTCGTAACGCTCCCAAACATCCCCCCTCCCCCCCAACAACCCACCCGGTACCCTACCGCAGCTCCCAGGCAATGTATCTGCTCCGAGTTCCAGTGGCAGGTGCTCCATGCGAGAGCCAGATAAAACGCATTGGCCAGCACCGTCCAACCCCCACCCAGCCCCCCCTTCCTTTTCATGGCCTCTGGAACAGGCAACAAAATCGAAAGAGAAACCAATAACAACGACGTTCCAAGCACCTGCTTGCTTGTTCGTTTGCTCGTCTCGGGTTTTATCATGGCCGTTACAGAGTGATAAGGCTGTTGTGGCTTCGGGTGCCATATTCAATTTGTCATTTAAATTTATCAAAACACAACGAAATGGATAATTGCGAAGTTTAATAAGCGCACATCAGTGATCTGGTCTAACTAAAGCAAAAATAAATAAATAAATAAATAAATAAATAAATAAATAAGCTCATAGACCGAAAGGGAATTGTTTGGAATGTGGAAGGTTGATATCTGCAGCAAGTACTAAATCAAGAATAATTTCAAACGAATGGAAACATACGTGATATAACACAACACACGTTGAAAGCTAGCAATCTAAAATACACTTACCCGACGCAATGCCATTATAAACATTGTTTCGGGCAACAAAACGCAACGAAAAATCAAATTATCAAAGTTTACAGCAATAATACGAGGTAGAAAACAATGGGTGTCCGGCTTGCGCGCATGCACGCTCTTAAGTGAACTGATGCTGGAGCCATTGAGGAGAAAGCAACAAATGACTTTAGAGCACGTTCTGCGCACTTGGATTTCATGAGCTCGTATCATCCATTTCCTTAAGTATAGTGGTTGCTAACTATACAATACTTATATACATTCTCGTGCACATACTCAGAAGGGCTCTTTCCAAATCATCTTTTCGTGCCGGTTATTCTTCTTTCTTTATTTCATAATTTCGTATTGCAAATTTTTCCATTTCATACATATATACTATATGTATAATTACGTATTCATATATAAATATTCCTATATATGCATAAATATGTAATCATACACATGCATACATACATTCACATTTTACATTGTATATTATTTATAAATAGATTTATAGTTTATAATATATATCTATATATATATATATATATATATATATATATATATATATGACTGCGAATTAGAGCACCATCTAAAATAAGGAAGGAGCCAATAGAAACGCCAAAAGGTAGAAAGTTGATGCTATATTTGAGAGAACAACTGTCTGCCTGTAGAGGGAGACAGTTGTTCTCTGAAAAATAGCATATACTTCCCATCTCTTGGCGTTTTTATCGGCTCCTTATTTTAGATGGTATTCTGTTTCAACAAAGTATATATATATATATATATATATATAATATATATATATATATATATATAATATATATATATATATAAAGAAGTTTATTTTCTTCCAATATTAATTTTGTGTGGGCTCAAAGATAAACTATGATTCAGCTTGATTCATTACATTACCAGTGGTTTTAGCTTTCATGAGTTCCATGTTACCGTTTTGAAGAAGTATAAAATCAGCTGCCTTCCACCTAAAACAAACAATAGTCCGGTTAACAGAATATTCGGAAACATGGAACTGTTGTAGCACAGGTGATGCTAAGCCGATCACGGCTTACCCTAATTGGGAAAGGGGCGGACACCACTCTGTAAGTGCCAGGCTAGTCTATGGCCGTGGGGGAGAAACACGGACATAATTACTGTGGAGAGAGAGAGAGAGAGAGAGAGAGAGAAACGTGTTTGCCGTGAGGGGCGTGGCTGATGCAAAGAGACATGAATGTTGAATTGAGGGGAGCAAAAGGGAGAGAAATGAGGGGTTATGGTTATCGAGAGAGGAGGAGGAAGAGGAGGAGGAGGAGGAGGGGGAAATGGGAGGGAAGGGGTGGGGTTGAGGAGGGAAAAATGGGAGGGAAGGGGTGGGGTTGAGGTAGGAGGGGAAGAGACTAAGAGATTCGACTGTTAATGGGGTGTGGTCGTTGCTTGTGGAGCGAGGGGTAAGGGCGTTACCCCTTGTTACTGTTCGAGAGAGAAATATATCTGCAATAATCTTAACAACAAAAGCACACGAAAAAATATACACCAGAGAAAAGATAACGACGTAATACACTCCAGGGAAGAACTCGCGACTATAACTTCTACTGAAAGACTTCGATTCTTTATACGATCACGTAATGGGAAGAACCGAGTATTAGGAAAATGCATAAAAGTGTGATCATTACTCTCAAGATACATTTGATTCGTTGTATAATTATAGGTTGATTGATTGATTGACTATGTCTATTAAAACGTTGTAATTTCAGAAATCGCCTCACTTTCAACTCTTCTAATTTATATAAATGAGTTTTCCAACAGAATTAAACTGTAACAGAATAAAGAAGAAAAATCGTATTTACTGTAAGTTACTTAGAAGAATCCTGACAAACAGTATGCAGTGATTATCGACATATATAAATGCACAGTATTAGCGTACTATATATAAGAGAAGAAAAGAGACAGACTGGGAGAGAAAGAGAATGATTGGAGTGATAAACAAAAAAAGTTCATAAAACTAAAATCTGGAAGAGAGAGAGAGAGAGAGAGAGAGAGAGAGAGAGAGAGGAGAGAAATAAATTCGTTGAAAATGCTGTTTTCATAAATTACGCACCGTACTTAAGGTAGATCATGAGGTCTTATATATAAGTACTTCCCTATTTTAGCAGGCAAGTTATAATGATCTCTTTCCATGACATATCCCTTGGTACAAGTCCTCCATAAGATTATCAGAATAATTTAAAGTATTTTGCAGAGAGAACCTGGAAAGGAATATGCATATTAGAAATGAGGACCTAGGATAGACCAAGTAAAATTAGGTGATTTGCATAATATTATGAACGGGCACAAATCAGGTCTGAACGAATGATTTCCAGTAATGAGAAATGAGGAATGGGATATGAAATGAAGACAATAACTATAAAAAAAGAAATAAAAAAGCGCCTACCGCTATCAACATCCGTATGTTATTGTTCAGGGCAGCAAGTAAAAACATAATTGCAAATGACTACATCGTCCTAAAATGCAACAGGTTTCATATGTCAGGAAATTTTTCATGTACTAGAATATCATTAATTATGTAAACTGTTGTATCAACCATCTCTCATTCTAAATACAAGATAAATCTATAATGAAACTTGACGTTAAAATGACAAAATAATATGGCTGACTAGTGAGGCCATTTTTTAATTTTATTTTATTTTAAGTAATCTGGTAAGTTATAAAATCATCAATACAGTATTCCCTTAAATTAGAACATCAAACCTTTCTTGTAATTACAAATAGACTACCAACGCTTGACACAAAGCAAGTATGAAGTGTAATATCCAGCTCTGGCCAGACTATGCTTACAAAAATGCACGGACTCAAAACACTAAACGTATTCTCTTAGAATCCGCCAGAAGAGATTACCGAGATGTTTTATGTTGGCAAACTGTTACATAGATTGGAATGGTTGCAAGGGATATCGAGAGGTAATTATGCTTTCCTTACAAAATTCAGTCTCCACGAGTCCATCCTCAACTGCAGTGGGTGACGCCAACATTTTCTTCTATTATACGATTTATTTATTTTTTCTCGTTTAGGTCTGGGCTGGACAGATGTACTATGTACCAATTTATCGGTCTGCTGTTATAAAAACATTCAATTTCAAATCCTTCCAATCCCTATGTCAAAAGATATTTAAATGATAAAGCCTCAAAGGCGTCTATCTGTCAGTAGATGGTAGCTGAAGTTGAACAGTCAATTCATATTCGTGGAATAACGTTTGAGAACTCACACTGGAAATTGGAATTGAATTTCTTTGTAAATTTCTGTTTTTGCAGGCATGACATTTCATCTAGTTCAAGAATTTTGGATAACTTTTAGGACGAAGCTCTCTAAATACTGTAGGTATATACGTGTATACTTGAGCTCGCATGAAGTATGCATAGTTACAGTTTTATAGAAATACTAACGTAGAGTAAATAATAAATCAACACACAAAATGCAAGCTTAAAATCAACAGCAATTTCCGTTTAAGTCAAACTTCGAATTAGCGTTGGATACCGACGATATTGTTGACGAACATCTTAAAAGAATTTTTTTGTTTCTTTTATCTTGGAACCTTAACAAATCTAAATCTAATAAGCTACTCGACGCCTGATGAAGATTCCTTCTTTCAAGAAATCCCTCGTTAGGTACACGAGAGAGAGAGAGAGAGAGAGAGAGAGAGAGAGAGAGAGAGAGAGAGAGAGAGAATCAACAATGCTTTCAAGAATCTGAATAAAATAAACTCCCCGTAGCACTGGATCATGGCAGAGGACACCATAAAGAACCCTCTTCAAGTACGCTTGAAATTTCTGGGCTCCTCTCCAAAGGAAGCAGCCGAGTGACGAATTTGGTAATGTGAGTGGCCACTAGAGAGAGAGAGAAAGAGAGAGAGGGAGAGAGATCTCGCAGTGGGAAGAAAAAGAGGGGAGCACGGGCCTTTCCATGAAAGATTTTCTTTTTCACTGAGAGAGAGAGGACCTCACTGGCGCTGAGAACGCTGTGCAAAAGATAATGATAATGACTATGACTATGCTAATCAAACATGATGTATTATGCTAGCGTTTTTTCGTTACAGATGGAAAGCACAGGAACCGGTGAACACCTTACGGTCATATATCAAAATCCCAGTTAAGCTTCCCTGGAAAGAGCTGTGATAAATAATGCTGCTCACTCGAGCTGATGCGCATTTTACAAGTGGTCCAATTAAGGACCAAAATGGAGGGAGAGGATAATTTCAGCCACGTGGATACCATCTCAAACTATTAAAGGGATAATGAATGAAGGCGCAGCAGAATTCTGCTTGCGGTTATTTTCATTTACATGTAAATGGTAAAACTTCCACCCTGGCTAGATTAAACATGAAGGTGGTCATTAGGATCGATTCAGTTTTGATAAACGATAATGAGAGGGAAAAAATAAATGACGCGAACGTCGAGTAAAGTACAAGAATGAAGAGGCTCGGCTGATTACTGGACACACACACACGGACACCCAGAGATAGAGAGAGAAGAAGCGAGAGAGGAGAGTTTGAGAGAGAGAGAGATTTCATGTCCGACGGATGAAAAACCCATAATTGAACATGATTAAACTTTTTGTTTTTTCACCAGAATCGTTATACCGTCATACAATAATGGTATTAAAAGGAAACATGTACTGATAGATCAAATTATTTGTATCTCATAAAGATTTCCCAATGTGCCCTTTCCGCGTCATTTACTTTTTGTCTCAAAACTCTTGACCAGTTTTGAAATCCTACGATGATCAATAAAAGATCTGTTAATAAAAACCAACTTATAACAAAGGTTAGGATAGAAATTTTTGTCGTGGCCAAGACTTGAACCACTGTTCATTTTGTACTCTGATCCAACTATCAGAGTTATTTATGTTAATTTTTACGCTTGTTTATCGTTTCTCTTTCACAAACTACATTTTTTTAAATTATCTATTTCCAAACATGAGTTAAGGAAGTGTTTCAAAGACCCCAAGTCTGAACTGTCTAAATATTAGACAAAGAAGTGCTTCAAAGACTCCAAGATTGAACTATCTAAATGTTAGTCAAGAATGTTTCAAATACCCAAAGACTGAACTGTCCAAATATTTGTCAAAGAAGTACTGCAAAGACCCCAAGGCTGAACTGTCTAAATATTTGTCTGTCAAGAAGTGTTTCAACGACCCCATAACTGGACTGTCCGAATATTTGTCTAAGAAGTATTCCAGAGACCCCAAAACTGAACTGTCAATATAACAGTCAAAGAAGTGCTTCAGAGACCTCAAGATTGAAATGTATAAATATTAGTCAAAGAAGTGTTTCAAAGACCCCAAGACAGAAATGCACATGAAACATATAAATATTTGTCAAAAAAGTGTTTCAAAGACCCCTAGACTAAACTGTCTAAATATCAGCGAAAGAAGTATTCCAAAGACCCCAAAAACTGAACTGTCTATAATAGTCAAAATAAGTGCTTCAAGAGCCTCGAGACTTACATGCATGAATATTAGTCAAGAAGTGTTTCTGAGAACCCCAAAGTCTAAAATGTCTATACACTTTTCAAAGAAGTGCTTGAAAGACCCCTAGACTGAAAAGTGACGACTATTAGTCGAAGTGTTTCAAAGACGGTAAAAAATCCTGCTGTTCTGTCCTGAAATTTATTCTAAGCTTTGGAACGTGGGATCAAGATAATTCAAAACATGCAGAAAAATTTAATCTGTGTTTTTCGAATTGTCTTCGAATTTAAAAGAAAAAGCCAAGCATAATGGATATTACGAGACCACAGTTACAGCATCATCATTGAGAGAGAGAGAGAGAGAGAGAGAGAGAGAGAGAGAGAGAGAGAGAGAGAGAGAGAATTTTTCATCCTCATTTCGTGGTGGTTGGCCCTCCATGGGTTATCTCATTTTACATGATTTTTTTTTTTTTTTTTTGCTTCTGGGGAAGCTAGTAACATGATCGTTGCGCCAAGACTGGATTAACAGATCGGTTCCACGTGTCATAGTTCGCGGAAATAGTGTAATGACGTCATCCTCTATAAATACGTGAGAAGAATTTGCATATATACGGAAGCGTATAATTAATCATTCTTTTTTCTATCATTAGCCTTTTATGAAATGATTTTGCACATTTATAAATGTATAATATACCAAGGTATTTTTCTATGAATGTCTGTATAATATACCAAGGTATTTTTCTATGTATGTCAGACGATTTATCATGCGTAACTGCCATTATTTGATGGCCGTTTCTACATCTTCATCACACGTTACGAATGTTTAATTGTCAATAAATGGCCATCTCATAACAGCAAAGAGCAAATAAAAAAAGTCGAAAGAAAAGAAAGCTAGGCTATGGTTTTATCTCGACAAAAATAAAAATAAATCATACAACCTCGATCTCCAACTAATGCAAAGTACATTAATCAAGAAAAATCATGACAAGTGACGAAGAGAGATCCAGTTAAAAAAAATAATAAAATAAAGATTAATGTAGAAAAAAGAAGAAAAAAAAAAAGAAACAAAGATAAAAGGAAGGCATGGCCAGAAAACCCACAGCGGGAAATCGAGAGATCACTTAATCAAAGGGTCTGAAGGCAAAGGCCAATGGCCTTGAGCTGTATTGATTTCTCTTTGTCGGCAATGGATTGTCGGAAGTTCTTTGATGATTAGTTTCGGGGTCGTTATGCGAAAACGGACTTTACCCGAATCCTCGCTTTGCCTAAATCTGTAATATTCTTTATCAAATCACAGCCAGATGCAGCGCTACCTAAGTGTGAGTTCGTGCTTGTGTGTCAGTGTTTAGAGAACAATAGACGCTGATTAGTTATGTCGTGTAATTAGTGAGCGTGCCTCCAATATCCTGTAGTTTCCTTGATGACAATGACCCATCTCTCTCTCTCTCTCTCTCTCTCCTCTCTCTCACACACACACACACACATACACACACACACGATAAAGCTACACACGCACACACATACACACACACGATAAAGTTGACTGCAGCGTTTTTATTATTGTCCACAATTGAAAGGTTTACATATAATGGACTTAATTATACCAACTGAAAGGCTTGCCCCCCCCCCCCCCCCCCCCGCGCAAAAAAAAAAAAAACTTAATTGAAAACCTTTCTGACTCCTCATCAATGATTTTCCAGATAAATTAACAAATCAACTGATTAGATCATGTTAATCCCAAACTAAAAACTGCTGGATTCTTGTCAATCACTGCACTTGTAACGAAGTGGAGTAATTTCAGCAACTTTTCATTTTCTTGCTTTATCTGCCAAAGGCATTTACGACTTAAACTAGCGAGGGCAATCAGAGACTGCAAACCTCCGCCAAGGACACACGAATAGTTACCTAAATACTTTGCATCAGTGATAATACTAGGGCATGCGTGGTGGTAGTAGTAGTAGTAGTAGTAGCAGTAGTTATACCACGAAAAACCTAAGCTGTCATCTTTTTAATTCATAGTGGCAATGACAAAATACATAGCCCAAACCTAATCAAGTATTCCTTGGAACATAGTAAAACTCTTTTCATCAATTTCCGAAAAACTGCTTACCAAACAGAAAAGACAGAAACAAAGGCATCATACAAAACCTACATCATCACTCTTTGGTAGAGGTAATAAAATTTCCAATAAATATCTACCAGATCTATAAATCTGATAAAAAAAATCTAAATCTCCCATAAATTGTGTCAATAAGATTTAATATCAGTTTTAGTAATTCTGATAAGAAAACTGAATTTTAATTAAAAAAGCCAGTCTACAACTTCGATAAGGTTGATTAATAAATTTGCACAGGCCACGAAATTTAGCAAGGATTCTACAACTTCAATAAATATGGGTTGGATCTCTAGGGCTTCATTTAAGATGGCAATATAAATCTCACAACTATAACTGCAGCATCAAGAGGTAATTGACTGGCTTGGCGTCAGTGATCCTGATAAGGAAAATCTACTGAGTCAATAAAAGTGACAACGGATATCCAGAGTATCAACAATTTGACAAGAATATCTTTTGCTTTAATAATTCTGAGAAGTTAATGGATAACTTGTATGCTTATACAGTAGCAGCGGCTGCTTCAGTGAATATGTCCAGATGATCTGCCACCCTCTCATTAAATGTGACAAAGATCTCACCACTCGGAATTTGGTGGAAACTACAGATTAAACAATTTAATATATAGATATTTAGCCTCAATATATTTGACAAAGTAATCTATAGTTTCAATAAATTTGGCTTAGTAATCTACAGGCTCACTAGATTTGGCAAGGAACTCTATCTATATGTACAATGAACTTGAGGAAGAAATCTGCAAAGTTGACAGTAATTGTAAACTGACATTGCAGCCATCATAAACATTTTAAGCACTCACACAAGAATAAGTTACCATAACTATTATTATTATTATTATTATTATTATTATTTTTTTTTTTTTTTTTTTTTATTTTTTTTTTTTTTTTTTTTTTTTTTTTTTGCTCTATCACAGTCCTCCAATTCGACTGGGTGGTATTTATTTATAGTGTGGGGTTCCGGGTTGCATCCTGCCTCCTTAGGAGTCCATCACTTTTCTTACTATGTGTGCCGTTTCTAGGATCACACTCTTCTGCATGAAGCCCGGAGCTACTTCAGCCTATTATTATTATTATCATTATTATTATAATTATTATTATTATTATAATTATTATTAGTTATTATTATTATTATTATTATTATTATTATTATTCAGAAGATGAAACCTATTCAAAACATTTCATGAAGTCTCCAGTATTTCAAACTGACGGGAAAAGCACTACTATTCTCTCTCTCTCTCCTTCTCTCTCCTATCTCTTCCTCTCCTCTCCTCTCTCTATCTCTCTCTATCTCTCTCTCTCCAGTGAAGGTACAAGCAAGTATAAAAATCGTCTATTCCACATCACGTCAACTTCTATTTATAAATTCATGACATCGAATTGTGCAACGCGAATGAGCAGAATAAAAATGCGCTACTTAAAACGTGGCTAAATCTCACGTTCCGAGACACCCCCCCCCCCCCCCCCCCCCCCACCAACCCCCCCCCAAAGAGGGTTCGAGGTTGCACTGGCGAGTGACTGACAGAATGAAAGGAATATCTGACGCAGAAGCCCTTGAGTGATGAATGCTAATCCAGTAAAAGGTACCATAAGTACCACCTCATTGACAGGGAATCCTTAAAGGCCGGTATCATGAACAAATACCGACTTATGCGATAAGAAGTTGTCGTTACCCCATATACCAATAAATTACAGCAGTACAATGCATCGATATGAGATTACTCGCCGCGACAGAAATTCTTGTCATCCTTGGCACACTAGATGTACAGAAAGTTCTTAAAGAATTAATGGTGACATAGTAAAGTGTCTCTGGGTTATATGATCAACAGAGAAATTACATAGCTTTTGATAGATTTTCAGTGTCCAAAATAACTAAGATACCTTCATAGGAGTTAAGGTTAATAGGAAAGTATTTGGAGTATGTAAAAAACAAAAACAAAAACGTAATATGACCCTGCTTTGCTTCAAAAACGTTGCCTTATTGCTGCACCTGATCACGATACAGATTTTTGATTTCTTATAAGAACTGGCTAAATTTAAGTAAAATATTTTTCTTGTAAGTTGCGTAACTGTACTTTCTATTTAGGTTAAACTAACTACTATCGTTAAGAATCGGAAATATTCGTTACGAGGAAAATATAAAATAATTAAAAATATTTTCTTATGGCTATTCTGTGTTATAAAAGGAAACACCTGATGACTGAATGCATTTGATATTGCCCAAAAAAGAGCATTTATTTTCTTATGTTTTCAAAGCAATTTTGACGATGAATTGAACGTCTTTAAATATTGAGAGAGAGAGAGAGAGAGAGAGAGGAGAGAGAGAGAGAGAGAGAGAGAGAGAGAGGGGGGGATGTTCCCTTGAGGCGGGGGCGAGGCCAAACCATTTCGTGTTAACTTATAACTGCCGTTCTGCTAATGCCATATCTGACAAGAGTGGCAGTGACCGGCGATCTTTCTTTCGAAGCAGAAAAGCTATCATTAACGGAATATTAATTGCCAACATTATAGCAGGCTGCACTCACTCAAATACATCAAGCAAGGGAGTGGCTTTGTACCTCCTCTCTGAACACAGTAGTTAACCCCCAAAATTAATGCACTTGTCCCTTCCATGCAATATTAGAAAACGTGAGCACGCTATTACGCCCAACGAACAAAAAACGGGAAGTTGAGGAAGTAAAATTTCAATGTGACGTAGATAGTCGCTTAGCGGTAAAAAAAACTGGCGCTCGCGTAATCGTTTGAAGGGTTAATGGAATAAAATTATCAGAAAAGTCTATTTCCTGTTACGGTTATGCAGAATAAAAAACACTATATTTGCTGATAGGGTAATGGGGAATGGAAATGAGTATTTACCGCAATAAAAAATAACAAAGATGAAAGTATACAACTGTACCAAAAACGAAATATAGAATGAGAAAACCATAGAATGTTCTAACGCGGGGGTTCCCAACCTTTTTGTTCTCTCACCCCTTGGGCATTTTGTAGATTCCCGTGTACCCCTAAAAACTGAAGATCCAAAAGAAAAACAATGAAACTGATATCGTGATATACTTTTATTATGAAATCTGTTTGTGTCGACTGCATAAGAATATTAATGGTAATAACTTCAGTATACTAAAAAGGTCATTTATGAAATATTCTGATGCATCATATGCATACATTTTTTATGATTATCCATAACATCAATTAACTAAGCTCAGGAACCTCACTTAATTCATAATTTTAATTATTATGATGAACACATATTTTCAGGCTCGTACGGGTACAGATTACAGCCGGGAAGGGGGCGGGGGGGGGGGGGAAGAAGTTCCATAATAGTAAAAAATCAAATAGCTTCATCTTACTCTTGGTGTGATTTAAGTAAAAGTTTTGCTTACTAAAATGAGGAAATTAAAAAAAAGGACACGACATGGTACAATCTCAATGCAGATTACATCATGTATTGCGCAGTACTGGCTATTCTCTCAGACCTAATGTACCCCCTAATGAGTACAAATGTACCACTGGGAATATATGTACCCCAGTTTAGGAACCCCTATTCTAACTCATTTTACGAAAAAGAAAATGTACACACCTCTAGACGTACACAATGAAACAAAACCTCGATCCAAGAACTCGATACATTCTTGAATCCAAAACCTGTAATTGAAGCAAAGGGCATAAATAGTTGGACAAGATCCCCCTCCTAACAAGCGCTGAAGAACTGTGAGTTAGTCGTTCATAAAGTTTTTGTAACTTGAGAGAGAGAGAGAGGAGAGAGAGAGAGAGAGAGAGAACTTTGAGTATAGTTCAATCATCCCTCCCCATAACCTCTTAATTCAACTGATGGATTTATCTTTCAAGTCCCGTTACAAGGTCACCTTCCATTTGATTTCCTCTCTGCTTCTTTTCTAGAATCTTTAATATTCTCACTGATACTCCTACTAGTTCCTTTTCCTTCGAAGGAAGTCATATAGTGAACGAATCTCGCACTTTCCGTCGAAATAGTAAAAAGATATCTATGGCATGGTATTGTCAGTACATACGAGGAATTACATTATTCCCATGACAGACGAACGCATAGGACGTAATGCTGCGCGTATTCTAAAGAGAAGTAAGAGAGCAGATTGGAATAATTGCATTTAAGTCTCTCCTTCCGGTGTTTACTAAGGTACTAGAGACACTTTTATAAGGTACTAACAATATAGACAGTATTTTCGTGTATACAGAAAACATGTGGATACTTGTATTACATATATCAACCTAACGAGTTAAATTCATGACAACCTTGACAACGGTCTAAGTCCAGACTTGTTTAAATTGATTTAATGATGCTTTTAATTAGTTTGATTCCAAAAGTATTATACATACAATTCTAGGTCTGTTATCCACTGGCGTTACCTACTCTCTCCTTCGGATTTTCAAGTGATCGAAAACAGAGCTGTTGTTGAAGTCGTTACCTCTAATACTTTTTAGACAAATATTTTCTTTTATACAAATTGCGTAACTTAGGCTTCTTGAGTTTCATATTTGACTTTCATATTTTTTTGTTTTTATTACTTGACATGAGACAGGAGTTGATGGTGATTGTCTCACTGAAAGAAAAGTCATGGAAAATGTAAGAAACAGAAATTTACTCTGGTTCGGAGTGGAAAAAGCGCTACTTTCGAACAATCTTATCTACGTGACAACTTTGCCAAGATATCACTGATATCCGTAGAGTATATTCAAAGGCCAAGAACCTGAATCAGAAACCATCATGAATATCGTCTATTTTGATATAGGAAGTCTCACTGACGATCAGTATTCAGTAGCATCAGATGTTGGAAGTGTTAAGGACTACTTCAAATAAACCAGCAGTCCAAGGAAAAGTCGGGGACATAAACGCCCCAAATCATTAAGGAAACCGCTGCGCAGAGAATCGTGAAATAGACTCGTTGTGTTAGAATAATTAGATAGACTAGGTTATACTAGCGTTGGTCGTCTTATCTAATGACTGCTGGTTTATGACCTCTATCGTCGAGAGAGACTGATTAATGTGCAACGAAAGAGCATAAAATTAGGATAATTTAAAACACGACCGACTGAAATTCTCTAATTCCTGTCCCGTGAAAAACAGAAACGGAATCAAATACATAACTTATGGCGAACTTAGCAAAAGCAGCATTTTTCAGAAAACTTGAACAAGTGGGACTCATATTCACCACCTTGGCAAATTGTTTTGGAAAAGGAAATAAAAGAGTTTTAAGAACTTAACTGATTCCTCTATGCAAAATGACTATCAAACAGCAAATACTGTATGCAGATTCGTGATACACATTGAAGTGAAACAAAATCGCCGGTCTAGCAACATTAGAAAAAAAAAAAGAATTAAAAGCTGTAGAATGCATAAAAATGGCTGCAGTTTGTAATCAGCCAGCTTTTGGGAAAGGTAGTACTACAACAAAATATTTTGTTTTTAAATTGTGCATATAATATTGATTGTACGCTTTCAGTTCATTACACTTAAGGAATAGCACAAACTAATTTCAGATTCAATACGGGACATTCAGCATCCAGTGCCCTTTTGAGCAGATATTTCTACTGATGTAGTTTAGAGCAAATAGATGACACAGTGCTTTCGAAAGAATAACTCAAGTGGAAATAACTGAATTACTCTGAATACAATAACTGACCAACCAGTTATTGTATTGTAAAACGAATAACTGCCACTGATCTTTTTAAAAAAACTAACTGAGAGGGAGTGTTTTAGAAGGAATGACAATGCTTAAGTAAGCAGTGTGCTATCAAAATGCAATATTAATTTTCTACCGTGCACAACTTCGGAGCACTTTTGCCTTTCATTTTAGGTTCCATGTTATTAGAATTCTAGTTTTCAAAGTGATGTATAATCAAGTTCGGATATCATTCGTTCAAGGCTAAAAAGACACGAAACTTCTGAAAATTTGATTGCAAGGGGAACCATAATTATTGGCTCTCTGTATTGAAATATTCAAAGCACGAGTTTCTTTCAAGGATTGTGGGCCCGTACCGATTAGATGTTATTCAAAGTACTGACTTTGGTTAAAAGAAATTATGGACTTCTAGAATTTTTTTTATGGGGGGGTGGCGGGTCGAACTACAAGCCTGGATTAAACGATGCTCATTATATACATTCTTATAATAAAAAATAGGGTCAATCCTTTCAGACTCTTACGCGTTCATTGTTTCCTCACAAACCTCCTTTTCCAGCAGTTGTCACTCACTCCCTTGTTTATTGCCTGGTAAACTTTCTCCCGCTTATCTTCATTAGTCTTTATTCCCTTTCCAAGCCGAAGAACTCTATTCCATAAAACAACCATTACAACTGCATTAGAGTTTCGTGAATTTATAAATAGATAAAAAGTAATAAACGACATTTTCTTCCAAATTAAAATCATGAGTTTCTAAGATTTCAACCCAGCAATCTTGACATCCCACTGGACCCAGAGTGTAGCTGAGCAGCCATGCGTCAACTCTTGACAAATTAATAACAGTTCCAATTTCCTCCTACTAATGCAGGCTGATCGTATATCCGCGAGAAGGTCGATTTTTTCCCCTTCCTGCTACCGCATAACACCGATGTTTAAAGATATGATTAACGACATCCGAGCAAATCTCATTATAGTAAACACGAGTCTCAAGAATTATCGCTGTCATCTGGAATTTACAATCGTGGAGTTTATCGCAGAATTTATGCCCTCCAGCCTGGCTGAGAAGTTTTCTTCGAGACACCAAAGCCTAAATTTACGTCTCCATTTATTTTCATTCATCGGCGTTCGCAGAGGCATACAAGGGAGTCTGGGCTAAACACTCTTGACCCGAGACTTCGGGTTTCGAGGCAAAATTGAAATTTAAGATGGACACTGAATGTTGGTATTAGCGGGAGAGCGATGCGCCTTAACCTACATCACGATGTGCTATTTTGACATTGGATTGACTCACTGGATTTACTCGCTTCGTTATTTACCTTTACATTTTATAGAAAACAAAAATTTGACAGGCATCTTTTTTCTCGAATAAATTGATGTCAATGACAAGCGTCAGAAAAAATCAATTGAACAAAAAAGTTGTTTCATAGAAGTATATATAGCATGGTCTCCAATAGTATAAATATTGCAGCAGGTATATAATAATAATAATAATAATAATAATAATAATAATAATAATAATAATAATAATAATAATAATAATACTAAGATGATGACGATACTATAATTCTACTATTATCAGTGTTGCTGCTACTATAACAATAATTCTTAGAAAGACGGGGGACTAGTGGTAATATCAAGAGATTAAAAAAAAAGAAACTTATGTGACTGTATTAAGGTTAAGTGTTCTGTAGATGGGAACCTCGTTTAAAACAGACACGCAGTTGAAGGAGAGAGAGAGAGAGGAAAAAAAAAAGTGCTCGCAGTACTCTGCAAATATCAGCTACACAATAAATGTAAATGATGTAAGAATCAGTTCTGGTAAATCTAAATTTCTTCCCCCACTCCTTCAAGTATGAAAACCCGAAGACCATTAATCTTTTCTTCACGAAATTATATATATTTGATAAAGGACATACAAACAAACAAAATCTTGGCTCCTTTACACATGGAGAGAGAGAGAGAGAGAGAGAGAGAGAGAGAGAGACGCTATGGGATAACAGACGGTGGTTTCAAGTTATCTGTGGTTGCTATCGATTGGAGCGATCACGCCACATTGTGAATCATCGCTGCAAAATGTGCATTGAGTGGCCTCCCATGTTTGCAAAACTGAGTCACAGGTTCCTAGTCTTGGCGTCGGAGCTTGGTAACGCAAATTTGCCACAGCTCTTGAATTTCTTGTTGAATGCACTGTCACCATGCAGTTGGAAAAACTGAAATGCGTTTGTCAAACACTCTTACTTCATCCCCATTGAATTAAGCGCAGAAGTTCTGACTTTTCAAGTTTTTTTTTTTTTTTTACTTTATCATCATACACATTTTATCTCATTTTCCTAAAGGTTTTCAGATGTTGTTTTCCTCGGGTCTATAGGCTGAGCCACTGCTCAATTGGAGAGCACTTGGTCGTGAAAAGTTTGTATGCAGCCGCATAGAAAAACAAATATCCCAGAATCCCAAGTATTGTTATTCATCTAGACATGAACACACGCAGTGGGTAGACTTTGGGCATCATGTTTCTCTTTTCTAGTCTCATTACCTAGAATTGCAAGCCTGATCGCAATTTTTCAAAATTCGAATCGTGGATGTGCGTTCGATGGGCATCTAGGACTAACATTTCTTAGGGCCATTATAGCACGAGATTTTTTTTACTATAGAATCATATCCTGTCCCATATTCAATATCGGAATAATTATGTTTCTCCATTGTTTCTGTTTTTCCTTACGAAATGACAGGTGAAACGTAACCCATTATAAAACCCGATCTCTCGTATACTATACAGGGTGCTGTCTAAACCTGCTCGTTAAAAGACTGATCACAGAACTCTAATGAAATGGGTATAACGAGTCAGTGCTACTCTGGGTATCAGAAAACGTAAATAAAACCGAGTCGTTATTCCATCATTTGGATAAGGGCTGGAGGGACTCTGACTGCTTTTGCTTTGTACGTCGTCCGATCACCTATTCTGGACCATCCAATGAATGTCTTCATCGAAGTCTTTAGCAAATGTGGCGAATTTTAATTTTAGTTGCTAATTCTAGTTCTACTAATGCCATGTTATATTAGACTACACTTATGAGTGGTAGTTTCGTTAGTAGCCTACACTAGTGTAAATTCGGAAAAAACGTAAACTGCAATATTCCATTTCTAACATCATTCAACTTTTTCAGAGAGGTGTAGATATTATGCAAAATTTTATGATATATATACATATATATGGACATATATACATTATATATATATAGATATAGATAGATATATATATATATATATATATATATATATATATATATATATATATATATATATATCTATATCTATATATATATATATGAAATAAATTTACTGAATATCAACTGTATAGGATAATTATCAAATTAACTTACAATACTATTCACGAATAAAACTAATTTGTCCAAACTTTGTCCTCTCTGTTTATCTAGAATGGACCGAACTGACTAATGTTCAGTAAGTGCTATGAAAACTTTATTAATGAGACCAGTCATAACTATATAATAATAATAATAATAATAATAATAATAATAATAATAATAATAATAATAATAAAAGCAGAAGAGTGTGATCCTAGAAACGGCACACATAGTAAGAAGAGTGATGGACTCCTAAGGAGGCAGGATGCAACCCGGAACCCCACACTATAAATACCACCCAGTCGAATTGGAGGACTGTGATAGAACAAAAAAAAAAAAAAAAAAAAAAAAAAAAAAAAAAAAAAAAAATAATAATAATAATAATAATAATAATAATAATCATATATTTAACGGAGTAGATCAACCTAATGAATTAAGTTAGCCATAGAATTTCAAAAACAACTTTTTCTCTAATTACCGTAGGAAGAGTAAAGTTACCATTCACTTTCCTAGAATAGATTACATTTCTAATTTACCCAAATCTAAAGAATTCAACCGTTAAGGTCCAGCAGTACTGGGGCCTATCATTCAACTCGACACACTTTATACCCGGCCTGCAAAGGGTGGCTGCCACCATCATGATCAATTGCTCTCGTTCATGATCTGGTGTCAAAAGCATTTTCTTAAGACAGCAACCTCGATGCCACAATAAAAACTCCCAAAACATCTAGTCATTCTTCAGCTCCCCAGCCGTAAATGGAAACGGGGTCGCTCTAACAAAACAAGAAGTCAAGTACAAATAGAAAGATATTCCTCAAGTCTTATTGGGAACTAAAAACACTTGAAACTATACTCCGTTTTTTATCATCTGTCCACCAGCCTGTGGTGTTTGCGTATGGTAACACTGCGTCCCGGGCTTTAGATAGTTACATTTAGCTTACATTCAACAATAAAAATAATATCCTATTTCGAATATCAACGGTGTAATTCGCATACAGTAAATTACTAAAACACTTTTCAGTAGCAAATATACACCCAGATATCCTTTTATTTACCTAAACCTTACACACAGCATAACTATCTAAAGATCGGGACGCAGTGTTACCATACGCAAACACCACAGGCGGGTGGACAGATGGACTTGATGCCGGCTATCCAGGGACGTCACAACCAGGAACGGCACAAAAGCGTTCCTGCCATCCTTTCCGGCGCGTTTAGAATATGAATTTATACTGAATTGTAGGGCCAAAGTAGTACGTAAGTGGCTTAAGGTCAATGGCCAACGTGGGTGACTTATGGGGAAAACGTGAAAGTTAAAAACACGAGAATACAGAGAAAAGGAAAGGAAATAGAATAAACCAGAAGAGAATCCAGAACGTCTATTTTGATTTTATGGTTTAAAACTTTAGGGAATACAAATGATGCTGTGGTACTCAGAGAGAGAGAGAGAGAGAGAGAGAGAGAGAGAGAGAGAGAGAGAGAGAGAGAGAGAGTCCTAAATTCGAATTTAGCAATTTTGTTTTTTTAGCATCAATTTCTTTCTATTCCTATTTACTTTTCACGAATTTCTAGCAATCTATAATATTTTATTGTAAAACAATTGCACACGGGTTTTGTAAGTTGTTGATAACAGTTTTCAATAAATTACAAATGAATTGTTATGAAACGTCTGACAACTTACAAAATCATTAATCCTTCGGTTTCGACAGATCGAGTTAAAGAGGGATTTAAGGAGGCTAAACTCAGCTGGCGAATTCGAGGAGGGGAGATTAGCTTTAGAACTTACAGCCCAATTTTCCATAAGAATTTTTCCAATTTCTCCAACGGAGAATCTCGATGCTTCTCCAAATGAGTTTTCTGCATTTGCAATGGAAATGGTCTTGTTCTAGATAGAATATCCATATATCTACTCTTAAGACGCAAGTAGTCTCAGCTTTTCAAACCGAACGCTATAAACCAAATAGAAAATATGTCTATACGTGAATAAAGGACCAGCAGGGCTTAGTGGGTCCTGGGGACTAGATACTCCTACTGTCATCCTACCCCGAAGGACCCTAAAGGGGCCAACGCTACTCGCATTTTAGGATACTTGTCGGTGTCTCCACAATTTCTCTCATTTCTTGTTTACTGCTCCCCTCCCCATGCTTTCATTCTTGTTATGTTGCAACACTTCTTGATGACCAGATTTCGGATGTGATCAATCAACGAATCTCCTTGATTTACAGGTTGGAATAGTACCTAACGACTCTTTCCCTCTCTACTTTACTAAATTCACCGCCTGAGATGAGACATTTCATTGCACCACCAATAAACGCTAGACTTTAAAACGAGCTTTGAAGCTTCTCTTTGAGCAGCCATTTCCTAATTATGAAAAATGACACAGGAAAGAAGGAATGATCACTTCTAAAGGGGCAGTCATGACGGTTTAATTTCAGTATGCGAGTACACTGTGCCCTTCTATTTGTGCGCACTCATACACTTCCTGCTTCTGTCTTTCGTGGAAATCAACAGATATACCTGTTTACTGAAGTAACTGAGGGAGGGAAATTTGTTATAAACACTTACACGAGAGAGAAGAGAGAGAGAGAGAGAGAGAGAGAGAGAGGATAGCAACAAGAGAAAGACACAAAGTGTAGTGTGATTAAAGGGGTTGTTGGGATAGGAGGAGGCACAGTTAAAGGGGAAGCCTGAGAGAGAGAGAGAGAGAGAGAGAGAGAGAGAGAGAGAGAGAGAGAGACGACCTAAGTCGAACGGAATCAGATAGATGGACGGGGTTGGGTCACCTAGGAGTCTCATGATGATGGTAAGTTCTCAAGACTGCCATTTGGGGAAAAACAATCAAATACCGGCTGCTATATGCATACTTATGACTTTTGTTTGCTGGCTTTTGTCACGGAGAGAACTTCGGGGGAAAATAAGTATGATATGAATACAGTTTTCAGTCAATGGGAAATGGAGGACTGGAAACGTATAAGATCGCTTGGGTTATTCAGCGTTTCTGAAGAGGATAATGGGTCTGTGTAGAAGAGGAGAGTTGGGGATATGTGGGGATGGGGGCCGGATTCCCTGTTCTTATGGGTATGGTGGGGGACACCTCTATAAGGAAAGAGTGGCAAAGAAAACGGAGGGAAAATTAAGACACTGGAGCATGAAAAGATGGGATTTCGTCCAATGGAACGACGAATGACAAGAGAGGAGAGAGAAAGAAGGTGGTTGGTGGAAGTCTCTCTCTCTCTCTCTCTCTCTCTCTATCTCTCTCTCTCTCTCTCTTTCTCTTGTGAAGGGGTTGGTGGGAGGAAGAAAGGACATAACAAGTTAGAGCAAGATGAAAAGAGAATTAGGAATCCTTAATAGAGCATTTCCTTCCACCAAGAGGATTTTTATTTTACGAATAAACGACAAGCAAAAACGCGGGGTTACTTGGAAAGCTAAAGTGTACTTGGAAATCTAAATCCTCCCATTAGATAAGTAACCAAAATATCTGCCATTAATTAGTCTATAACAGAGCATTTTCACACAAAACTCAAACTTTCTGAATTACAAATTTGTTTAGTAGTATCCTTATTACGTCATTAAAAATCTTTTTTACCTTGTATTACTAATGGTAAAGGTCTACGCTGGTTTAGTTATTTAAGCCTGAACGTAAAAATCAAAGCAAAGCGATCCAACCTCCATTAAGTTCCTTCTCCCCTGAATTACATACTTATCTTCCCCAATATGTAATAATTTGTTGCCAGTCACGAAGACCATCCCTGCTACAATTTTGTAAAAATCCTACGTCATTTTTTCGATCACCCTTCTAATAAACGGACACATAAACACAATAGCATAATTTACTTGGCGTAAGCAATAATAATTTATTATTACAAGACGGTATTTATGCAGTTGTCTTCGTAAAGGTGTATTTTTACCTTAATTTTATCAACTAAGTGTTTAATTAATTCACTCATCTTTCCTTTTTTTCGTGCATGGAACCAGTGACCAACCTTTTCACCGGACAGTACAACTTCCACCGTTGTTTCTGGTATACCTAATGCAATAATGAGAGGACTTTGATACACTTTCAGTGTGGGTGCATGCAACTGCGTCTTTATATACGTTATGCATAATGATAAAAATAACATCCCAAAAACTGAGTGTTTTGAGAGCAAAAGGCAAAAGTTTCATTACCTCTCTTTCGGTATTCTTTATGATGATTGTCTGCTCGTTTTTTTTTTTTTATCGCGTGTTATCTAAAACCCTCATTTCCATTCTTTTCCTTCAGGCTTGGGCAAGCTGGGGCTATCGAATGTTCCTTAGCTCTGGCCTTCGCATGCACAATGTGCATGTTTATGGATAGGAAATGTTGAATGATTCTTGAAATTAAATTTAACACTTTACTTTCGGTTCATTTTACATATGAATTTCTCCACCCTGATACCGGAACAAATTCAAAGAATACCTTACTCTGGGTTTCTAAAGAATCGTTCATTTTTTCTTTTATTGTTGTGTTTGTTCTCCCGCGCCAAATCATCTCCCAGGTATGGTCAATCTTGATGAATAAATTCACTACTTTTACTCCTTATAACTAAATACACGAACATCTATTGTGTGCCTGTTGACCTTAGCGATGATTTAAGTACCCAGTAGATGGGCAATTGCAGTGGGTCACAATGGGAACGAAGTAGGGCATGGGGCTCAAGCCACATCCCCAAAAAATATCTGAGAATAAGAAGCACGGTGCCTGGAGCCAACAACCATTAAGTGGAAAGATAAAGATACACACACACATTATATATATATATCATATTATATATATATCTATATATATATATATATATATATATTATATATATATAACTTATCGTGCAAAATGACTAGTTTTATATATATTTAGGAATTTTATCGAAGAAAACTTATTGAATCTTAGATCTTTTATTAAAAACAAAAGTTAGCAAAGTTTACAGTTTTAAAATCCTAAGATTGTCAAGATTTTAGTCTTACGAGATCTTATTAAGTTACCCTTGGCTCTTGATGGGCCATTTACATAGGTTCAATCGGATGTCAATTAGAATACAAAATAAAATTTAACAATTATATTTCAACAAATATACCCTTATCTCAATATATACAAGATATGTCAAAGTAAATATGAACTAAACAAGGATCACAGCATTAAAGAAAATCGACGATAAGCGACACGCTGCATTGGAGCCGACATCAAGCAAGGCAATACGGTACAAATCAGATGTATGGGACCAATATCCTTACAGTAATTAGGCAAGAGAGAGGAATTCTGTAAATACATTAATACTGCATCAGAACCTCTATCATTAACTTAAATTTATACAATTATATACAAGCCGGTCAGTGGAGGGCTGCTTTGGTAGTTATCTGTCAGGATTTTACACATTCACTCTATACCTCGGATGATAAGAACACCAACCACCCAAGGATACAAAACTGAGTTACTGACACCTTCCGACAACGCCATCTATTGACAAGTTTGTTCAAGGCTTCTTAAGACAATACTTCGACAATTATAAAGTCAAAATAAATTGATTTTTAAATTTTTATTAAAAACAAAAGTTATCAAGGTTTACAGTTTTTTTAAATCCTTCGATCAAAAATAAAATATGCTTATAAAGTCAAAATTTACATATTCTTTTTATTCGTGCACAAAAGATGTCAATTATAATCTAGATTTGTAAAAACCTTTGTTAAAATAAATCAAATTAGAAGTCAGACTCTCCAATAGCATTCAAAAGTGATTTTTCAAAATCTGTCATCCTAGTATCTGGATTCATATATAATCCTAATTCCCCTCCTTTATTTAAAAATGTTGTAAGAAATTCTTAGATTTCCTGTGACTTGCTGGTAAGAAAACCATACACACAGCTTATTTACTAAATCACCGAAGAAGAGACACAGAATTTTCTCCTCAAGCCACATTCCACTCTCCTGAAATTTTCAAGTTCCTGATCCTTAGGGCGTCCTTCTTGGCGATTTCTTTCAACATAATACTTTTAACTGTATTTATATTTCCCATGGCAAGTCTTCCTTCTTGAGTCATACTCTCCACTGATCCTTCATCTCGCCCATGATTATGTTCTATACTTGAAATGACGTCCGATATTTCTAAATTTGGTTTTATTTTTCAGCTACATCCAAACGCTGATCTTCTAAAACATTCCCATCTCTTCGTAGTAGCACGGGATGGTTTTTTTTTAGTATACATATAATCTTTATAGCACAGTTTCTCTCGACCTTTATTACTACGCTCAATCTAAAGCTACGTTTTAAGAGAAAGATCTTGTAATCATTGTAAATAACTACCAAAAGAGAATTATCAATACAAATATTTATTGCTAGTTTGCTCGTTAGCAGTTACTAATAAAATAACATCGTTTCCTTGTAACCACTGTAAATAACTGTCGGATAACGGTAGGTAATTTGTCGGTAGGGGTTTTGTCAGGCATTCGAAAATCAGTGACATTTTCATGTTATGTTTTCTAGCTGCTGGATTATTCGTTTCATAACTTCTATTCATTACCTTCAACTGTGTTGTCTTTTTCCTGAGTTCCCATCTGGTCCAATATCTAATCAATGAATCAATGCCCTCACTCCAGTGTCTGTGGGTATTTCCACTTGTCGGTGTCCTGCCACTTCCAAATCTAACACATTCCTAACTGATTTTCATCCCTTCACAATCGACTTACCAGCTTCTGAATAACTTCTCTCTCAGCTATATCCTTGTGTGATACGATTTTCCCCCAGTACCCGAGTCATGCACCTAAGCCTTTTGTAGCCACGCCCTTTGCGAATTAATATTTTGTTCACATTCCTTCGACAAACGAATGCATCTCAGACATCCCATGACTGCTACCCTATATATTGTGTCATGACATGGTAGCATTCGATCTTTTATTTAACTTTGTGACGCCTACTTCATGGGTCATTCTGCTACTCTACTTAATCATAAAAATTAACTTTTTCCAGGGTTAGAAAGACAAATTCTATTCACTCGTCTACAGCAACTTACGAAAACACAATTGGAATGGATAAAAAGATGAGACGAAAAAAACATTCCGGAAAATTATTTCGGTGTCCAAGAAAAACGATTTTACCCTATGAATGATCTTCCCTCAAGAACCTAACTTTATAAGCTAATAAAAAAAGTTTTATTTTAAAAACTCCTTGTAGGAAGCGCCGAAAAACATAGTCCTTTTTAAATTCCAAACCACAGTTGTCTTACAAAGTCATAAAAAATATTTCCCAGCAAGCGAGCAAAAATAGGTTCAGGTTGTTGCAAAGGAAAATTTTATAATTTGAGAGGTGGAGGAATTCTCTTCCTTGCAGTGAGAAAAATAAATTCTCCATCCCATCTTCAACACGTCTAGGAACTTTCATAAAAGAAAGTGCCTGAAAGCGTAGCGTGACATTTGTGAACACAAGAAGTTTTTCCACCGTAAGAACAAAGTTAATTTGTAAAACCTTTCCCGATCGAAAAGAAAAATAACAATAGTTCTGTCAGGAACCTCGGAAAATTAAGACCTATTCGCGAATCGCAAAAATATCTCACAGAGGTTAAGCTCAGAATTGATGAGCGTTTGTTTTTTTTTTCATTTCATTTTCGGTAAGAAAGTTATTTTGATATTAAAGTTCAATCATTTACGAAAAAAATACGTCGGTCCGGACAGCATGAATTATGTCTTTTTCAATAAGAATATGACAAAGGGGAAAAGGAAAAACTGACAAAGTTTGTAAATTTATTTCCTTATTAATGCTTTTAAAATAATCGTAAATGATTTTTGATGGTCAACTGTACTGTTATAAATATTTGTTACTAAGCGGAGGAAGAGCTTTCGTTTCGAAGCTACGAAAGACTCAATTACATATCGCGCACTTACGGTGGAAGTAATTAAAGATAACATTAGATATCAGAGATAACATCATGTGACCTTCTGAATATCTTATATCTATATTTTCTGAACGTAAAACCGAAAGTCATTAGATATCTTTTGTAAATCTAAAGCTCAATATTCAGCGGAAAAGGATTCTGGGAGGGTTGGGTGGAATATCTGAAGAAAAGGCGATATACTTATTGAAAATTAGCTATGAAACCATGAGACCAATAATTATCCATGTTATGCGTAGGTTGTAGTAAAACTTCTTGAGCGGCTATAGAGCATTTGATTAATAATGTCAAGCTCATAGTGATGACGGAGTGGCTGCAATTCCTTCGAGCTTCGAGATGCGAAACTGACAAAAGCAAATTAACTAACAAACAAATCCATACAAATTCTGCCGTGATCTAACGATCGCAGGTTGAATTTTTAACGTTTTTCTGTCTAGTATCTTGTATTTTGAAAGGCCTGCATCTGGTGATAAATTATTTTCGTTCTTTCCAGCCCTGAAGGGAACGGGAAATAGAAGGGTACAAGGAAGAGAGTGACTTATCCCAAAATATATACTCCTACTGAAACAACGAAGGCTTCAGGAATTGGAGAATCTGAGACCTGGAATACAAGACTGTTTACCGTTTTCTGCCAACTGTGAAAATTTCTGTTTACTATATCATATGACACGGTGGTTGTGACTAGAGTTTCGTCAATGGCCTTCGAGCCCTGCTTAACTTTGTCAGGAATACATTCATGATCAATTATATATCCTTGACAAAAGTTTCACTCTTAAACTTCGTGCTATATTCAGTGCCCGTCTATCAATATACCCATTTCTTTCTTTACTGAACCTTTTTCACAATCTTCAAGATCTATGAATAATTCGCCTAACATTCGAACAGGCAACTGTTCAGCAATTTTATTCAAGTCTTTCTATTCCCTTAGAATGATTAACAGCTCACTTAATCATCATCATCAATTCAAGAAAATCAGGCACTGAAAAACTAACCATAAGCTAAAACTAATTTGTAAAATTCCCCCAAACAAAAGGAGAGACCACATTCACGGGGGCTCCAAAGCTCATTCTTTATGCATATGAAAATGGAGTTAAAAATGGAATATGATGACATGAAGATAAAGCTCGAGAGATCTAATGAATACAAAGGAGGGAGAGGAAACGGGAGGGAGTTCAATAGACAAGTGGAGAGAATGGGGAGAAAGAGAATGGAGTCCTGACGAGAAAGGGACCGTTGAGAATGGCGGGATTTGAAAAACGTCACTAGGAAGTAGTGCTGCTGCTGTTCGTGGCTGGGAGCTGAAAGGGTTTGGGGGCGTGGGGAGAGAGAGAGAGAGAGAGAGAGAGAGAGAGAGAGAGAGAACCCCTCTTCATTAAAACAAAATTAGTTTGATTATTTACAAAAAGTCTTACTTATAGAAAACCATCCAAACAATGACACAAAAAACATACTACTGTATTTTTCTTTTGTTACTGGATTGTAACTGGAATCGATTTGAGAGGAGTTCGACTGACTTAGAAAGGCAATTTAAGGAACTGATTAGATTTTGCCTGTAGGGGTTTTATGGGCTAATTTAACAAGAAATAAAATGATAACGCTAATTCTGAAGGTAATTTAACAAAATAAGAAGGGCACAGAAGACTATGGTAAACAATAAAAATACGAGACCACAGCTAATTTTGGATGGAAATTTTACAAACTAAACATGAACAGCTGATTTTAGAAAGTCACAATACGCAGGATAATGCTGAATATTGGAAGATATTTTCACGAAATAAGCTGGATACAGATGATTCTGGAAGGCATTTTAACAAAATAATCTGGACAGCTGACTCTGGACGGATATTTATAGAAATAATCAAGATCAGAATGATTCCAGGAGGCAATGTAATGAAATAAACCCGATACAGAGAATTTTTGAGGTCAGTCTACGATGGAGGTCAGTTTACGAAATATGCAGGATAGAGCAGATTTTAGGAAACAATTGATCACATTATGCAGGATAAGGCTGATTTTAGAAGGCATTTAACGAAATAACCAGGCAGTTTCACGAAATAAGTAAGATGCAGCGAAATATGAAGAATACAGCTAATTTTGCGAAACAGTTAAAAACAATATAGGCTGAACACAGCTAAACTGGGGAGCAATTTTACGAATAAGCAGGATACGGCTAATTTTCAGACGCAGTTTACTGAAATACTGTAATCAGGATACAGCATGACACTAATTTTTAGCGAAACGTCTTAAAGAATCATTTGAGAAGAAAGGGAAATACCAGACATTATATTCAACATATGACTGCTTGAAATTTCTGTACAGTGAATATGAACACGTTTCCTAAAGAGCTTGAAAGTTGAACCTAACAATCAACAACTACGGCAACAATTCCGATTCATTAGGGCCATACAAAGAATGGAGTATATGGTTTCTCTTTATCTCAAGCCAAAGAGACACGCCGTGGCTGTATGTCAGGTCCCCTGACAACCGAGAAAGATAAAAATGAAACCTTTACAGGAAATAGAAAGCCTGATATCGGAGGTACTGTGAAACAGGAAATGAAATCTTGACTTCTTTTTCATGGCAAAATGTGTATTAAGTTTCTCAGTAAATTTATTTTTCGTAGTGGTAAAGAATTAGGATGGGGATTTATTTAAATATCTAGATTACGATGAGTTTGCAAAAATCTTACAACAATCTTAAAGCAAAATGTCGTGATTGAGTTTATTTCTTCTAATATCTATTAGTTCATATTATCCTAAGAAATAAATTATGGGACGAAGGTGCAACGTAAGCAAAGAGTTATGGCTGCCACATCAATCATTAAACTTACTTTTTAGTCTCCCTTTCAATTCGATTGGTCATCAGTGTTCATGAACAATAAGTTCACTTTTAGAACTGCGTATAACATGAAGAGTGCAAAAACCATTGCATACTACAGTATTGTGAATATAAAACACTAAGGTATATATAAAGAAAAATGTTCGAAGACAGAGACTGCAATACCAGAGCAGGGGGGATTTTCGCACAAAGAGTAAAACTGGAGGGATCAATGGGAATCGGCAGTGAGGTGGGACACTCCTGTCTTTGCTGCCGTCCCCTTTGTATTCCAAACGAGAGGTGCAAATTGTGCTTCCATGATATGAGGGGAATTTCCTCCTAGGCAAATTGTATCTGAGCACAACGCGGAAATCTGCTTTAATAAAACGTACCCAACACAATGAGCAAATCTCTGGGAAGGGAAATGGCATCACTGCAGCGTATGGAATGTTTACAAATGGTCAATCAACTCGATATGAAAGTTTTTCTTTGTTCCTCGAGGGTTACGGTTACATTTATGAAGATTTATACGGCTCAAGATGGGGTTGTTCATTTATTTCATGAGTAATAAGACACTAACGGCATTTCGTTTCGTCATTCCTAAAATGTTATACAATATTCACTAGAACTATGCTTTACAAAAACTAAAGGAAAAAGGAAATCTCTGTCCTTTAAGCTTTTACTGTTCTGCCCTTAGTCGAATCTCAGCCAGAGTTTCCTTTGTTAACACGCCAAACATATGTCAGCAAGGAGAAACATGGTTTTATTTCTATTTCTATGGATCATTCACTATAGCATAAAGTTTCATGTATACAAACAGTATAACATGTGTCTTGAGGGTCCCTCCTTAACTTTAAAAGTTGAGGGAATTGTGGCGAGCAATGTACGAAGTCAAGAACCCTTCGAGCTAATATAAGGGAAAAGGGGTTATATAGCGGACCTGAAATTTAATGACTTCTGGGTCTCCTTCAAAGTTAAGAACTCCGAAACATTTTTGAAATTTAGGGTACAGCGAGCGTCACCTAAGAACTCATAAAGTTAAAATTTCTTAGGGTCCTAAATAATTCTATATTTACTTGGGATGTCTTGAAATCAAGGCACTGTCTAATAAATGAAGAGTTTTTTTGTTATATTTGGAAAAATATAACTTATTTCTACAGGTCTTGTCTTGCAAGACAGCTGGAACCGCGAGATATCTTTTCAATTCAAAAGTGTTTTTTTTTTTTTTTTTTTTTTTGACATCTAGTAAACAAAACACTAAAAGGTAAGACCCGAATTTATCTTGCCATGGTAACAGTAAAGATTTTCTACAGCATCTTGTGTGACAGGGTTATCCTTCTCATTTTGCAATGTTAAAACTATTTACATTTCGTCGCTCTGGAAGCTGTAAGCGACATTTCCACTTTACGAAGTGTCACAAAATTCGGGTTGTTTATTCGGATAAAGGCAAAAGATTTTAAATGTATGAATCTTTATTAAATTGAAATTTTTTCGGCATACAATTTTTTTTTTTTGCCCTGGTTAAACTTGAACTTCCCTCTGTCTTTACCAAATTAAAAATCACAAAATTAATTATACAATTAAAAACTCAACCGTGTAAGAAAAGAGAGATTGTTATGTGTATAATTACCACTGTCACTTTTCTAAAAGGACATTATTTATTACGATAAATAAACACTATATACCGGCAAACACTGTTCATGTTACTACGAAGGCTGCTTAAACCACAAACTAATGCCATTTAAAAGTAAAATAACTCCTTTAAAGATAATCTGGATATAAATTTGCATCGTGTATCGAGTAGAAAAAAATAAGGCTCTCAGAAAAAAAAATGCTTCACCATTTCTAAAATCCCAACAAATTGGAATATAAACGTATAAGCCATCTTTTTATTAAAGAAAGTCTGTGGAAGGATAAAATGTACCATAAGTAGAAGAAATGCGATTATCAAAGGGAAAAATCCATCATCTTTTTAGAAACCACGTTCAGTATCTGAAAAATGTGATGAAGATTCAACCGAAAAAAAGCTTCTAACAAAAAAAAAAACTATATCGTTCCTTTCCGTTTCCTTAAATAACACATTGGAATATACTCTTTCACTTATAATTCCTAATTTGAGGAGAGCATTGTAGCCTTAAATATGACCCAAATCATTATATAAGGTTTAAAATTCAAACCCCATTTTATAGGAGATTTAAACGTAAAACAAATAATCTTTAAAAGAAGATTTAAGAAAGGAGGTATGCTCTGTGAATTAAGAGGAAGATATGTGGTTCCTTAAAAAGGAAAAAAAATCATGCTACATCGTTTTTTCCGCTTCCTTGAATAACAACACATAAGGGATATTCACCGCGATTTATGTTACGGCTCTTGCACGCGCGTGACGTTACCAGCAAACAAAATGTCATCCTTAGCTGACATGCTACGCGCGCAAAGAATTCCGAATCATGGTCTCCTAACAAAAAAAAAAAAAAGGATATGAAAAGAAGAAAAAAACGAGTAACTCTGGACCACACAATATAAGTTTTATCATCGCCACGCTATTTGTTTGCGGGAACCGTGTTGAAAAGGGAAAATAAATACAAGTCTTGGCTTCCTTCTCCTGCATTTCTCCCTTTTCGTGTCGTCTTCATATCCAGAAAGACGGCTCTCGTCCAGCTACCCCTCTCTCTCTGTCTTCCTCATGGTGTTTCCATCGGTATCTCTTTCATCCATTTCTCTTTCTCTTAATCTTTCTCTCACCAAGCTATAGATTTCCAGCAGCTTCTCTCTCTCTCTCTCTCTCTCTCTCTCTCTGAACAAAATTCTTCCCCGTGCTGACATTCTCACTCATTCTCTATCTCTGCATCTTTCAACAACCTATACTATTATACTAAATCCATTTAAGTATGGGGTTTGAGGTGTGGTCACATCCGAAAACGAGTGACGCCGCATTTTTGAGTTTGTTGTAGGCCCAGTTATCCCAGTAATCTCCTCTGGGAATCATAATCCAGAGTCACAAGGGCCTTTACAGATAATCTCGGTCCATTAAAAGTTGGCTCCCACTGACTAATGCGTAACGCAAGACAATTTCTCTCATGATTTTCCTTAATGATTCTCGGCAAACAGTGAATAAGATGGTCTCTTTCATTTCAGACAATTTGTATAGTTGGTCGGAGTTTCTTTTCATTTACAGAATTTAAGGGCTGCTCGTCGCAGCAGCCATTCGTTAGATTTGTTTAAATCAGTTAGTTTTAGAGCTTTATCTTTTATTCACATCTTGAAGCCTGTCTTCTAAATAAATGTTTGATGCCTCGTGCTTCTTTACAAATTCACTCAACTGTGGCCTTAGACAGGACTTCCTTGTTGTTTCTCCAACTTGATATATTTCGAAACATTAGAGATAATATCTCGTGCCTGAATGGTTCCTTAATAACAGAAAAATGTTATTTAACACCTGACATAGACGATAGATGTTGCGCCTATGCCAATTTCCGTTGATTATGATTAAGAATGATCTAAGTCAATAACCATTAGAAGTTCTAATTTAACACAAACTGACTATAGTTATTTAATTTAACATAAGTTCCTTTTTCCCATTGTATTTTGCCTTAAAATGGGGAGTTTGGCAACGTTCGTAAAAAGGCGCCATTCCTACATCAGCACTAAGTAGCCAGTTATAGCCTGCACCCAGACCTCTCTCTATCCCAACAAGTTAGTTTTCATCCAGCTGGCTCTGTCTGTTTCTCTCTCTCTCTCTCTCTCTCTCTCTCTCTTACTCCTTCTCTCTCAACAAGCTAATCATCATTCAACTCTCTCGCTCTTCCAGGTTAAGTTTCCTCCAGACGTGCAGACGTGACGGTGCTTATACAGGCAGGCATACCTTGAGCTTTGCAGCCACTGTGTGTATTTTGCGTGAGTGGAAACAAGCAATTTACACTTGCAGGTACATGATCGCAATCATCCTACGTTACATAGTTACGATGCAAACACAAATGAAAACAATAATTAATTACATTCACGTTTAACTAATGGTTTACTATTTCTCGGGGACCTTAGTTTAAAAATAGCTACATTTAGGAGTAAAATAAATTCATATACAATGTCCATCAATTTGGATTCTCAGACTGTAACAGGCCGTGCACACGCATTGATGTTGTCAACTGTTTGTTGTCAACTGGTTTTTTCTCGAAAATTTCGGACTTATTTTTTTTTTGAAACAAAAAACTTGACCTTCAAGAATGAAATATTCAACGTATTTGCCTTCTAAGTTGATCTGTTACTACCGTTGCAAATGGTAAGAACAAAAAACAGTCGCTAGGATGAATGTGCGTGTATATCTGTTTGTGCGGTGTGTGTGTGAGAGAGAGAGAGAGAGAGAGAGAGAGAGAGAGAGAGAGATTGTGTGCTTCTATTTTTTTGTGGCGCCTAATTACACATTGACTTGTGAAAGTCTCTTGAACACCTACAGCCATCTGAGCAAGTGTTGGCACAAACTAACCTCTAGATTGAGTAACCTTAACTCTTTCCTTTCCTGTAAATCATTATTGTTTTCATAACTTTAGAGCATTAGTAGTTGAAACAATATTCCTCTTTGCTGATGTAAAACATGAAATTAAATTCCGGTAGCCCTGTGTACCATTTCCTTTTGATTCTGTATTCTGTCCTAGGGCTTGATTAGGTCTACTGCTAGATTGAAACTTTTCCACAAGGACGGGCGCTGCCTTTGAAGTTTTTTGTTTCTTTGACTTCTATGAAGAGCTCGTTTATTTATTACTTTTTACCAACAGTTTCTAAACTCGGATCGATAATCAACTTTCATCAAGTTGTAAAATCTTTTAAGCTCTTCGTGCGAGTCTTAAAGAAATCTGTCTAAATAATCATGTTCCTGATACAATGTAGATGTCATCAAATGAAAAAATAAGAACACAATCGTTATTACTATTACATCTGAAGTACTTAATGCTGAAGAATAAAACTCAAGAAATTGACATTTCAGTTTTTGACATTGAAGAAAATTTCTTCTGTTTTGTATATGCGATTATTATCTATTTCCGTCAAGGAATATGCTCAACACTTGTAGCATCTACATTCTATACAAAAAGGAACTGTATTTCAGTATCTTTCGTCCTTTCATAAAAGTAACACGCATTTCATACTGTTATGCACTCCTTGATGAGTGACACTGATGAAAACTAGGCCTGACACGTTCCCCTCGCAGAATAAAAACTATGATTCATTCTTTTTTTCGAGCGGAAGCATCACAAGGCCAACGTTGGAACTCCCTCACCTCATCCAGGGGTGATTAGTTGGTCGGTGGTTAAGTTTGTCGATTGCAGTCTGAATGACTGAGTAGTTCATCTGTTTACATCCGTCATGTCATTTAATTTGGCTCCTCCAGATTCTTCTCAAGGGCTCGGGATGAGTTGCACTTGAGAAAATGTTCTGCTTCCATTACCAGCTTAGGAAAACCCCGCGGATAAACGATCGTTTTCCACACTTTTTGAAATTAACGGCCTTAAGATTTTTTCTTCATTATGAAGAAGGTTGTTATATGCTCTAAGACTTTGCTACTAGAGATAATGTTCATTTTATATCATTATATTATGATACCGAACAAGAACAAGCTGACACGGTCCATCAGAAAAGAGCATAAAATATTATACAATTCTGTGACTTGGAGGACTCGGAAAGCCGTTATTTATAAAGAGCAGCTGAGATAGTAAAACACAAAAACACGGAGAATAAAGTGGAAAACGGAAGAAGCAAATCTAGAGTAGGCAAAGCTCGACGTGGAATAAAGAATATGATAATGGCCGCCAGAGTAAATCTCAGGATCAAGATGCCGATACGAGACAGGTATGGTCTCTGAGGTCTCAAAAGCTTCCGAGTGACATAAAAGTTGACAGACCATACGTGAGCTGACACACACTAGTGGATAGGCAGAGATCGTTTCCCAGAACTCAAGGACATAGTTTTTTTTATGGCCAGAAGCCATACTGAAGTGATTTTTTTGTGCCATAAAAGTGTCAGGAATGTTCATCATAAAATTGGTTTCGATTTCTGCCGAGGGTTGCGATGTTACTTGAGGATATCAAGTGTCAATCATTAGAGGGTATGAGAGTACGTCTCTCCATATTTTATACAGAGAACCATCTGACTTCTGTACACTTCTTTCCAACCAAAACAGTCCCGAAAACAACATAAAAAATAAACTGATAGCTAAAAAGTAATGAGATAGCATAAGATGGCGCCAGGGTAAAGAAGGTCGATGGAAAAAAATGAGATGGAGAAATTAAAGAGGATCCATTTAAACGGGCTGCTTTTATTATCATAATCATTATCATTACCATCACCGCTGGGAAAAAACGGCCGACATTTTTCAGGAAATCTAATAATATTCCCCATTAGCACGAGGCGCCACTAACATCAGCCCACTTGAAATTAACCTCATCTGCAATTTACATCGAGGTTTTGACGATTCTCATTTACCTCTCTCTTGCACGGTCCCTCTATTTTCTATTTTCAGAGAGAGAGAGGAAAGAGAGAGGAAGAGGAAAGAGAGAGAAGAGAAAAAGAGATAGAGAGAGCGAGAGAGAGAAGAGAGGAGAAGAGAGGCGAGAGAGGAGAGAAGAATATAACTTCAAGGGAAAAATAAAGAGGTCTTCGTTAACACAACTATGTAATGGAAAATTTAATCATCACGATCGCTGTTTTTCGGAAAATTTTTAGAAACGTTGTATATTAATTATTGACGGAGGAAATCAGCTGATGAAAGGGCTGAATATAAGAATAAATTACAAGAGCAAAATGTATTGTGATAGCTCTGATTATCTGTGTGTGTATGTATGCAAGTGTTATTCATGTATGCATATGAATTTTTGCCACATACACCATGACCTATTTTTTAGTTTCACAAATACTAAGCCACAAATGTCGTTTAATATCCAATCCACTAAACTTCGGGAATAACGTACGCCCAAGAGGAATCATAACTGATAAGTGCTTGGTTACCAGTGGGATTCGACCGCTGCCTAGTTTATAATCTATTTGCAAGGTCCTTGGATCGACCCAGACCTGCTACCCAATCTGTCAACACAGCTCTGAATACTATAAAAAGCAAAGGGTGTGAGACCATCAGCCTCATCATTATAAGAGTTACTGATAATCGGAAGCCTCTGTGCTTCTGTCACCACCCCTCTACATGTGGTGAAGATGATTGTAAATGAAGCAAGGGAGTAACCAAAGAAGTTTTCTTTTCATTGAATTTCAATTTAAAGTATTAACTTTACACACACACACACACATATTCATTTATTTATAAAATTTATATAGTGTGAGCGATACGGCAGACGTTTACTTAACCCAATATACACCCTGTTGACGAAGCAAAAATTTAGATGCCTTGCAGTTAGTCGGCTGCTATCGGTCGCAACATCGAGGGAGAAGGAAGAAGCCAAACCCCTCATGCTAAAATTATATCTAAAATCGTAAACCTACCACCTCCTAGAGCTACGAAAACTAAGGGAAAAAAAGACTATGAAAGAAATTATGTGTGCATGTCACCATACATTTCCACAACAAAAAATTAACACTCTAACTGGAGGGCCCAAGTTTGATTCTATGGGCAGGTGCAACGGGTGAGGCTGCCGTCACACCAAACCGAGGCACCTGAGATTCAGTTAAAATCTCAATCGCGATTCCTGAATCAAATTACCTCCTTATGGTGGAGATGTCTATACGATCTCAGATCGGCGGCCGATTGGAACACGAGAAATCAACAGCTCCATGACGACTGACGTACTCGGAGACGCGTGTCCAGTGTGGGAAAATCTACTTATTAAGTTCCTCGAGGGAGCCGCCCTTGAACGTAAATTTAGTTGGGCTGCTGAAGCACAGGCATCCGGTGCGGCCAATTTTATTTGATCTACGTCTTTCAACGGCGTGAGAAGCTGCAGACGCGCAGCATCGGGAGTGGCCGTAGCCTTCAGCTTGAGAGCTGTGCAGTTGGTCATGCACCTGGCAGTTAGTCGCCAATGAAGTTGTATCCATGGTGGGCAGAGTGCTAGCATTCTCACAGTTAGCATTCTCATTCCAAAATTATTTAACTGTTAGGACCCGGACGGTTAACACCAGTTAGAACCACAGCCATCAAAGGGAAAAGATGTGTTAGTGAGGAACACACATTTATACATACATACATACATACATACATATATGTATATATATACATATATATATATATGTATATATATATATATATATATATATATATATATATATATATATGTATGTATGTATGATGTATGTATGTGTGTGTGTGTGTGGTGCTGCAATTAATGTTACATCATTGATATTATGGGCCATAATGTGAGACAATAACGAGGATATACTCGTATACTCAAAAGTATGAATTTAAACTGTATTCATAGATTTCTTGCAAAGAATCAGTCATCCAGGCTTAAAATCAACCGCAATAATAACTAGTTTCCACCAAGGACGGAATCTTCATTTACCTGAAAGGTTTCGAAAGAGAAGAACTTTTATAAAATCAACGGGATATCAAATACTTTTCCCGGTGAAAACGCTAACAACAGCCAAGTCTACAAAAACAAAATGTTCTCGTTGGGACGGGAAAAAATAATCTAATTTCCGCTTCTGTCAGCTCAGCATCTTGCAGCTTTTCGAACAGGCGAAGGAGAGACTTTCGTTTTACTTTAATCATCTTGAAAATTTAGATATATACACAATCACAAAACTCGCATTTAATTAAATACACTAACATGCACATACACATTTATCTATCTCTCTACTTCTTTGGGATGAGGCTGCTAGTCCTACACCCTTGTCCACCACAATCGACCAATCAGTAAGCACATATTTCACTACTTTACAAATGTCCTTTAATACCTAATTCGCTCTACCTCGGAATTGATATATTTTCATATGTGTAAAGCGAAGGGGGATTTTTTAGTTGATAATAATTATTATCAACTAAAAAATTCACCTTCGGTTTACATATGAAATATATCAATTCCGAGGTAGAGCGAATTAGATATTAAAGGACATTTGTAGCTCGAATAATTTATATGAATCACGTTGATGTGATGATTTTATATATATAATAATATAATTATTATATATATATCTATATATATATAGAGATATATATAGTATATATTATATATAATACATACACTACAGAATATATATATATATATGTTTGTAGTATGTATGTAGTATGTATGTATGTATGTATGAATGTATGGCCGTTTTCCCAGCAGGAATTGCCCCAGAGAAAAACACAAGGGTCTTTGCTACTTTTGAATATTAAGGATGGCTCTATTCAACAAAAATATACTGTAAGAGCCACTTAAACACTTTAACCGCTACATAGTAAATGATCCTCGTATGAGACAAGCATTCTGTAACATTTGCCCCCCTTCATACACCTATACAGAAGGATCATCAGTGAACGTCGAACCCACTATGAAGACTGCACCATCCTCTCTTATTCTGCACGCTTTCTCGCCATTGACAAGATGGTTCTTTAATATCTCAGAACAAATAAAGAAATAAGAAGGTGCCCGCCTGTTAAGATTTACATGTTTAAAGACTTTAATCAACAAGATTAAACTTAGATAAGAATAAGAAATTGCTTCTCTGTTGGAATAAACATTAATTATCAGGTATTTATGTTTATGTACATTGACCATAAAATTTTTATACATTTTATTTTATAGTCATACATCACACACACACACACACACACACACACACACACACACACACACACACACATATATATATATATATACCTTTGTTTATACATAGCACCATGTTTTATATACTTCGTGATCAAGTTATTCATATATATATATATATATATATATATATATATATATAATATATATATTACGTATATGTATATATATATATAGTATAAATTATGATATATATATATATGCATATATATATATATATAATATATATACACACACACACATATATATATATATATATATATATATATATATATATATATATATATATATATATATGAATAACCTGATCACGAAGTATATAGAACGTGATGCTATGTATAAATAAAGGTTTTTGCCACGAAGGAAAAATGAAAAGCGAGATAGCCAAGCACTTTCGGTCTAGTGCGACCCTTTACTCAGGCACGCCTGAGTAAAGGGTCGCACTAGACCGAAAGTGCTTGGCTATCTCGCTTTTCATATTTCCTTCATGGCAAAAACCTTTATTTATATATATATATATATATATATATATAATATATATATATATATATATATATATATATATATATATTAAATAATATATATATATATATATATATATAAAAATCATCTGAGTCCACGGGAAAAACATATCACACACACAGACACATATATATAAATGTGTGTGTGTGAGTGTATGACGCATAGGAATTTTATACTCAATAGGCATAAAAATAAATATCCTATATTTATATTCTAACAGTGATTCGATTTCCCATTTTTATATAAGTTTACTTTTCTTTGGTGAAACTGGCATGGAATTTGGAAAGGAGTTTGGGGGAAGGCTATGAATACTGTATGAAGGAAGTTAAAGACGACTGAACAAGAGAACAAACATACAAAGATTTTTGAAAGGAAGAACATACGAGAGAGAGAGAGAGAGAGAGAGAGAGAGAGAGAGAGAGAGAGAGAGAGAGAGAGAGAGAGAGAGAGAGAGAGAGAGAGAGAGAGAGAGAGAGAGAAAGAGATTATTTATTTTTAAAATTTTCTCTGGAAACTGCAATATTCTATAGACCAAGTTCACTGAAAAAATATATGAATCTCGAGTGCCAAATTACCATAATGAAATATTCTCAGCATTTATAGTTATCTGAACAAACAGCAACGGAACGACTGATGTTGTTCAGTAGGTTTCACAAATAATAACTGACAATGATTATCTCCCGGATATTTTGGAGCTTACGTTGATAAACTGAAATCAGATATAAAAAATATAACAGATGACAGATGAATTCAGGAGTCCATAAAATGAAACTGATAAGGTGAAATCTAATATTACATTTGATATCACTATTACAGCCAAGAACATATTCACCCTGAACTGAACTGCAGTAGAGTATAGAAGTGTCAGCCAAAATATGCTGTTCTGTACTACTAATTTCCCAAATATGTCTATAAATTCTAATTAGGGTGTTGGATTAAAGCGAAGAAGCATTGTTGAAAATACAAAATGGAAGCATTAATGTATAAAACAACAGCAAAAACGGTTCTGTGTTGCAACAAACAAGCAATGGCCCAAATCGCTCGGGTTGCTTCAAGTAATTACAAAGTAAATCCTCCTGATACATTTCCGATAATTCCTAAGCAAATAAATTAAGTTTGAAATCTAATTAAGTGTTATCTCCAAAGAGTAAGACGTACGGCAATTCATTAGCGAATCGGAAAGCCTCACTACCTGAAGAGAGCCCAGTGAGACAAGTTAAACCAAGGAATCTATTGGCTAACGAGGACGTTCATATCTCAATCGAAACTTATCTGCAATTTGTCTTGATGCGAACTGGAAAATGGATTAATTACGATACAGAGCATCCCTGTCAACTTCTTATTTATTTCTTCATACACTGAACTAAAAGCGTAACATTCTTAATAAGAGGTTCAATAAACAGCAATTCCGCCAAAAAACAAACCAAGTGGAAAACTCCTCGTTAAAATTTTTTACTCTTATGAGCCCATAATAGGGTAAGAACTGAAACCTGACCTTTATTTCTGACATGTGACCTTTAACATAAAGTCAGACTTTATAAACTTTATTGTGAAATTGCCATAATGATTAAGCAACATGGAAAGTATGACGTCAGTATTCCCGGCTATGTCGCATTTAAACTTCCGGAACGCGTGAACTTAAATGCCCCAAGTCTTAGTACACTAAAGACGAAATTCAAGCTTCAGAAGATCTGATCTTTAAACTTCACCGATTTTCCCAAGTTTTATCTAAATCACTTTATTAATTTTGACTTAAAATTACTAAAACACAAACAGACAAACAGCAGAAAAATGAAGAAAAATAAATATAGACCTAGAAAACGGGAACAGGATTATAGCCGTTTTGGCCGAGTTCCAAAAGAGCAGTGCATCTATTGCCATGTACTAGTTGTGCTTGCTCCGGGAGAATTTCACCCAAGGTATAGAGACTCTAGACCTTGATTTCACCTCTCGACAAACTTCAAAAGCCTCGAGTCAAATCTTTCTCAAGAGTGAGAGGCTAATCACCTCTACAATGGTTTCAATGCTTCTGAAACTGAACAGTTGAAACGATGAACAATGATGTCTAAGTCTATGTCTATGTTAATACCCGAAGTTTGATTGTTTATAAGAAGGCCATACCCGAAAGGCAACTAAGGGCCGCGCCCTAGAGAGAAAAGGTAAAGGATTATAACCAAACTGAAGCAAGGTCAGAATCCGAAACCTTGGTGTTTAAGAAAATGAGAAAAAATGCATCAGTCCTGAACCCCAGCAATCCGAAGGAATGGCGGTCCCCAAAGTCAGATAAGGGGTGCCTTCAACCAGCAGAAAAGATCCCGGTCAATGCAGTTTCGTTTATATACTTTTTCCACCAAAGAATACCTGGTACATGCATTTATTTAAAAAAGCATCTCTCTCTCTCTCTCTCTCTCTCTCTCTCTCTCTCTCTCTCTCAAGTCCACATCCTCTCACGTCTTCATCGGCGTTGATTATTCCTTCTACATAGGACAAAGCTTTTTCTCGTAGCTTCGTATACACTCATGCCTAGAGCTTTCCTTAAATTACTTTCTAGGCCGTAACATATACCTGACTATAAAAGAACTCTCAACGCAACTTGCAATGGGGTTAAAGGTCCTGCCAAAAGGACTGTGTCAGTTGAAGCATTCACTTCAACAGCATGAAACAATAGTAGTTCAACAACACGTTTGTTATTACTTCGTCAGGGAGATAATGCTTTTGCTTTGGTTTGCTCTTCTGACTGTATTACCTCGGTTGGCTTAATCCAAACCAACCATCAGTCTGTTGGAAAGTTTGCGTATATGAATCATATTCATTCTTTCATCTGTTAGTAATTTCCGAGGGTGGTGGCCATTTCTTCATTCTGATTTTAATTTTCAAAAATGTTAAGTACCCAAAAGTATACTTTTACTCGCCCTTTTCATTAAATTTCATGAAGCAAGCTCCTCATTAGACTGAAACATCACATGCAAAATATCGAGCCGCTATATTCTTGTTAAGAACGCACCTACTCACACCTTCATGATGTATACTTTATCTCTCTTTCTCTCTGGCATACGTATACATATATAACTATCAACAGTGTGAAAGTAAATCCACAGTAGTATGCCTGTTTTATTTTGTATATATTCTAAAAATCAAAATCAAACAGGCAAACTACTGCGGATTTACTTTCCCAATTTATTGACTCGTGTGATTATGGATTTTCTTTAAATCAACAGTGTATCCACATATTTAACACATTATTTGGCAGTACTTGTCGATTTAAAATTTAAATTCTTCAAGCAGTCATAATAAAAAAGAGTAAATATCATGAATTTGGGCATGAGTGTGGACACTGCACTTAGCTGATTAGGTTTTCGAAGAATACATATTGGGAAATATTAATATTTCTATTCCCGGGGATGATTACGAAAAATCCGGGTCTTACAATAAACAACACAGAGCTGCATTTAATGGACTGTTGCCAATATTAAAATCCCAGATCTTCGTGATATCTATCGGAATTCATTTTTTCTAATACGTTCAGGATTTACTTTAAGAACTTAATTATTTTATCTGATGTCTAGAAAGTAAATAGAAAGTTTGTCAGTACGCAAGCTAAATACGCCAATGGTGCATTTGGTAATCGGGCCAAATTTTGGAAAAATGGCAAAATTAAGTCCAAAATCACTGGCAAACGAACGCCATTAAAACAGGACGGCCTTGATACTCTGAGAAGATGGAATTGAAGCTCACACGTTAAACGTTTCCTCAGCAACTTTTAATTGCAAACAAATCTCAGAAGGATTAAGTCGTGCCACACCTGAACTTAAATGAACTGCGATCCAACAACCGAAAACTCTTCGAGACCGGAGAGCGGGTGGGTGGGTGGGTATTATCACATCAAACAAACCTGCGAAAAAAAAAGTTCAATAATCATTACCTGGCACGGTATGATGCACGGTTCGTGAGGATTTGATCGTCAGAGCAGAACACTTCCTATTCCGTTGAATGTATAACAGCACGGAGAGAGAGAGAGAGAGAGAGAGAGAGAGAGAGAGAGAGAGAGAGAGAGAGAGATTTTCTCTGAACATCCGTGTTGTCCTAATGCACCACTATTTTAGAATATACACCTAGACTTATAAATATACCACGCTTTTGGTATCTTTCATAAGGGATACTTTTCATCTGTATAGTTTTTATACCAAATTCTCAAATGCGTCATGTTATCAGACCATTAGTCCTCCACACCATTTTCAGAGTTCAATATCTGGCGGAAACCTTATTTCCGTCCTTCATTTGTCAAGTCGCGCGCGAGATAGTTTTTCCAACTCGAAAGCAACGAGGTCACAAATCATTATTCTGGGCTGCTCAAGCATTCCATTTCACATTAACTTTCCAAAGCAGCCTTCATTATTTCTTCATGTTTCTTCGACATATTCCGTTCTTTCGTAGTTCCTTCATCACTTTGCATTTCCCTTCATTCGTTAGTAATTTTTCTAGCTTATTTTCCGTTACTTTCCCTCCCCAAAATTCAGCAGCAATTCGGCAAACATTCAAACTTTGAACACGGCGGAGATTCAAGAAGACATTTTGTCATTAGGGACCCGGAGCCCTTCTTCCAGACATACCGACATAGTAAATACGCACCTTTAATTCCAAGTCTAGCATGCGGGACGAGTATCAATACAGTGACAATATTTACTCAGGCGTTAAGCGCAAAAATAGCCCGAAGCTTTTGAGCTCACTCCGACTTAGTTTGCCTTTTCCGTCCTTTTCTTCTGCTTCTTCTTCTTCTTCCTTTTTAATAGCAGAAACCAAAAGACGTTACTAAAAAGACATTATTATTTGGTTTATGTTTTCGACAAATATTTTGGTCGTTGATATTGGGTTCTCTACTAAATGTATGACTGCTTCATCATATTGTTCTCGTAAAGTTCCTGTACATTTAATTTATTTGCGATACGGTTTCCAAAGTAGGACAAAACTAGAAATACAAGGTAGCCATTTTATGATAAACTATATACGAATTTCTATGATCATAACAAGTCTGGTTTGCACGAGTGATGGAGAATCTCATTAAATGCCTTTTGGAAGTTTAATGAAAATCATTAAAGACCAAAATAAACAGAGCATTCACGCACATTTAATTAAGTAATATTCACACAATGATATTTAAGTCTATTTATGACAAAATGAAAGTATCCATGAACAAAATAGATGCAAAGTGAATGAATGACGGAGTCCGGAGTCTGGTCCAGTGAATTTAAGGTAAATAGTGGGGTGCCACAGGGGAGATGTATGTTACCCTCGCTGTTTGCTCTTCTCATGGATTTTACAATGAATAAAATCACCTGGAATGACAAACAAGCTTTGGACTGGAGTAATGAAGGAAACTTTAGACTTAAAAATCGTATGTGATGCTGCTTTAATCAGCGAAACTCTGTAAATGAACAATACTTGATAATAAAGTGCATCCTATTTCTGGCGATGAGATTCGCGATAAAGCTATGAAAAACGGAAATAATGAGTTCATTAGAAAAAAGGGACGCAATTAAACTGAAGGGAAAAAGGATTAATGATACTTTAGCTTATATAGAAACAATGACATTCAGTAGGGGTTCTTTTGATTTGAAATTTAGTGAAAGACACAAGAAGCAAATCAAACACCGGGAAGGATAAACATTACGTGAAAATTTAATAAACTGAAATTACATAAAAAAGAATATACATTTATCTAGTGCCATCTGCACTATTACACGGACACGAATCAAAATATTTCAGTGAAATTATAAATATAAGATTTTGTTGATTTGCGAATAAAGCTTTAAGAAAAACACTGGATATTAGATGGTATATTTAAGTAAGAAAATGATACCTTTAAGGATGAGATTATAATAAGGGAACAAGAATCCGGCTTGAACATGTCTTTCACACTACCCCGAAGAGAATAGTAGTATGTGGCATTGTCTGCTAGTGTTCTGTTGTGCGAGGAAGAGTTCGAAGACCCAGATCTACTTAAATAAGAAGTATTAGACGGGAGGATGTAGATGGATGGAGATTTGTGGAAGTGAAGGCACACGAAATACTCCACTAGCAGAATTGCTCAGAGGTTCTTTACGTCGCAGTGCTAGAGGTGATGACGACGACAGTTTTTATAGTAGTTAAGTATGTGCAATGACAAACACGAAATTAGCATGTTTGTATAATCATGACGAAGTTAGCGTCATGCTAATTAAAAAAGCTAGACATACACATACGCGACTGGCATCGGGTTTGTCCTGCCGGGATTAGTGCGAGCTCCGGTCCCAGTCCGCTTGGGTATTGCCCATACACGCAGATGACTTGCTCTACGCATATTTTGAGAGGCCAGAGTTAATATGCAGTGGCAGTGTTCCTTTGAGTCGTGTAGTGTCCTGATATAGTGAGTGTCTTTAAATCGTGGCACCAAGTAAAAGGAAGATAAGTCCAATAATGATAATAGCACTCCTGCAAGACGAATACGAGTATGAAATGCAAGAAAAATTGTAAAGTATGGGTGAAACCATGGCCAAAAAAAGGAGAAGATTTATCATATGACTTTATTGATAGAATTAAAAGAAAATAACCCAGCATACTACAGAAATGATTTAAGAATGATTGATGATGTCTCCGGACACCTTTTATTCCTTGTCTCAAAAAAAAAAAAGAAAAGAAAATACAGTAATGAGGAAGACTATACTTCCTGAGGAAAGATTGATTGCAACGTTCAGTTTCCTAGCAACGTTTCTTGGTCTGCCGTAAAGAGCAATAAATCAAAATGCCACAACATGGGCACATATAATACAGAGGGCAAATACTGGAGACTACCACCGCGACGCACGCCGGCCAAAAGTGCAGACTACTACCACGGGGGGGGGGGGGGTGTGCAAAACTGCATAGTAACTTGGGGGCCAAAACTGCAGACTACGACAGAGAGGGCCAAAAGCTGCAGACTAAGACCGCGGGCGGGGGGGCAAAATTGCAGATTACGACCGTGAGGGTCAAAACTGCATACTACCACCACGTGGGGCCAAAACTGCAAAATACTACCGCGGAGGCCAAAAACTGCAGAATCAGGGGGGGGGGGGAGGGAGTTGTGCAAAACTGCATACTAACATGGCAGCCAAAACTGCTGACTACGACAGAGAGGGCAAAACTGCAGACTACTACCACAGGGGCAAAACTGCAGACTACTACCACAGGGGCAAAACTGCAGACTACTCTCACAAGGGCAAAACTGCAGACTACTTAAAGGTAAGCAGTAAAATACGTGTCAAAACAGGTGGGTCAACCCAGTCGTCCTGCTAGTCCATCCCCTCACACACCACAGACTGGCGGGGGATAATGCCAGTCTTGGCTAGACTGATCTGTCCGGTTGAACATGTTGAAAAGATGAGAGGGCTTACTAGTCTCGCCTGGTTTGTCATTTTTAACCCCCTACATGATAAAGATTGGCCGGTTCATGCCACTCCCGGCAAAATCAGCGTGTCAGTCCTTTAGTGTATGGCTTGCTTAAAGGGAGGAAAATTTGAGCAATTTTCTTGGGATCAGCAATATTGAAATGTAACTGTTCGAGCTTTCTTTTTATTTATTGGTACCTTTGTACTGCTTCTATAAAATTTGCCTTGTGTAACTGCAAATGGCCTCGAGCTGAGACAAAGTATATTGTTATATTCTAAAAAATTCGCTTCCTCTCAAAACCGCATTATTGTCAAAGTCAAAATAAAGCCACTAGTTTATAGTGCGAAGTTACTTAAAAATTCTGCGGAATATCACAACTCTACTAAAGGGCTTCACAGCGTCAATAAATGCTCGGGTATTGGTATCTGATACGAAAAATTAATTACGAACTGAGGAGTGAAGGTCTTCCCGAGTTTCTTGGGGCTAACAAGCGTTTAGTGTCCTTTGATGTTGTGGCCAGTTCAAGATACAATATAATAGACAGAGAGAAAGTTGAGAGTCAAAGTGTTCTGTAAACCGTGTTCGCTTTATACCGAATTTTTGAAATAGAAACTTAATATTTCTAGTGACGGATAGTCTAATGATTAAGGAAATAAAAATAAGATAAAAAAATAAAATAAAATAAACAAGGAGAAAGTCGGTCACGACCCCTAAAAGATAAGAAATTCCTTTTTTTTCAGTAAGGCTATGACCTTTTAATGTTTAATTGTCTACTTTTCTTTCCATGAATCCTTTACATTTTACTGATCTTGTGATTCGTGGCTCAGTTATAGGAAAGGGTACGTCAAAATGCTAATAGAAAATGTAGAGTTAAAAGAAAATCGAGAACATAATGTTTCACACATAGAAAATCTCTCACGAAAGACAGTTCACTAGTCCAAAGTAAAACATCCAGTATCTAATATTAGGAAATGATTATATCATGTCTTCTGTGATATGAGACTATGCAACTGCACTTTAACGAGGCCACAATGTGATCCAGTATTTTCCTCAAGGAACAATAGCAATCGCGTGAGGATAATTTTCTTAACAGGCAAGGAATACAAAACTTTATATGAATATTTGTTCCATCGCTTTGTTGCATTTGTATAATAAAATATGTTAGCTTACGTATACATTACACATATTGCAGACATATTAGATATAAATATTGGATACAAATGAGCATTAAATATCGTAGACATAAGACCACAGACTTACCCTTGTCAAAAATTAAAAAAACAAAAAGGTGTAAACTCGCATGCCTTTCGTAAAAGACCTTGCTGATTCACGAAGAATCAAGAAACGCACTCGGGCAAATAAAAAGAGAGGAAACTCGTGTGGTCACATCCGCGAAATGTTATGAGCAGCGCTCGCCGAAGCATAATAAAACGCGCTGCCCATCCGCGGAGGCAGTTTATGACAAGAAAGTGATTACTTGTCCGGAATCTTCCACGTCCTGCATGTGGGACGAGGGAGCCGTTTCAAAGACAAATCCAGACTACTACTACTACTACTATACTACTGCTGTGAGTATCACGCAGTAACAATATTGACTCTATGCCCTAAGCGAAAAAATAGCCCGAAGTTTTTCAGTTCATTCCAGCTTGGAATGTCTTTTTTCGCCTTTGTTTTTTAACTGAAAAAATCCGAAGGCAGTTACAGAAGATTTTGTTAACAAACAAAGGATGCAATGATTTTATGTGCTCCAATATATATATATATATATATATATATATATAATATATATATATATATACTATATAATATATATATATCATACTTCAATTAATTTTACTCTAGCATAAATACAATCCCTGATAAATATTTTAGAAAATATAATCTATGTAAAAAAAATACAATCGTAATTATCCACAAACAGTTCGTCCATTATACTGAAATCTAAGGGTCTCCGAGAGAATAAACGTTAATCTTCAGGCATATTTACGAGGCCAATACCAAATCAACTAAAAAAAAATAAAATAAAGAGGAAAAGAATAAAGAGAAAAAGAAATCCAAAGGCTTTCCCAGCTAATGGCAAATATTTCAGGACCCTAATCAAAACAGACTCTGCCCTGAGCTACGGGACCTCTCCCGATGGAAAAGTTATCACGGACATTTTATTCTTAGGGAGATTTCTCTCTTTTATTAATGCAGGGCAGGGATGAACACACCACTATTTTCATCAAATCTGGAACTGATCATCTCTCTCTCTCTCTCTCTCCAGTCGTATAAGTGAGTATATCATTGTGTTGAAATCGGCTTCCTTTGTAGACATTATAGTGTTCAGATTTTACTCTCTCTCTCTCTCTCTCTCTCTCTCTCTCTCTCTCTCTCTCTCTCTCTCTCTTTCTGTGTGTCTCTAACCATTTCCATAAGCAGATTATTATATTCATATAATATTCGTTTTAAGGCATTATATCATTTAGATTTTATTCTCTCTCTCTCTCTCTCTCTCTCTCTCTCTCTCTCTCTCTCTCTCAAATGATGGTAAAGTGATATGAAATCTGAAGGTTATTATAATTAGAGTGGAGAGCAATGAAAAAGGAACAATGACAATAATTTCTCTTTTTACTCCTCTGAAGACAAAGAACAAATGGAAAAAAATACGAAATATATTGTATCCGCTGGGCTGACCAGGCAGCTTTCACTACTTAACGGCTTCTTGGCCGGATGGACACTTATGAACTGTTCACTCATCCCTTTGATTTTTAATGAAGCCACGTCAACAAGGAACTTAAATCTCCATCCTGGAGTGTCCCTTCATCCTCTTTCCTTGTCTCTTTCGCTTAACGAACACGCCGCCCAAATTAACAAATTGTAACCCCGCCCCCTTCTGTTTTTGTATATAAAGGTCTGTCGACTTTTATTATATTCAGTGTGAACTTGAAAATGTAGAAAATACGACGAAAGTACTTGATCCAAGTCCCCAGTTTTTCACTCACCTTTCTACCGTGGATTTAAGGATACTCTCTGTTCTCTCTCTCTCTCTCTCTCTCTCTCTCTCTCTCTCTCTCTCTCTCTCTCTATATATATCCTATAGTATTAGTATATTATATATATACATATATATATATTATATATATATATATGTATATATTATGTATATATATATATATATATAATGTTATATATATATATATATTATGTATATACATCCATATAATTATGTATATATACATATTACTATATATTTTATATATATATATATATATATATATATATATATATATACTACATATATATACATATACATATATATATATATATCAATATATATATATATATATATATATATAGTATATATATATATATAGAGTATATATATATATATAGAGTATATAAATACAAACTCGTTACGTGTATGCATTTCAAAATTTATCTACTCACGCAGTTATTATTATTACCACTATTATTACTATAGTTTTGTCTGTAAATTCTAAAAAAAACGCGAAAACTTGGCCATCGTTGCCGTACGTTAAAAAAAGTGAAAATCCAAGAAGAGAAACAAAATTCTTCCAAGTGCATTAACAAGTACAGCTTCCTTTGTCTTTCTGAGCGTGTACCAACCCGGGGTAACATGGAAAAATCAAGCAAAAAAGTCCGAACAGACCCAAAGAAAGAGAGCACCACTTTTCGATTGTCTTTCGAAGTTCCATAATGGTGTCCAGCTGGCAGTTGAAATAAAGCGAGTTTTTCATTTAATCTTTCTCTCTTTGACTTGACTTTGAACAAGTATGTGTGTTTGTATGTATGTGAATGTGTAAGTGTTTGTTTGTATGTGTATGTTTATGTATGTACTGTATATGTGTGTGTATATATGTATATATATATATATATATATATATATAGTATATATGTATATATATATATATATATATATATATATATATATATATATATATATATATATATATATATATATATATATATATATATATATATATATACACAATGTGTGTGTGTATGTTTGTGCGCAAGTATATAGTTCAATTCAATAAATTTTAATACTGAAAAATATCTGGTAACATTGACACACACAAAGAAGAAAAGTAAAGGATTAGCTGTGAAACAGGTTTCATGCAATTATGTCTGTCTTGCATGGGATGTACAAGTTGACAAAATTCCGATGGACACAAGATATATGCTGTGTTTTACCGATGGACACAAGATATATGCTGTATTTTACCACACCGAAGGAAACAATTTCCATAGCAGCCTTCACTTTCGGAGGTTGAAACGACAGCCGAAATTCTCGGTAATTATTTTTGGATCAGGATTTTTGGTCCCGATTGAGACTAGGTAGAAGTTAAGAATACTGGGTACAATACCATATAATAGCCTTGTTATTATTTCTCATGTCAAAAAAACAAAACAAAAGAAATATTGTTTTTTGTGTTATGAATAGCTAAGAAAACTCAGTTCGGTCCTGTTAAATGCTTCAATGCAAGATGCAGACTAAGTGCCAAATCGATCTGGATTGCATATGATTGTCAGACATCAAATGTGTGAGAAGAAATACCAATTTCCATCCTACCTTTTCTTGGTCATGAATTTCTTTGAAAAATCACCTCCTAAGAACGTTGCATCTTGAAGTAAGAGACATGATAAACGGGCAGCTGGAATGTGTTACCTTTTCAGGTCACTGTTGCTCACTTCGTCACGAGACAAAGACAAGTTATCAATACCATATTTACGCCAACCCGAGAAGCAAGAGCCCGTGCTAATGCAAGGCTGGATAATCTAAAACAACATCAGAATTAGAATTCTATTTTTATCTCGAAATCTTAGTTTGTTTTCTGAAATAATACTAAATATTGTACGCAAACATTTTCCCACTTCCAAACTGCATTTACTACAAAATGGTTGGAATAGTATCAGCCCTTCATCTACTTCCACATTTTGTTTAACGTTGCTCACATACTGAGAAGCCTCCCTTGAAGCAAATATAAAATCAGGCTATTACTGACGTATTACCTTTGTGGCAGCGCACCAACGAAGTAGAAGCAACAATGAACTGGAAGTCCGAGATTGAAAAAGTGTTACGATCGAAACTTACAGAACGGGACGAGGGTCCGACTGCGACGGTAACTGCAATATCCTTCGGATAAAGAAAGGTGATGTCGATACAAAAAGAAAGAAAGAGAGAAAAAAAAACACCAGAGCTCACACAAAAAGAAACGTTCCCATTTAATCCGGCACTCTGAACAACAATGGATAAACCCACCAAACAAAACAGTAGTATAAATAAAAGATCAACGTATGACTATAATCGCTTAGCAAGAAGGGGGAGACCTTTTGTATGGAGCTCCGAAAACCTTTTATTGCTCTTTTATATTGGTAAAAGTACATTCTCTCGCTGAATCGAACAAAACTGAACAGTATTGCCATCGCAACGTTTATCGTTTCTCCTAAAATATTTCCTGCATTTGCAAGTTGATTCGTTACTTTTTTCAAATTTTCTGGAGGGGATATCTCCTCCTTTACCTCTTCCGCGTAATACCCTTTGCTATAACTTCTAATAAACAGTTCCTGCGTGAAAAAATTGAGTTCTGTTTCACTCGAACGATGTTATCATCGTGTCAACGGCGAGTCAACTTCTTTGATCGCGCCAGTCCCAATCGGCTCAGATGAGGTGTGTGTGTTTGTGTGTATGTGTGTGTTTGAATGTGTGAGCGCGGGCGCGCATGTAATGTTGCTTTCCAAGTTTCCCTAATCCTTCAATGGTTACCGCGGAGGAGTTCGTCTCCTTATGAAAGTGAAAAATTTCATACTGTTTTGTAAATGTGGGTGATGGATCTTTGTCTTTTGCCTGCATGAAAAACATTATTCAGAGGAAGTTCCCCCTGAACAGATCCAAACAGCCAAATTACGCAAACGCGGTACCATCAACTTGATCATTTTCTAAGACTGGTATAGCTACACTCCTGCTATTGTCCTTCTGGTTACGTTACATGCAGAGCCAGCATCAAAGCAGGACGACATAACGAGTCATGTCCTCTCCCCAACCAAAACAAAGTAGCCATAAAAAAACGGCAATACCCCATTCTTAAAGTAACAAGAAAAAGTCCAATCTGGGGACCCAAAGAAACTTTGACCCAATCACCATTAGATAAGCCGAAATACTGTCGAAGTTGGAATTCGAGTCCGTTCCCTTGTAAATCGCCAAGCCAAACAACGTCCTCGGGGACGAAGCCGAAACTAATCTCACTATAGTCTTGATCTTACATTGGAAGTATCGAGGCAGATTTAGAATACATTAGTCGTGGATGAGAGACTATTTAATGCAGCATCATCTCCGCAGCCAAAATCTCGTCAGTGCGGCGTCGGTTACGCTGGAACGATGGGCAATTCTTCGGTGCTTTATAAAGAAGGGGATCTGTAAATGCTGCACAGTCGTATTAACGTTTTCTCTTGGACTTGAAAACAACATTGAATTTTGCTATTTAATGGTTACAGCTGAACACAAACGTGTTAAGACGGATTTTGCGTTGTTATATTTTTAACTATTTTACTCTACCTCATGAATTACTTTAACACTGATAATAAAGGCAAGTAAAATAACGTTACATGACGTTCTTTTAAGTATAATTTAATGCCGCTTTCTCTCATAAATGCGATAACTATAGTATAATTTTCTGCTAAATTCAAGGGTTATTTTTTTTTATAAAATGTCGGTTTTAGTGATATTCATAAACACTGCATGCACACATGATAGAATTAACTCTGAATCTCACGATATTTTATATACATATAGCTTTGGGCTATATCACTTTCAGCAATAACATTTGAAAAAATCTTTAACAGTTCAACTACAATTACCAGTTTAGCGGTTTTATTAATACGCGGTTCGTTATTAAATCTAAGTAATGTAAAACTTTGCGCGGTTCAATAATCTCGGTATTGGACCAATATAGTTAATTGAATATCTACTCCGGAGTACAGCCTTTTTAAATCATGTATATATCAGATTAATGAGAGTTCAAATAAAAAAGTACCCTGATCAAGTAAGGCAATTTGAATATGGCGTACCTCAAAAACGCACCTAGATCTCTAAGAAATAGTAATCAAGAGGTTACTACTTAGCAAGAATGAATGTAAAGTGAAATGAAAAATATTCACCATTAATTAAAGAACAAGAACGTCAGTAATTCCCCGTCGATTTCTTTTTTAACCACTGAAGAAAGGAGAACGATTAACTCGACTTTTAAAGAACGGAATGCCGCAACATTGACCTCGAAGCAGGAACTCAAAACCCGGCCAGTCCAAGAATGACTGATTATTACGGGCTGCTCTGTCAGCAAGAACCCGTGCTGGCATAAGGTCATTCACGAAATTATTTATATATATATATATATATATATATATATATATATATATATATATATATATATATATAAAGTGCGAGAAATGCCCTTAGGCGATGCCTTGGGTCACTGCTAAGCTGACGTTGGTTATATTAATTGTCTTATTCCGCTTCATCGTTGCCTTAAGGAAGATGTGTCCATATGGCCAGAGTCCCAGGCGCCATTGGAAAGGTTCATCTTAGTATCTTGTTGTCTTATCAGTGCATATATATATATATATATATATATATATATATATATATATATATTAAATATAATATATACATATATAAAAATATATATATATATATAATATATATATATAATACTATATACATAGTATCTTGTTGTTTCATCAGTGCATATATATATATATATATATATATATATATATATATATATATATATATATTATATATATATATATATATATATATATATATATATATATATATATATATATATATATATATAGTACCGATGCAAGCGAGATGTACCGTATTTAAAATCTGAAACAGTAGAAGACGCTTATCTCTTTTTCTTCTGTACGATATTCAATCAACAAAAATCGAAAGAATAAAACAACATTCAACCGCTGTCATCCGCCCTCTCTCAGCTGGGTCTAAAAATGATGGATGCATATTGTGCTTGTACGCTGTTTACGCCGACGATATCATTGTATATCGACTTACGACAAAAAATCATCCGCCCATTCCGACACTAATGTTTATCCGTGCTCGATAAAGTGTTATAAGCGTTTCAAAGAAGTGCTAATCTGGCTATTGTTGCACCTCTGGTCATCATCTGACGTTAAAGGTGATGTATTCCTGCATTAGGACGCGGCGTGTTCTTAATGAAACAAAATACGGCCTTTCCTTGCATTAATTAATGCAGCGGCATGCTCTCTCTCTATTGTTGTTTGTTTTTATTAATTTAGGTCATACCAACACACATGAAAATAACAAACAACAACAATAATTACAACCTTTGGAGAGAAATATTTGTGTTGGAGATACTCGATGTTTACTAGGAACAATCGCTAAATCAGCTTCACTCATCTAAATTTACCTTGATGATCTACTTCTTCACGCACTGGCTGTCATCAACTGTAGGATATCCGCACTTTGTAACCCTGGGCTAAGGACGCCACATATTATTTTCTTGTGACGTTAAAGAGAGTAAAGGGAAGTGAACAGGGAATATACTGGCTATAATTTTTTTTTTTTCAGTAATGCGCATTATAGCCCTTTTTGTATTTATTTATGAGAAATTTCCCGTATCAGGCACACTGCCAAAAGAGAGGGGCATGAATAAGAAAATGCTCTGGCTGTTGGGAAATACGTAGACCTACTCTGAAGTACCATATGAGCGTCGGGCGAGAGGAAGGGCTCAGATTTTCACAGTCTGAAGAAAAAAATTTGCCAGGAGAAAAAAAAATCACCGCTCGAGTTGGAAAACTGGACGTCATGGACGGAAAAAAAGAAAAGAAAAGAAAAAAAAAAAAAAACTTTTGACACTAACTGGCGTTACCTCAGACATCAATGCCATCAGAAGAATTTTGTGTGGTCCATAAGGCTTCCTATATCTACAGAGATGATAACATCAGTGACAAATGTTTAAGATCTTTTGATTTACCACTGCTAGAATATTGTTTTCCTATGTGAATGCTGCACCTTCCCGGATCTTAATCTTCTCGACAAAATTATCTGAAGTGATAGTTAAACGTAATCCAACAATCGTAATTATGATATAAGTAATTATCGGGAGGTATCCTGTTAAATGAATACATGATATTTTGGCCAATGCCCACACACACTGGGACCTATTAGGTCATTCACCGCTGAAACGGAAATTACCAGTAAATTATTTTCAAAGGTGCAACAGGTGTTAAACCTCGCACTTGCACTATGAATCGATTGTTAGGAGAGGGTGGTGAGTAAGATGGAAGAAAGAGAATATGAAAAGAGGTACAATAAAAGAAACGAAAAGAGCTGCAGCTAGGGGCCAAAGGCATGCTGCAAAGAACCTTAAGTAATGACTACAGTGCCCAGCACGAGGTGCACTGACGGCACTACCTCCTTACGGGGCTTATCTTGCTAGGGTATATATCAAGAGAGATCATCTAGCCTCACCTTAGTCTTTGCACCTTTGGAACTTATGAGTGCTACTTGCATTGCAAAACGTCAACATCCATAGTTTGTGGCTGCGCCATGATATCAAAGTCTGATAACATACATCTTCTATTTCCAGAACTGTAAAACTAAAGCACAGCCCTCCTGTAGATACTGACGTTCGCTTGTTCATGGGAGGTTGTAATTTTCTAGACAACTGCATATGTATGTTTGCCTGAAATTAGCTCTTGGTGATTTGTGCACGGTATTTATTATTTCTACAGCTTACTCTGCTGGTATGTGGACCTCCTCGTCTGAGGAAATCTGAGGAGATTTTAATAACCCTTTTAGTTTGTTTTGTATGAATGTATTCACATTAAATAACTCAATGGTATATATATATATGTATGTATGTATATATATATATATATATATATATATATATATATATATATATACAGAGAGAGAGAGAGAGAGAGAGAGAGAAGAGCATGAACTGAAGCCTGCCTCTTAGTGGATTCTATAAGTCAAATCCTCAGATGTTAAAAACATAAATCCTCATTTTCTGCGAGTCATGACTCCTGAAAGATGAGCATTTGCGGGGATTTAGGTTAGACTCCCTCTAAACGTACACCGACTCGACTGCAAATGGGTTGCCGGCGCTTACCCATGAGTCAAAAGCTCTAGAGAAGAGAGCCTCTGGCAGCCCACTCCACAACCCAACGACCTGATAAACCCAATCGGGTATACACAGGACCAACAGAATACTGCATGGGTTAATTTTGAGGTTAACATATGACACGGTATTGAAAACTTTATACATACAATTTGTGAAAATCGTCGGTATATTGCATCATAAGAAAATTAATTGACAAGAAGGATTTTTTTGGAATGGCAGTTTGGCAACGAGTTAATACACAGAGAACAACTTTGAAGCAGCTGCAGTAAACAATAAATATGTCCTGAAAGTTCCAAAACAAACTATTTTAAGAATGTAAAATCAGATATGCAGCAGTCCCCAGACTACTTTCATGGGCGCATGGATTTGCTACTTAAGAATAAACGAATAAGGAAATCTCAGCTATAAACCCAAGCATTTGGACACTTACGGTCATTCGGCGCTCAGATATTGAAAAGAGAGAGTTAGTGTGCTTGAACAGCAATATCAAGAGATCCAGTGAGTACAATGATCGAAAGTCCTTCCACGAGAAGGGGACAGATACGACGGGTAATCGGATTTGCTCGTAATTCTCTAGCTTTTAAAGTGTTACTAGATCAAACAGTCCAAGGCAGGCAGTAGGGACAGGCAGGCGCACCTATGACTTAGATCACAGTCGTGATCGCCATCCACTAACAAAATTAAAAGAACAGTGTCTGTCCCCAGCGCATTTGCCCCTCGTGTGGCAGTTTCTTAAGAGTGAAACTGGGAGAACCTCCACAGTTGCTCTAAGGATTAATAATTAGAGAGGTTGCACAACAAGATGGAGAAAAGGAAGGGTGAATGGATGTTAAAAGACTTAAAAGCGGACGTAGTTAGGGGCCGAAGGAAACGCTACAAACACTGTTTTTTAAAGCTTATAAAAAGCCAAGTAACGTGCACTGACAGCGCAAACCTCGTTCGGGATTTGCTGCATGTGATTTACCCTTAATGGTTTGTGAAGAACGAGGGATTAATGCAATAAACAAACTAGTTGACGATAAAGCACCGAAAACCGAACCTTCATCAAGTACCACGAGTAAAATTCTGTTAGACAACTCGTCCGTAGTCAATGAACAAGTCAACGACAATACCTTTTTCAGAGCTCATAAGGATTCACATTTGATGACTTCTACAGAACAATTTGGAGTGACAGAAAGCAGAATATTCTAAACTAACATTAAAAATTCGTTCGTGTTTCCCGAATGAGAGAATGATTAAGAAAAGGGTGTCTCTAACTTGATCCAGGATTATATTTGAACTGAGGTTTTTCAACATATTTTGCATCTCAGATATCTGGAGCCATCAGTAACTATAAAAAAACCTGGAATAAAAAGAACAATTTGATAGAATTTAAATTTGCATGATATAATTTATCACGACAAACTGAAACTATCAAATGACTCGTTCACCGTACAGTGCCTGCCCTCTGTGCCACTGACGGAAGCAAGGCTATCTCTAGCGGCTGGTATAGAAAAATTTACGATATCTGGGAAAGAAATGTAAAGATAGTGAACGGATATACAACAAACTATTTTTCACTGTTTGAATGCTTGCAATATCAATACATGCATGGACAAACACTGACAAAAATGCTGGAAATCATGCATGGTAATATTGGGTGAAACATGAATGTACATGCGCTTCAAAAATGCTATATGCCGCAGAAACTTGTAAGCTCTCTCTCTCTCCCAAAGAATATTAAAATAATTCAAGTAAAACTTTGGAAAAAGTAATTCGATGGAATTAATCCGAATGCAAATACAATTTGCAAAAGTCGGTACAAAAATACTGGACCAGTATTTTTGGCGGGAATGAAAGATAAAACGTTAAAAATAGTAAGCCACTGGGCACCGCTTTTTGAATCATTTCAATGGACAGGGCTTCCCGTCCACTGACGGAAGCATGTGACTGTTATTAAGCCGTTCTGTCCAGCGACGTGAAAGGATATCAAGCATACGTCTATCTGTCTTTGCTCTCCTAAGCCTGTCTTCGTGACATCAAGGATTTGGGTAACCAGTAGGTGACACTGATTAACTTTGAGGGGTATTGAGTGAAATCTATTTTCCTCAGGATTTTACTTTACTTATTTACAGATCTTCGGGAGTTTGTTTACTTTTGCTAAAGTGATATGAAAGCTAGGAATGCAGACCGAAAGGAAATTGTTAAAATATGAAGTTCCCGCTAACAGGTTACAGCTAAACAAAATGCCATGTCAATAAACAAGAAAGAAAAAAAGTATATATATATATATAGATATATAAACACACATACACACCCACACAAACACACACACACACACACACACACACATATATATATATAATATATACATATATATATATATATATATATATGTATATATATATGTATATATATATATATTATATATATATATATATATATATATATATATATATATATATATATAATTTCATTTGATTCTGCATCACAGAAACTTGGGTAATTTTGCTTAGTTTGAATCGATGTTAACAAAGAGGCGTGGACATAGATGAGGTTAACAAATAAATATAAAGTCAGTCGACTTCAACACGCATTTGGGGATGCAAAGAACTGTAGCAACAGATTGAATTTAATGCATATCATATTTTTCAGTGAGTATCAGGAATCACAAGCACTTCTGCGTATGGGATGCTGAATGCTGTAACAGCTGTGCCCTACTTTTACCGAACAAAATAAAATACCTGTCTATGGGAACGATTCTCTAGTGTACATTCCCCTCCAAACATTGATTTATGTGCCCCATCAGCCAGACATATTTGCTTTATGACAGCGGAAAGAGAAAGAGAGAGTGGGGGAGTGAGGAGCACATATCAAAATCAACGTAACACATCTGTTTTTGCTGAGAGTTCAACAACAAAGAGATGATTCCTCGAGAGATGATCACATTCTCATCCGTGTATTATTAACAATCATGTCAAACCTACGTGACAGTCCCCAATGTTTATTAATTTCTGTTACAGGAAAGTCAAGGTAAACAAACAACTATTTTAGTCTTACTACTGAGTTGGAAAAATCACTACTTTGAAGTACAATATCTTGAAATCTTGAAACAATTTCAGTTATCAGCAAAATTCCTAGTGTTTTATTGACGACGTAGTTTGATAAGGATGGAAACTTTCAAAGATACTCAAGAAAACTGGCTTAAACTATATTGTACCAATCTAGGTGTCTTTAGAACTTGGTACCAATGTTGTTATTGAGGTTCGTTCATCTCTATCTCGTCTAAATGAGGCTCACTTGAAATCAAAGGTCAAGAACTTTGCTATTTTACATTGTTCTTTTACTTTTACGGAACATGCACTCAACATTGTGTAACCACTGACGTCGTTGCGGGCATAGGGACGGCGACTTCATCCCAAATACGGATAGTTAGAAAAGAGGGGATAACCTGGAGCCATTCTTCAGAATAAAAAACGAGGACTGTGCGCAAGGTTGGCGCTTCTTGTCTTTTCAAGCGATGCTGGAACTTATAACGTAACTTCTGAGTCCTGTGAGTGAATAAAACAGTAATCTCACGGGGGTTATTTTGAGGTCTCGGCTCGAGCATTAGCAGATAAATGAAAAAGTAATTTTTTTTTGTCTTTAAGTGCGACTGGATTTCAGCACACACACATCCACGTGTGTGTGTATATTATTATATATATAAATATAATATAATTATATATATATATATATTATATATAAAATATAATAGATATAATATATATATATATTATATATATATGTATAATATATACAGACATATATATATGTATATTATATATACATATATATATATATATATATCTATATATATATATCTATATATATATATATATATATATATATTATATACATATACGTGGATG
>NC_061109.1:104995563-105010563 GCF_015104395.2 Macrobrachium nipponense | reverse complement strand
AAAGGAGTCTAGTCGCATCAAGGTTCCCTGCAGTCAAGCGATTATGATACTAAGTCTCCTAGTACTGAGTAGGTCTCGTACATACCTCTGAAGGCATTAATTTCATTATTATTCTCATTCATATCGTACATCGTAATATTCCTCTCTAGATATGAATGACTTTTGTTGTTGAGACAAAAGTTTCACATGATTCAGTAATCAAAATTGCTCGTAGGATCCCTTGTCATTTACTATTAGTAATAATAATAGTTTAACCAGACCGCTGAGATGTTACTCTTAACTATTACAAGGTTGTCAGAAAGCGTTTGTTCTTAATAAATAAATTTGTTCTTATTTAATAAACTGTAGCCCCTTACAGACTTGGAGAATGTCTAAGATTAAAAAGTCGAAGATGCTGATCAAAGTTCTGTCAGGGATTTTTCCCAAATTTGATATTCGCTGTTGGATGGAAACTGGACTTTCATATAAAACATGTTTAATTGTAAACGTTGCTGTCTTCTTCGCAATCTGGAAGTGGACCTTGTGGGCCATTCATTACTACCCAAGGTTCAAAAAGTGACCAATACTGTGTTCTTTTTGGAATGAAGAGCAGAATGGGTTTAATCTACTTCTATTTAATATTATTGCCTTCCCCATTTCACGAATCCGGCCATTCACGTAGGATGCTGGTTTTGAGAAGTTCTCGTTGGCTTCATCTTTAAGATACAGAATTTCTTTAGTTTCGACTTTTCTCGTTTTATAAGAGGAAAGTTATCACATCTACTTTTATCTAACGAGAATTCTTTTAATGCCAGTACTTTCCAACTGTAGTTTTCTTTATAACAACAACTACGGCAGTAGTTATGTAACTCCAATGCCTATCGACTTTTCCTTTTTTTAACATCATCATTGCTAAGACCTGGACTTATCTGTCACTCTTCATCTCCTTTTCTAAACAGGGAAAAGAAAGTTAAAAATGCCTCTTTAGCAAATTTCATATTCCCTCTTCAATCAGAATTTGACACTTCAGTGTTCATTGCCTATAAAGAAGCTGCCATTTCAATAAGCTTATAATTTAATCAAATGGCGAAATAAGGATATTATGATCATGAAATAATAATAAAAGGAAGAATATAATGATAACGAGCCTAAGATGACTGTTGAATTCCTTAGCTAAGTAGATTGAGGGAAAGCCAGTATCTTGTAGCGCGCAGTCCCTAACTAAGGCCAATGACCCCTTACTATTGATTATTTGTTTTAACAAAGGGCATCTTCCTGGCGTCCACCGTAAATTTGGCTCCTCAGAGAACTAGAAGAGTTGGAAGTCCCAGACCTACTAGTACGAGAACTGAGACGGGAGACTGAGATGAGTGGAGATTTGCGGAAGTGAAACTATAGTAAGTACTTACATGTAGATGAGTGGCAGAATTTCAGAGAAGCTCTTGGGGCCACGAGGCGTTGGAGCATGTCAGTTCAGTGACTTTGATGGGATTCAGGATTCTGATAGGATTTTCAGGTTGATAGAGCTAAGTGAAAAATATCTCTGATCTTTCCTTATGCAAATGATGATCGTCTTTTAGAGACTTTGATCAGAGTGAGAAACCGCTGAGTTAAAGTGTGGAGTAGCACAGGTTTTTTTTCTAAATGTTAGTGAACATTCGCTGGTATTTCAAAATGTATACTCTTTTACAGATGAGTACAGACCGTTGTACCTGATCTGAAATTCAAGTTTCTGCTTTTATTACCGTTTTCAACATTTGCATGGGAAAGCATATAATGCTTAAACACACACACACACACATATAATATATATACATATATTATCTATTATAAATATGTATACATAACTTATACTAATATAATATCTAAAATGTGTATAAACTGGGTTAGATATATATATATCTATATAAATGTGTGATATATAACTTATAATATTAATATTATGATATATTATTATATATATGATATATATATATATATATATATATATATCTAATATATAAATTTATACATTTTATATATATATATATATATATATATATATCATATATAAATGTGTGTATATATATATCTATATATTAGATAGTGATATATATATATATATAGATACACACATTTATATATATATATATATATATACACATTTATCTATATATATATATATATATATATTATATATATAGATATATATATATATATATATATAATTACTTTTAGGGCATAGTTTGCCTCAGAAGCAATTCTTATTGAATGCAGATACAATATGTGGGGCCCGTTATTTTAAAACAAAATTTTTCCTAACCTACTGAATCTCCTGTCATCCCCAAGACCACAAATCTGAAAGAAAGGATAGAAATCGTTGCTCAAATATACAACCGAGCACGGTCCAAAATAAAAAGGCCAAAACAAAATCCCAGATGAAAAGGAAAAATCGAGAAAGAAAGAAACTTCATAGATCATGTAATTTTTATAATTATCCATATGTTCTACATGATGCCCTTTTTCCAATGGCGTCCCATCGAGGAAAATGCAATATCACGAAGCAAAGCACTTTCACACCGATATTCAAAATCAAGCATGCAGCCTGCATCGGTTTTGCACTAAACACATAATTTGATGCTATATTCATCAGGCTTTTTAGTGTTATATGCTTTTGATGACAACTGCTCTTTGAAAGGCAGCATCTCTTCCTCCAAAGAGTGACACAGCTCAGGCACTTATGGATCAAGTCAAAGATCTTCAAGGGGCAGAAGCGGTAGTGAGTGTCTTTAAATCGTGGCACCAAGTAAAAGGAAGATAAGCGCAATAATGATTATAACACTCCTGCAAGACGACTACGAGCATGAAATATGCAAGAAAAATCGTAAAGTATGGGTGAAACCATGGCTAAAAAGGTGAGGTTTTATTATATGACTTTACTGAAAGAATTACAGGAAAACAACCTGGGAGATTATACTAATGATTTAAGAATGACTGACGATGTCTTCGGAGACCTTTTATTGCTCATGTCTCCAAAAATAACAAAGAAAGATATAGTACATAGGGCAATACTGCAGACCACTACCGCGGTGGGCAAAACTGCAGACTACTACTGCGGGGGACAAAACTGCAGAGTACTACCGTAAGGGGCAACTCTGCAGACTACTACCGCGGGGGACAAAACTGCAAACTACTTCCACAAGGGGCAAAACTGCAGACTACTACCGTGAGGGGTAAAACTTCAGACGACTACCGCCGGGTGTGTGTGCAAAACTTCAGACTACTACTGTGGGGGAAAAACTGCAGACTACTTCCACATAGGGCAAAACTGCAGATTACTACCGCTAGGGGTAAAACTTCAGGCTACTACTGCGGGGGGCAAAATTCTCTCTCTCTCAAGGTGATATGGAATGTATCATTCTTAAACGTACTTTATTTCGTATAACAGGAATCTATGTTGATTCTGGAGTTGAATGAATTTGAATATCGATGAAAGGTGTGAAAAGGGTCGCTATGGACATATTTCCTCTCATATGTTATATAAGTGAAATTCAACGTCGTTTAAGAATGTTGATGTTTTTATCGCCACTTTTTTTCCAAAGCGAAGAGTAATGTACAATACATACGGTGTCCATGTGCTCCCAGAAGGAGGCCTCAGCTGTGTGTATGATAATGTTAGCTACGAAAGGTTTTCAATTGATACATTCATGTTGACCCAGAGGAGGAATGAGGCCAATGACCGCTGCCTTCTCTCTCTCTCTCTCTCTCTCTCTCTCTCTCTCTCTCACTGAAATCACCATTTTAGATAAAGGGCTTATTGTGGGAGAAAACTAGCCTAAGATAATTTAATGTTTATTTTTGACTAATGATTTTTTTTTTCTTTACAGGTAAGGGGGCGAAATGTTGGTGCCAAAGTTGTTGCTACTGCTGCTTGTGTTTTCACCGCAAGATGTCAAGGTATTGCAAATATATTCATAAGTGTTGACAAGAATTATTTTAATATTAGCTAATATTACTGAGATCATTGGCACAAATAAGTCAGGGGTACTGTTACACTAATTAGATTTTAAGTGGTTAGAACTAAAACCCTATGCTAGCATATTACTATAATATTTTCCTATGTATCTAGCAGTTCAAGCGAAGAAAAATTAAATTAGTCCTAATACAATATTTGTTTATCACGTTGGAGAGAGTAGGCGTGCGCGCTCCACTACTCTTGTAAGTCTTCCAGATTTTCAAAAACTGAATTACAACAACCGTGATGCCTTCCAATTTCACGGACAAAATATAGCAAGTCTACATCAGAGAACCTGTCACGGCTATGCTTATTTTTCAGGCATACGACAAAAAGTTGAAATTAAATTTTGAAGTCCATGCTAGAAAGCCGTCAACTTCCTGAACAATAACTTTTGGGAACTTCGGCCGAAAACATACAGGCCCCGAAGATATTGCTTCAGGCAGAACGGTAGTAGAGAGGACCTTCAACCATACACGCTTTAGAAGTAGTGGTAACATTACTATCAATGCGAATAAAGAAAAAATAAAAAGCACATTGAGATTGGATGGAAAAGCCACGTGACACGAAAATAGCATTTATTTAATGTAAGTGAATTTCTTAAAGACAGCTCAGCACATGGTTGCTTAAATGTCTGCAAGACTTATGAAGTACAATAATTCTAGAAGACAAGAAAACCGCGATCATACTATCTAAAATGTCTGTGGAAAAAATTTTTTGTCTACAGAGAAAATGATACGAAGTTCTGAAACCATTTCTATAATTTCATTTTTTTTTTTTTTTTACTGAGCAGTGTATTGGTATGGCCCAATTTCAATCTATAAACAACTGCGAGCCTATACTCTGTTTTTTTCCCATCTGTCCATCCGCCTATGGTGTTTGCGCATGGCAACACTGCGTCCCGGGCTGTATATAATATCCAATTTCGAATATTAACGATGTAATTCGCGTACAGTAAATTATTATAACACTTTTGAGTTGCAAATGTACACCCAGATATCCTTTTATTTACCTAAAATTTAGACACAACGTAACTATTTAAGCACGGGACGCAGTGTTGCCATGCGCGACCACCACAGGCGGATGGACAGATGGAAAAAAACAGAGTATAGTTCAACCCAGTGCTCACTGAAGATATTTGCCTAACATAAATAAGAACTCGAGTATTTTGTCCCTTCCATTTTAACAAGAGAGTCTGGTGACTTTAAGTTATTACTGTTGACTGATTGAAATGTCATTTTTGTCTTTTGATTACTGAACTAATTTGCAAGCAAAAAAACATTTTTGAAATGACTGACGAAGCTTTTGCTGCAAGTAGACTTATCATATTACTGTGACTTAAATTGTGCTAGTATATTTCGTGTCAACATAATGAATGCCCTTGTTCATAAAACATTATTATTACTATCATAGCTGTTTTTGCGACTGGACCTCATAGAGAAAAGGAGGTTAACACAGTCTTTGATCAGCCTCAAGCTTGTACAAGAGAAACTACGTCATGTAAGGTATTCTAATCAAAGGCGCTTTGTTCCAATAGAATTCAGATCAATTTTAACGTCCACATCTTGTGATGAAATCCTGACGAAAAGTCATGATGTAAACTCCACGTTTTGCCATAATAACAAGTTTGGTTGACAAATCCATATATACAATTTATAATATACTAAGTATCAGTGGTAATGTTACTATTATTGTTAATATTCTACGTACATTCCTATGGAAGAAAAAATAAAGCTCATGATATAACAAGTTTGCCGGAATGGAATGCCCGAATGCGAAAAAAGGATGAAGAGAGTTGATCTTTGCAAAACAATTAAAGCAAGAAAATTTACCATCTATAATCCACAACGAATAATTATATAGAATTTAGGCCAAAGGCCAAGCACTCGGACCTATGAGGTCATTCAGTACCGAAACGAAAATTGACAATAATAATCCTTGTAAGGAAAACTTCGCAGTTACACTACGAATCCATAGTTAGGAGAGGGTGGAAAGCAAGATGGAAGGAAAGAGATTACGAAGGGAGGTATAATAAAATGAATGAAAGGGGTTGCAGTTAGGGGCGGATGGGACGCTGGAAAGAACCTTAAAAAATTCATTGACGGCACTGTCCCTCTACGGTACGAAAGATTACATCTGAAACCATAGTTGTAAACAATAATATATATATATATATATATATATATATATATATATATATATATATATATATATATATATATATATATATGCGTAAAAAATCACTGTAGATGCACGTGACTTCATAAATAAGCGAATACCACAGGAAAATAATAGTCAGAAATCCAAGCGCTTGGATTTCTGACTATTATTTTCCTGTGGTATTCGCTTATATATATATATATATATATATATATATATATATATATATTTATACATATAAACTACGCATATATATTTATGTGTGTGCGCAAGCAGGCTTTCCTGCGCAGCGGGTTTATCTATGATTTAGTATGATAGTAGTCGTGACTGTTACGTTGTTTTTCCACTGAAGCCACCCCTTGCCAAAGGAAAGGCTCAATGTTATATATATATATATATATATATATATATATATATATATATATATATATATATATGTGTGTGTGTGTGTGTGTGTGTGTGTGTGTGTGTGTGTGTGTGAGTGAGTGAACGAGCGTGTGCGTTCCAACGTTCGTTATTGTATTTTCTGGTTGGTTCAGTCATGAGGATAAGCAACGTAGGGTTTTGACAGGCACTGTCGCCTTAGGCATCAGGTCAGAGATTGGGTCAAACAACTTCACCTCAAAATACTATCAATGAAAACTGGAATGGTTGCACTGTGATGCCACCCGCAGAAGAATGAAGAGTTACATGAATATTTTAAATCCTATACAGCTTGTTTGCATGTATTGCTATTTATTATTATTGATTTGTTCATTCATTTACTGATTTACCCTGGTTTATATACGTACGAGGTCATATATATATATATATATATATATATATATATATATATAATATATATATATATATACAACAAAAGCAAATCGATTAATGAATACATAAACCTATAATATAATAAATAAAAATTGAAAGCAAACTTTCTGGAAGTACTGCCAAAGCAAGATACTGACTCCAAGCAACTCCCGAGTAACGAAAAGCTGACGACCACACCATTAAGATCCCTGCAAAGACAGAACTCCAACCATTTTCTGTTTACAAGATAAGTGGTTAAAGACTTTCTTTCTTTGGGCTACGATTTCACCCAGAGAAAACCACAATGCAGAAGCACAATGATGGACTGACAGATGGGCCGGATTCTAGAAGGTCGCGTTTCACGCATGTCGGTGGATGCCCGTCTGCATTTGTTCCTTCTGGCTGGAATCTCTTCAGTTATGTTGGAGTTATGACAAGTAAAGCGTGACATTCACATTGCCTGATTGACAGATAGACGAAAAGAGGGAAACTATACTTCGTTGGGACAACAAATACTAGGTGGTGGTAGTTGAACTTGAATATAAATTCTTTTATGGGACTTCTATTCCATGCTACAACGACAACGGAGCAGACCATGTTTTCAGAATACTGGCTATATGATCACTCAGAGGCTAGAGGTAACTAAATGCGATGCCTGAAATAAGCAGCAGCACAGAGTTCCGATCAGTAAAGGAAGATATTGTGAAGGGAGAGGAGGTTGAGAGTTCATCTTGCTATAGAGATGAGGCGTTCAATCTGTTTAGTGAATCAAAGGAAAATATAACGCGAAATATATAGGACTTTATGTTAGGAAAATGAAAATTATATTCAGGACCAATGCGATTTAAATACGCCAAGACGACTAATGCGCTAATATAAATGAAACATTATTGTACTTTTCACGGAGGATTTAATTTTACAATGAAAAAAAAAAAAAGATTATACAAATGACAAATTTTACGAGCAGATAAAGAATCTTGCAACAGTAATGCTTTATAGTGATGGGTGGTAAAATCATTCTATTGTCATTTAAATTCATGGTGAATGAAAAAGTAATATAACTACTGATTTAAGAGCAATTTGAAATAATGCCGGTAATTTGCAGTATACTGTATAAAGCTAACGGAGACTCACTCACCAATCACAATCTTTTTGGAATTTTTACTAATGATAATGATATGGATGATATCGCCGTATTTCATAATCTTAAAATATTCGAAAATAAATTTCCTGTGCGTTCTGGTCACTCCTTGACGATTAATTATTGTTATAAAAAAAACTGGGATTAAAAACAGGATAGCTATTTACTTGTGTTATAATTGATACGGGATACGAATGGGTTGAATAATAGGGTAGCTATTTACGTGTGTTATAATTAATACGGCATACGAATGGTCTGAAAAATAGGTAGTTATTTACGTGTGTTTTAATTAATACGGCATAAGAATGGTCTGAATAATAGGTAGCTATTTACGTGTGTTATAATTAATACGGCATACGAATGGGCAGAATAATAGGGTAGCTATTTACTTGTGTTAAATGAATACAGTTTTAATGAAAACATCATAAAATTATTGCCACGTAAGGCATGTGAGGTAAGTCTCAATATAAACCTCATTCAAGAAACTCATGTCGTTTAGACAATATCAAGTGTGGAAATGCCGTAGAGTTTAAAATATCGATCGTGTCCATGAATTAATTAGTCTCCGGTGCTGTAAACATTCAAAGCATCGATGTAGTACGCATAAAGCAGACAAAAACAATAAAATTCTTACACCGTGAGTTCAGAGAATGCAGATCGCCCAATTATGATTTGAAATTGGCATGGAAGGTTTATAGAGGGTGACGAAAAAATGAGGACTAAAACAGGTAAAGATGAGGACGAAATTTCCAGTTATGTAACGCTCATTAGAATGAATGTACAGGATCAACTTGACAGAATAGTAATTCTATGTCTGTGTGCCGGATGTCACGCTCATCTTCAGGTGGTTTCGCTACACTAACAACAGCGATCACTTCGTTTTGGAACAAATTTTATCTACAGTTCTCTACATTAAATGTCGAATGAATATCACCAAGAACTAAAGTACTTCTGGCAGATTTGAAGAACTAGTAATGCTATAAATTGATTTTATAATAATAATAATAATAATAATAATAATAATAATAATAATAATAATAATAATAATAATAATAATAATAATAATAATAATAATAATAATAATAAATCATAGTCGGTTGGAGGCCGTACATACTAAATAATGGTGGACATAAACACAAACAAAGGCATTCTTTTAAGGTAAATAGATAGATTAAAGGTTTGGTTGCATGAAGGTTTGGTTTCAAACTGGTGTATATCTGTACAATTTTGTTTACATGTTCAACCCACTGACATAAGAGGCGTTTTGCTGCCGTTTACAAAGAAATCTGAATTTTTCCAAAAATACTGTCTTTATTATGAAACTGGCTCTTTTTGAAAAGGACCACTTACTCTTCGGGGCTAAGCCCATCTTCTCTGAAATTCAACAGCATTGGGAGACTGATGATACGGCTGCACTTCTTCCAAAGGAAGTATATATATATACTATGTATATATATATATATATATATATATATATATATATATATATATATATATATATATATATATATATATATATATACACGCGTGTCTGTGTATATGTGTGTGTGTGTTTGTGCGTGCATGTATGTATACATACCAACTTATCTATCTGTCTATCTATCTAATATATATATATATATATATATATATATATATATAATACACACACACACACATATATATATATATATGTGTGTGTGTGTGTATATGTATATATATATATATATATATTACATATATTAATATATATGTATGTGTGTGTGTGTGTGTTGTGTGGTGTGTATATTATATATAAATATATTATCTATACTATATAATTAACTATAATCTAATATATATAATATCGAGAGAGAGAGCGAGAGAGAGAGAGAGACTAGGAGAGAGAGAGAGAGAGAGAGATATTAAAAGAGTTAACAGAACAAGTAATCAACGATTTAGTGATTTTTTTTTAGTGTGGGAGCTACATGGTTTTTTTTCTGCTTTGCTGATACTGTTTAATTCAGAATAACTTCAAGGAAAATTCTCTTTCAAGTAATGAAGTGTTCCTGTCAACATGCTATTGACGTAAGTTAACGTTTTTCACAAGGCTCAAACAATTATTGATGTAAAGTCAGTTTACAGGAAGTTAAGAAATAACTGAATCGCCGCTCCATCCCTCAGACCAATTCTTTAGTCTAAAAGAGGGTTCGCAAAAGACAGTTCTTTTCCTCAGTGTTAATACGGATTCTGTTCCCCGAGGGCATGGCCCAACTTTTGTTCTCCGGAATAAAAATGCAGTATTGCACAGCATTGCACGTGACAGTAAGATCAAAGTTTTATTCACGGACGAACAGAGCAGAATTGCAGGCTATGAAATGTAACGTTCAAAGAAGCAACACAAAGAACGACGTCTCCTATCTCTGTAACTAAAGCGACTTTCAAAGTTTGGGAACTGCGATAACACTTTAAAAAGAACATCCTTAGAAGCAGACATAAATCAAACGGCGGGATACTCTCAAAACTTTTACAATTATATCTTAAACCATGTCCTTCATATATGTTAAATTACATAAAGACTATTCGTTACATTCACAGACGGCTTACTTATTGTATATGGCCTTACAAAAGTAATATTTAGCACGTAACTCATGAAACTATCAGTAGGAAGTACGTAATGAATTACGAATGAAAAAATAAGTCTTCGTCGCTTCGTACCCTTTTCGTCCAAATAATATATCTTGAAAATTGTTCTTATTTATTCCTGCTACTTTTGATTAATGCCTATTTTCATATTTTATCTATTGGTGTTCTTCTTAAAAAAAAGGGAGATAAATGTTAAACAGAATTCAGGAATATTTATTTTTCCTTTTATACGTGCAACTACTATACTGGAATGTTTACGTGAAGTCTTCACACTTCACAACAAGTTGTATGACTCGACTGAAACTTAAGAATGGAAAACAAACATAAATAAGAGTGACTCGCCGCCACTCACACTGTAGCGACATCCAAACCGAGTGATCAATATATCTATTGTTGTCGGACGAAGGCGTGATCCATACCTTTGTCCGGCACTGCTCTCGTGTCTCCATTCCCTCCCTTGGGCTCGCACTTCAATCTACCGTGCAGCACTGTTGGCGGAACGTTGGGCCTCTCTCTCTCTCTCAATTACGCAGACTTTCTACCCTGATAGATAGTAATTGTATTCCAGCATCCCTACAGACTGGCGCGTTTCTTTTCCCGTAACCCAAATCCCTCTATATCTGTCAGTTTGCATTTTTTTTCGGGACGTCGTGTCCTGACTGTACTGTCATTCGGGATTGCACTTGATCTTATCAAGGATTTGCCAAAACGAATAATTTACTCGACTTCTTTCGTCAGGCAATTCTATGCTAAGAAACAAAGCAAACGTGTTTTTTACGGAAGTGAATTCAAATGTCTAACATAAAGAACATAAACGACCATACCATGAGATCAACCCGTGAGCGTGCCTGCTCTCAATATGCTTTCAAACTCGCAATTTTTGTTTGTAAAGCAATAAAACAGCCGTATAGTTACATTAACACCATGCAGCAACTAATACGTGCACCGAACAAACAACATGCAACCGGAGCGGAAACCTGTTCTACAAATACGGAGTTTTTGAAAAGCACTGTCAGGTGCACAATTACCTGTCTCTCACAGCCTCCTTCATCAAAAGCATCCAATAGAAAACGCTGCTATGGAGACATGCAAGCGATTACCATTACATTGGTAAACTAAAATGATATAAACAACGCGAACAGAATTTAGGGGTTCGGAAGTGGAAGAAGGAGACTACAGTAAATGACTGATGACTTGCCAGTTTTCTTCGAGTTTGATACGAGCAGCGTTGTACCAATTCGAGATGGTTTAATATTATTATTATTATTATTATTATTATTATTATTATTATTATTATTATTATTATTATTTTATATTATTATTATTATTATCATATTATAAAGGGAATAGTAATGAAACAAAGTGAATGAGAATACGGATGCTTGCAGTCGTAGTTTATTGGCATCTTTTGGCAAGCAACATGCTCTCTGATCCACATTTTTTTTTCTTTTTTAATATTCTCTCCATGTGTTTGCCATATAGCTCAACAGTAATGATACTGAGGGACGATTTAAAAATCAGCTACTAGAACTTGACACTTGTGATGGGATGTGTACTTTCATTTCAATATTGGGCGTTTTGAGTGTTCTTTTTATAAGATCCTACGAACACAAACAAGCAAGAAGAAATGGACAATTGCCAATGTATATTTGAAATCCAGCGTAATTATAGGAGATAGTGTATTACATTTTTTAACGAAAAACGCTCATGAAGAATGCTCTATGTAGAAAAATCACGTCAAAGTTTATTCATCTTTAAATGAAAAGGATAGACAAATCCTTTAGAGAGCTGACCGCGCCTGAGGCATCATAATTTAAAGAAAATAAGATTAATAATTCAAGTATCATATCGAAAGGTATGTCCATTGACAGTGTTGACTCTTTGTATTGCACGCGTTTGGATAACATTTTTTATTAAGTGGTCTAAAAATTTTACAGTTGGGATTGAGATTCGATACTTGACACGTTATCACTTGAAATACAAAAGGGCTAACTTACGTTCAAAACTCATACTCCAATTAGGGCATCAGTTGCTGCCCCAATGGACTATCTTGTCATCGGCAGTTCCGTTGTGAAAGTTCCATAAAGAAAACACCAAAACTCCTACTCTAATTAAGTATATATATACTTCATGATGCTACAGAGCCAATTAAGTTGAATATAAATTAAGACCAAAATACATTTACATTATTAATTCTGTTATTTTTTAAAGTTTTTATCAGAAATTGGCAAAAGTAACATTAATACTGGGATTATTTTGTATATTCACCGCAAATTTCAAAGTCATAGAGAGTATAACTTTCGCTCTGAATCATCAAAATCTAAAATCCTTTTTAGATTTTGTTGATTCAGAGCGGAAAAAGAAAACGATCATACATCCATAAAAGTCGATTTTACATCTGTTCTATAGTTCATTACGGAGAAAATTCAAATTCCATTCCTCCTTTCCCAATACACTTGTTCGCAAGGATCACTACTCGCCATCATCCAAATGCACACTTACTTCCTCTTTTCGGGGTGTTAAAAATAATTCCCGTCGCTTTCACCGAAACTCCCAGACCCAGCAGGAAAGACCTGTCGATCTGGTCCTTCACGTGACCGGAGAAGTCACCCCGTCGAACTCCTTTCTGCCCCGCCACCCGTTTTCTATAAAGACGGCTCGGGACTCGGGAGTCACGTTACCCTGTCAGTCAACAGGAAAAGTCGGACGTTCAATAGCACTTGATACTCTTCAGAACCAGATAGCGAAACAAGTGTTTTGTTTCAAGTCGTTCGCTGTTACAAATTATTCCGAGGAAATACAGCTTTTGCAATTAACGTTCTTCTCACCACGAATCGGTTTCTGGACTGACTCGCAATTACTATATACACTTTCACGAAAAACAATGTTGATCAGGAAAAACTAACAATAAGAATTCATAATACAAGACAGGCTATGTACAAACTGAAAGCTCGGAAAGTACAAGTCATTCATTGCTGCCCTTTCCCTGAGATGCATTCTGACCAAAGTATTTGCAGCGACGACTGACTTTAGAGGTCAAAGGGTCAAATGAGAAGACCGCAAGAGTAACGAGTCAATAAGACCCAGTCATGATCAGGTTTTCTGTCTCATTTGTTCTTTCTCATTTATTTGAATGTTGTGCTGTAAAAAAGACAGTTTCATCTTTATATTAATTAAATTTCAAGTTGCGATTCATTGAAACTACAGAGATGTTTTGGTTTATTTGGTGTACAGAAAAATAGCGTGGTTTTTTTTATTGCAAATTCTAATTCTAAACTTATCTGTTGTACTGTTTTGGTATAAAATATTACGTAAGCTTGAAAAGAATCTTTATGTTTAAAATATGTTTGAAATATTGTGATGATTTTGCACATTCGCTTTTGAACTCGTAAGTACCGCGAAACAAATGATAAAGGGACAGTTGCTGACTTCATCTTCGGAAAGTGCAATCTGCTAGGTGGGTATTGGGTAAGCGCTCGGCTCACGTTGCTAGATCTGTGAATCACCCCCGGGGTACCGTCCCCGACTACACCAAGCTACTCCAGTGTATGCTGTGCAATAGGTTCAAGAGCGTGGTGCCCGCAACCAAGGTCTAGACTCTAGACTCTAGAGAGTATCTCTATCTCTACACCTTCCTCGTAACCTCACCAATAAAAAATTGATGAGAATCCAGAAAGCTGTAGCCTGCTGGCGTTACCTCATCCAAAAGCGTATGTTTATTAGAAAAACAAATACATAAACATTATGATGTATTAGTTTCGTGCTCCTAATAAGTTTAAAATAGAGAGATGCAGAGCCATTAGAATTTTCCCAATATACAATAAGTACTCTATTTGAAGTAAGCTCACCTTTGCAGCACAACACAAAAGTAACATTTGAAGCCCCTGCAATTAGGAGGCTTTTTTCTGACAACTGATAATTGAAATAGAACTCATTATATGGAAAAATGTATCATAAGCTATATTTGCATATAAAAAAAGTTTATCCAGTACAAAAGCAAACCTCATAATGACTGGATCACATATATTACGTATTAAACACACACACACATACACACACGCACTCAAGCACACGCGCGCGCAGACACACACATACTACACACACACACACACACACACACACACACACACACATATATATATATATATATATATATATATATATATATATATATATATATATATATATATGTATATATATCTCTTTTTAAACATCCATGGCAATGTGCACAGTTTTTACAATACATTAATCAACGACACTCAAATATTCAGTTCACGATGGAAACGGAGAGCAATGACAGTTTACCATTCTTAGATATTAATGTTAC
>NC_061109.1:104988063-104990563 GCF_015104395.2 Macrobrachium nipponense | reverse complement strand
ATACGAGAAGGTATTTAAAAACGTCTAGAGAAAGGCGATGTCACAATGGCATTCCATAAATATGCAGCTAACTACATTGTTCCAGGAAAGAAATAAATACAAATTTAATGCTGAAGGAGTCTTGTAAAGATAGTGAATTTGCAGTAAACTGTGAGAGGCTACAAGAGAATGTTTATTCACATTTGCTGCTTAGTCAGAGATGTAGAAACTGGGGTAGCGAGAGAAACTTCACAGACGTGTAATATACAAATGATGCACTTCAACATCAAAACACTGTCAAATTTGCGTAAATTGCTTGATACAATGTATCATATCTTTATCAAGATAGAGTCTAGATAAATATCAGAAAAAGACACTAATTTAAGAAAAGATTAATGAGGTCAAATATTTCCAACGTATGGAAACAATGAAGCCTAGTAAAATTTCGCTCGATTTGGGTTTTAGTGAAAACGTAAACTGGCAAGTCAAACTATGGCTGGCTGAATAAGATCTGAAAATGGGTAAATATTCAACCGTTAAGAAGAGTATTGGAGTCAGCTAGCAGGACAGAGTTAGAAATAATACCATAATGGAGATTGCCAAAGTTCCATAGGTAGATTGAAAGGATGGAAATGGTTGGGACATGCCCACCGCACATCCCCTGAAAGAAGGGTGAGTGATGATGTTGCCTGTTGGGTTCCTGTGGGAACCAGGAGCGTTGGAAGGCAAAGGTCTGCTTGGATGAAAACAATGAGAAGGAAGGCTTGAGATAGGCGGAAATTTGTGGAAGATAAAGCACAGGGAAGACATGAGTGGCATAATTTTGCGAGGGCCATATGCGTCACGCAGTGCTTGAGACGCTGATTATATATATATATATATATATATATATATATATATATATATTATATATATATATATATATATATATATATAGAGTGAGAGAGAGGAGAGAGAGAGAGAGAGAGAGAGAGAGAGAGAGAGAGAGAGAGAGGTAGCGGTGGTAGTAAGGTACTAGTAGTAATGGTTGTTGTTTTATTAGCAACAGCACTTGCTAACGTTACTCTTTGTAGTAGAGATTGGTTGGCACAGTTATGTGCAAAGTTAGTAAAGAACGACTCGCCTAAAATGTCTCTTACATTACATACAGGCATATATCCATGTTATCATGGTGATTTTAACTTGAGTCTGCCTTCAAAAGCATGCGACAGTATTTCAACTGGTGTTTGAAAATAACACCATAACCTTATTTCGGCTAAACATGTTTTGGCCCACTGGTATTTGTTTACGTGTTTTTCTATACGAGTGTCTATCTACCTTATATACTCTAGTACACAAACGCTCCCATATATACAGTAGTCTAGACATATGTATTTACGTACATATAGTTCTGATTTACACTTGCAACCAAACGCCTTAATAGACTGACTTGAGTTTGAACCTCCGTGAAGCCTAATAATCGACGACTCAGTGTACTTTAATATTTCTAGCGTGGGAAACCGTATAAGAAACGTCAGCATGGAATCTAACTTACCTAAAGTCGGCATTCTTTTTACGACAGTTTATATACGCGATCGTAAATGTTAAGTAACGACGCTTCTGCGCAATCACATTTTTTATACTTTTCATAAAACTAACTTGTAAGGGAGGAACTGCTCGGGAAACTGCGCGGAGACATCCCGGAAGACTCTTACGTAAGCTGTCTCGGGTAGAATAATGCCGGCACTTTTTGGATGGGAAGTGGGAGGAGCGTAACAACACCTCTTCGTCATGATGAATCAAGGTTTTTGGTTTTGAAGGTGCTGTTCTGGTAAACCATTGTACATTACTGCTCTTGATGGTCATTAATATTGTTCAATTGGGGATCTACGACAGGTCTACTGCAGTATGTGTGAAAACATTACGTGGAGAGCGCAGGGTTACATAGGGAAGAAAAGTAGAAGACGACTTACAGGAAAGACACATTTTCATTTGGGAGGAAGAGGAGGTTTCGTCACTAAACCGACGGAGGATAAACAGAAAATCAACAGCTCTCTTTACCTACTTAGGTAGCCCTTCTCCCCAATAATGAAATTCCTATCTCTCCCAAAATATAATCATACGTTGCAAGTAAAGAGGCACACACTTCCTAGAAATTTCGGAATACATCAACACGATGATTTTGTAATCTCGCTGTCACGTATGCTAGTATTGGACCAGTCCCGGTTTTTTTGCCATGCCCCTAGGTTAGGTTAGGGTCAGGTCTTGTATCATTGGAGAGGGATGGTGTGTGGGAAACATGATGAGATTATTTTCAAGTCAAGAAAATTCTACGGTTAGTTCTTCTTAAGATGGCGTCCCACTTTCTTCAGGAAAAGGTCCCGTCACTCGGTAACATCTCGGGAAAAGCGATTTTATGACTTGTGTGGATCAATCAGTAACATTCTGGCCTCTCATTTGAGAAACGGGTTCCGTCCGTATGTGATTCACAAATTTACATATATATATATATATATATATATATATATATATATATATATAT
>NC_061109.1:104940563-104985563 GCF_015104395.2 Macrobrachium nipponense | reverse complement strand
CACACACACACACACACACATATATATATATATATATATATATATATATATATATATATATATATATATATATATGAACTTATTGTGATGTTGTCTCTCATACCCTCCCAATCCCCTACCTATCCCAACCCCACCCGGGGCGAATAAACAGGTTTGCAGGATGATTGTGGAAGGCTATCCTACCTTCTCATTCCCCTAACTACCCCGTCCCACCAGGAGAGGACAAACCGGTTTGCAGGGCGTGGGCGGTTGTCATATCTCCCATACTGTCACCCAGAGTAAGACAAGCAAGATACACTTGAATGTTATTAGTATAGATAGATAAATAGATAGATAAATCTTCATCGAAAATATGTCCTAGCATACATATCGTCGCAGTATATAAAGCGGTTAGAGTAACAAATATCAGTTGCTATGATAGCATACAAATTTAGGCTGGCAATAAGAGTTGTATTAATAGAAAAATGTGCTACTGGAAGTATAAATTTTATACTTCCATTTTTGAACATCTCAAAGGCATTATAGAAAAATATGTAATATGACAGAAAACGGAAATCTTGGGAGAATGGTTCTTCTTTTATATAAACCTATTACAGTTTCCATCGATTCAAAAGAATACTTAAAGAAAGAAATCATGTAATGATATAGAATCTTTCATTCATAAATCCTCAAGTACGTGAAACTGTGTAGGCTACGTTGTGTATAAACTTCGACACATGGATGCCTAAGTTTTATACACTGAATACAAGTCGGGTATCCTTACTCACAAGATGAGTCAGCAGAATAAGTAACTAGACTGAACATGTCTTCAAGTATGGCTTAATTGACAAGGTGTCCAGTGTCCGTTTCCAATTCCCTTTCCGGATCGCAAATAAAATCAGATATTGATTATAGTATGTCTAAACAGACAGTGACATTCGGCGAGCTTCTCGGCGAGCTTCAAACCAAGGCTACGTTACCTTACGTGGTATTAACGAGTTGGCTGGTATCGTGCTATGTAGTAATCACCGCCATTACCGAACACCACAGCCAAGGTACATACTACGAACTGTAGGAGTATCATTTAAATTGCCCTCAGATATGCATTGTAACGGGGAAATTATTCTTTCTCTGTGACTGGGGTATGTAAGTACTGAGAGGCATTATTAAATAAATTTTATCCAGATATAAATTACAACGGGAATATTACCCTCTCTCTCTCTCTCTCTCTCTCTCTCTCTCTCTCTCTCTCACACACACACACACAAACGCAAGCGAAGATAAAGAATAATAACTGCAATAAATCATTTTACCATAAAGGCAATGACATCCTTAGCACTCCAACAGAAATAACAAGGGCACAAAATCCCATAGAAAGGGGGTGAGGGTATAGTGAACAAAAAACATCATACGGAAAAACACAAAGTATTAAATGATAACAAACTATGAACAAGAGGAAGAATCGATTTCGGGACCACTAGATGCTTGTTGGAAATGTAAATTAATTTTGTTGGAAGAGCATTTAATCATTATATATTTATACACATAAGTGTGCATATTTAATGCATATTAACAAAAATAGCAATGCGTATACTATACATCCATTTGCAAAGGTGACACGTTACCTTCATTACTAAGAGAGAGAGAGAGAGAGAGAGACTAAAACAAAAAGCAACGTGCCTACTCATGTAATAGTACATAATTATTCGCATTACTTCATTTCCTTCATTACCTAACAAGTAATAACAATCAAATATAAAAATGGCCAGTCTGATCTTGAACTGTGACCTAAATGACCTTCAACGAGAGGACGTAGGTCACGTGCAATACTATAATTTCATTTTTTCCCATTTTGTAATAGTCATTTGTTATGCAAAGCTAACATCTACTTTTATCGATGTTAATATCGACAAGGTTACAGCCAGGAAGGAAAGAGTGAAACAATGAGATGGTATGTAACTTCGTCCTATATATAGTACTAAATTTCTTTACAATACTATATATATATATATAGAATATATACTATTAAGATATAATATTATAAAACAATAAGTATTATAATATATATAAACTATAATATATATATATATGATATATATAATATATTTATATCATAAATATATATATATATATAATATATCTTATATATTATCTATATATTATATATATATATATATCTATATATATATCTCTATCATCTCTATATCTATATCTATATCTTCTATATATATATATCATATATATATATAGTGTTATCTATAATATATTCTCTATATATATATATATATTTATCTTATCCCTCATATATATATCATCTTAAATAGTTATATATCTTATATATATATACACATACATACACACGTGTGTGTGTGTGTGTGTGTGCGAATGTTAAGTTGCCTTCGCGTCTACAGAGATTCTGAATGAATCATCTCTCGAGACTGAAAATCTGAAACTGCAGAGGAAGGGGGAAGCCTCCAAGGTCACGTTGTGAGACGCATGATTACATCTTAAGTGAATGAGCGAGTAAATGGAGAAGGAAACAGCTAGAAGTGGCGGAGTCGAGGAAGAGGAGAATGAGAGAGAAGGGGAGGTGGGAGGGGTTAAGAAGGAAGAAAGTAGGTAGAAGGAAGTAGGGGAAGAAAAGCTAAAGGGAAGGAGGAGTGGGAGGGGATGAAAGAGAGACAGAGAGGGATGAAATAAGAGATAAGAGAGGGAGGAGGAGTCTCATGAAATGTAAGATAAGACGAAGGAGGATAGAAGTGATCGTAGGAGGTGGGAAAAGAAAGATAAAGAAGGAGAAGAGATATTTTACCAGAGAAGAGATAAGAAGCCACAGAGGAGTAGAGGTATCAAAATCATTGGGGAGGAGGAGGAGGAAGGAGGAGGAGGAGGAGGAGTACTTGAAGGATGAAGTGAGGGAGGGTAGGAGGTACAAGGAAAGGAGGGGAGGAGGTAGGTACACTGAGAGAGAGGACTTGGGGCGGAAGAGGAGACTGGTGAGATAAACAAAGGATTCTTTACAAAGCAAATACAAATGTATCAAGGTCATACTAAAAATAAAACAAGTAAAAAGTGCCCAATCGCGTTTTCTGCATGATCCGTGGCTCATGAGCCTTTCAGTCACGACCCGTTGGTGGGCTGTCCTATAGTGTTGCCAGACGCATGAGTATGACTAACTTTAACCTTGAATGGAATAAAAACTACTGAGGCTAGAAGACTGGAATTTGGTATGTTTGATGATTGGAGGATGGATAATCAGCATACTAATTTGCAGCCCTCTAGCCTTATTACTTTTTAAGATCTGTGGGCGGACAAAAAAAAAAAAAAAAAAATAAAAAAACGTGCGGATGGACAGACAGCCAGCACAATTATTTTCTCTCATAGAAAACTAAAAGGGAAAACAAATAAGCGAGCAATTACTTTCACCGCTTCTGACGTAATGGTGACAATATAGCCTGAAGTCTTCATTAATGCTTTATCTAGGTCTTCTCTTCCAATTTCACATTTCCATTGCAATAGCTGCTCTCATTATGGCCCTATCGTCTTCCATATTCTTTATAACTGTGATTTTAATTCACTAACGCTTATTAATTACATAAGAATGTTAAGAACCTGTTGTTTTTTTTTAAATGTTATCATTATTCTCATTAATGTATTACCCCGTCTGTAGGGCATCTGCACCCTGTATATATAAGAGAGAGGCGAGCAATGAAGCAATGTGAATAATCGTGATCGTCCTCCTGGACGTGAAAATGAGGATAATGATTATACGCATTGCTTCTTCCCATGGCCTTGTAGAAAAGAAGAATTCAGGAAATATTAAGAGGAAATATTAAAAGATCATCTAAATGCATTTTCAGTCGTGCCAAGTGACTTACATTTCATGTATTTGCAATTTTAAACGTCATATATTTTTTTCTCACCGACTACTGTCAAGACATTTACGGCTGGGAAATGTTAAAACACATTTGATACTTATGGTTATTTTTTTTTAAATTATGAAATCTCATTTTGTACTTATTTTTTTATTAGTAATTTTCTAAAATTATGAAATATCATTTGATACATTATTTTCGACCTGAATATATAGAAGTCTATCATCCATCTCGTTATCTTTTATTATTTCAATTGAAAGGTCAGAGTGCAGTAGCTGGGACCGTTCTGTTTTGAAGCACAAAATATACAAAACATAAGACTAAACAAAGCTAAAAGTAGAACTTTTATCTAAAACATAAAATCCATCGAATCCTTTTACCATTAAATATTTAGCGTTCCTTAATCTCAGGTTCGGTTCTTGGAAGTTTTTCGGAGTCTTCCAGATACCCTAACTTGAATATATTGTCTATCAGAATCCTCTATAGAGCTCCTATCTCCCACCGAGAACAAATCATTGTGATAACTTTGTTTCGAATGTGTCTCCTCAAGAGTTGGTGATCTCAAGTGTTTGGACTTGGCATCGCTGCTAATGGTGGCAAGAAAGAGGAGGAACAGCTGTTTGAATCTCCTGAATGGATACTTCTTCGTTTTCTTTCTTTCATCTCAGCTCCTACTGCCAAGGACTAGCCTCGTTAAGTATATATTCATTATTATATAAAAGATGAACCCCATTCATATGGAACGAGCCCACAGGGACCATTCATTGACTTGAAATTGAAGCTTGCAAAGAATATGGTCTGCATTAGAGGTCTTTTTGGGTAAACAAAAATTTATTTTTTTCCTTTCAAGGCAAGAGACCTCGTGGGGCACGTGAAACGTTCGCACCGGTAAAACAAAATTGCCTTTTCGCACGTAACTTAATCTGGCCGAGATTTGATTTAATACGAGTGGATCTCTTTCAGAACTGGCGTCCAAGGCCAATAACCGGATTAAAGTATCTGTCAGAAGAGTTTAATTTAACGGAGTGAAATAAGAAAAGACAGATGACGGTCAAGGACGGACAAAAGTTCGGGCGAAACGAAAAAGGATGTTCACAGGGGCAGATGCGCTGCAATATCATTTTTGTTCTTAGATCAAAGGGAAGGGACTACAGTACATTCCAAAAGTCCATTCTCACGTATTTAGAACTGGAACACTTTCTACCCAGTGAAAGAAATGACAGCAAAATGCGCGGTCTTGAATGACAATAACTTTCGACGGCGGACAAAGTGAAATATAATACTAAGCTCAAACGCGGTAAGCAGAAGGGTAATCTGTGACTGCGGTGTTGCATACGAGAAAAAAAAAAATATATAGGTACCAACTGCATATTTGTAGCAGGAAAGAGTTGTAATACACTACGCTTGGGTTGTTGCATTCAACAAATGAATTCAAAATACCAGTAGAACGCGTATGCTTGCAGAGCCTAACCTAAGACATGAAACCCAAGCCAAGAAGTCTTCAGCTTTTTCTTTTATTATTCTTATTATTCAAAAGATCTCTAGATTATGACAGTTATCGTTTCAGTGTTATCGTCTGAACGTCTAAAGTGCTTCCATTGTGTACCTTGGGTAACAAAGCATCATATTTTCTTTATCAGACTTTCATGCAACGGTATTGTCTCTATCAGAGAGAGAGAGAGAGAGAGAGAGAGAGAGAGAGAGAGAGAGAGATTATGGGATATAGAAGACGGGCAGCCTCCAATGGTCTTGGCTTATGGATATTGTGGCTTTCTTTGTGGGTTAACCCTGTGATATCATGAACAAGAGGAATGTATTGTGATATGTGATATTTTATGCAAGACATTTTTTTTAGATAACTGTCTGATCTGCCATTTAAAAGCATAATTTGATCTACAAAGAAATCATCTTATTATTTAAAGAGACAATTGTTGTCTATGATTCTAATATTCATGCATCAGTTTAAAAAAAGTTGAAATGTCCACCACAGCATAAACGAAATATTTTATGATATGAAAAAATGTGACATCCAAATGCTATAACATCTAATGAAAAGCTGATATATTAATGAGGGTCTAACATGTCATTTAACTTTCCATTCAATGCAAAACTGTCGCTTCGCCGTTCTCACCAAAGCCCCACCTCACCGCAATAAAACACCACAATCTTAGGTCCTAGAAAATGGTCGCGTCGCTTTGTATCTGTAACGCTGACGAAGAAGTAAGAACGTCAACAGTGGCAAGTGTTGCGGCGTGGGCGCAGACACATCAGATGAGAGCATCAAGCTGGTGGGTGAAAAAGGGCGTAAGAGAGACAAGGACACTGTGAGAGACTTCAAAGGATAAGGTTACGATGGAATACCCTCATTAATGGTCCCCCCCTCCCCTCCCACTCAACCCCTCAACCCCTTCTTCTTCTCCCCTTCTCACCCTTTCCTCTGCCACCACCTCCACCCACAGACATACGATCGCATAAACGAGCCTCTAGACAGCGTCCATAACGATGAGTGCTATCAAGACCAAAAGAACAGCCAAAGCTTATTTGTTCTAATTAATCTGGAGACTATACGTTCTGATAGCGTACCCTTAAAGAAAGTAGATACATAAAACGAGATACGTTCTCATTAGCTAGTACGGAATATTCATAAATACTTCGTTCTCTTTACCCCTAAAGTGAGCGGTCTTGATATATCAGTGCAAATGGCAAACTTCTACTTTGCAAGGAAAAAAATGATCGTATAATAACGTCACTGGTTCTCAAAAGGATGCTAGGAAATAACAAATGTCTCACAGTTTTTCTTGGACGTATTACTGTATGTAACAAAATAACCTGTTGATTGATTGATTGATTATGGAATTTAGGCCTTGAGGACCAAGCGCCTGAAATCAGGATTATTCAGCGCCCCCAAATAACCTATTGAGCTGCGATGTTTACAGAATTACATATAGTACACAAATTTTCTCGTAATTTTATACACACTTTCTTGTTGTTACAATTACATACGTATTTGGTAAAAGTGACCAACAGATTTTTGTATATATATATATATATATATATATATATATATATATTGTATGTATATAAAGATATATGCCACGAAGGAAAAATAAACGAATGAGGATCTGCAAGATCTTTTGACGTTAAACGTCCTTTACTGATTCAGTTATACATATTGTATGTACGTGTAGAGGATTAATATTGCGTAAGTTTTGTGCACATAGGGTTCATCCAAATTCAGCAATACAACTCTCCATGTGTCAATAGTATTTGACTTTTCTTATCTTGAGAACCAACCACTGTTAGAGGAAAGGTTATACTGATGAAAATAGGCGCAATGTTAAAATAAGTATAAAACAGTATTGTAAGGTTTTACACTGAGTAGCAAAGGCCTGGTGAAACTTAGTGAAGCAGAGCACCCGAGATAAGAAGCACTTAATGAAGGTTGAAGACACCGAGCCGTAATGAAACAAATGAGAAATGGTCAAAATATATCTGCCCGTGAGAGAGACTGACATTCAAACGCCCACGACGACCCTAGAAGCTTACAAACACACATCTAAAGGAAGCAGAGGGCAAAACTTTTGAGTCTTTGTTGTTGTAGGATAAAAATGTAATCACCTTGTTATTGAAACTGATATCTTATCAGGGCCGTGTTTCTCTTCGTATTCTTCAGATAACCAGCGGGGTGCGGAATCTCCACCAGAATATTAATAGAAATTTCAGCTTGCGAGATAAGTCTCAGTAGAGGAATGTTGGTGTTGAAGTTCGTGTGGACACTAATATGCGTTCTAAAGGTGCACAATGATGGAAAGTAAGTGTTATGATAAATCACATGAATCTAATATAATAAACACGAACTAAAAAAAAATGACAGCGGGAAAGAAAACAGCCCTCTTAATACTAAAACAAATCAAACCCCAATAATCACTCAGCAACAGCTGAGGAGCGCTCTCTTCCCCTCAGCCTGGGGAGAGGGTTGTTTTAGGTTTTCATTTTCTTTAGAAAGCAAACACGGCCGGAGGAGGAAAGCCTCATTCCCCGGCGTTTTCCCCGACGCCCTACAGCCACTCGCATCCTTTATGGTTCTGGCCCTTCCTCCCATAGATCACATTACCTTTACATCAACGCCCCTGGTGATGAGTACGCGCAGAAAGTCATGAATGAAAGGAGTGAAAGAAATATAAATAAATAAAAAAACTCACTGGTTAGCAACATGAATTTTCTTTTTGTCTTCGAATGAATTTTATTGCTATAACGAACATTTACGAATTTTTGGAAGTACCTGTCGCATCTCCCTATTCAACAAAGTTATCTCATTTTTGCTGATGCTTTGATGTAGACATAAGGATTCGATGCTTTGCGGTTCATAAACAAATATTCTGTGTTTAGTCAAGTAACTGATCTTACGAATTATATATATATATATATATATATATATATATATATATATATATATATATATATATATATATATACGTATATATATATAATTCGTAGGATCAGTTACTTGACTAAACACAGAAAATTTGTTTATGAACCTCAAGCATCGAACTCCTTTATGTCTACATCTATATATATATATATATATATATATATATATATTATATATATATATATATATATATATAACGATATAACGAATACAGAATGAAGAGAATGAACTGTTGAACAAAAAGACTCAAATGACATAAAGAACAGAAAAATACATTGCGTACATCAACAGCGTTTTAAATAGTGTCCTCGCCTCGGTATCAATAAGACCCACCACTTAACAGCTCTCTGCAAGGAGGACGTAAGATCTCGGGCAATGGGCTGTGTGAAATCGTAGTAAATGAACAGTGAAGATACGGCAGCTCTGCAAAGTTCTTGACCTTGGCACCTGCCATGGCGATTCCACAAGAGATCGCAGAACGGAGATATCGTCTATCAATAAAATGTTTCCACTTAACAATATAGAAATAGATATGTATAATACAGGTGAGACCATTTGAGAAATTGACCGAGATCATTTGGGAGTTTTTCTGCCTTTTGTTTACGGTTTTACGTTCATCCCCAAGGGCTGGTAAACACGACGTCCCGCGGAGCTTTTTCTGAATACCAAACAAATTTTCGTGTGGCTGTAGTTTTTTTTTTTTTTTTTTTTTTTTTTTTCGTTAACTCTGGTGGCCATTTGAAATGGAAAGCTTCCGGGCTTCAGAACAGAATCATAATATATATATATATATATATATATATATATATATATAATATATATATATATATATATATATATATATATATATATATATATATATATATATATATATATATATATATATATATATATAAGCAACGTGTTTGGCAAAAAGAAAGAAATAACGTTATCAGATTTTAGGGAGTGACCAAAAGTTGCTTCTTTCAAGATTTTATATATGTTACTAGCATAACCCTGCATTCTTATTCTAGGCGCCACATTGTAGAACGAGTAACATGGAACTAACTGGTAAGAAACGGAAGTAAAGAAGTGAAGTTAATAGCAATTTATTTCTCCTAACGTTATTTGGAGCGGGAGTCTTCAAAGCGCCAGTTAAAGCTTTGGACCTTGAGTTAAAGAGGCCTTGAACTAAGCAGGCTGCGGTCTTCACTTTGAAGAAAATACAATGAAACAGCCAAGAGGAAGGACGACACTGACATTTTAGAAATACGTTTTTTCTCTTAATACTTATTCATGACTACCCAACAGATAAGAAACTGAATGAGTTTTGGTATACATTTCGTCATGAAACCAAAAGGCCACGAACTTTGACTGCACTCTATCACTGCACAGAATTGTTTGTCATAAGTTAAAGAGAGAGAGAGAGAGAGACCGAGAGAGAGAGAGAGAGAGCAGGGAAGTGGGTAAAATGGCCTCAGAGAACATATGAGTGAATAGATACATTAAGAGATGATTTCATGAACACACGGTTGATGAAGAGAGGCAAACTGTTAAAAAAGTTGACGTAACTGGAGACAAGGCCTACCCCGTCGGTCCGAGTCAGAGGTTGACTGACCCAGAGTCAAACTAAGACCAACCGTGGCTTAACCGTCCACTGGCGTCGCTTTCCAGCCTCCAAAGGCTTTGAAACAATCGAACATCATTTTTATGCGTTATGGCGGTAGGGAAGTAAGACAGGATGTAATGGTACAATATAAATCTGGATTCTTCCAGAACACCAAACCTTTCCAGCGTCCAAAAACTCTCACAGAAATTCCGTGTTAATTCGGATGTACGTCAAAACCTACTAACTCAATTTAAAAGCAAATTAATCCCAGCGGAGTTACTTTAATTTACTAACTTAGATTAGTTTGATCTAACTTCACATTAACAAGAATTTCTGGGAGAGAGGAGTGTCTATCACAGTGGCCTCTCCTAAATCCTGAAGGAAATAGAACATGGGAAACAACGCATACATCACGCCTACTCTGAAGTGTATCTACTCTTATAAAAAGATCAAAAGTTAATTAAAGGATTTCTTGAGATCTCAATTCCCTTGCGCATGCTAAAATAATGAGAGAGAGAGAGAGAGGATAGAGAGAGAGAGAGAGAGAGAGAGAGAGAGAGAGAGAGAGAGAGAGAGAGAGAGAGAGAGAGAGAGAAATTATTCATCTCGAACATATTATAGAATTTCCTTCAAATGTTTAAGAAAACGCGTTGGGATCAAGGGCAAGCCTGTTTTTTTTTTTTTTTTTTTTTTTTTTTTTTTTTTTTTTTTTTTTTTTTTTTTTTTAATTCGAGGCTGGTTAATTGAAAAACGATATAAGTTTTAATCTTATTTTTCAAAGAAATGGGTTGGGGAGGTTGGGGTGTGTGTGTGTGTGTGTGTGTGTGTGTGTGTGTGGCGGAGGATTAGGACTATAGCACAGATCTATACAGATCCAAGATTACTAAAGCTTAAAGGAAAAGGGCGAATTTCCGGTTGACACGGTTTGATTGTGGAAGACGTCTTTCGTTTTGGAATTACACTTTTACATCCTCCTCGGAGATAATTGAAAATTGAGGAGCAAAATGGGCTAGAACCGGGTTACCTGCGAGGCTGAGTACGAGGCGGTCTTTGTTCTAGTATAATTTTTTACTGTTCTTGCAGAAAATTAATCTTCTGGCACGGCTCTGCTCTACGGCAACAGGGAAACCCTTACCGGAGGGTCAGGGCCCTTGATTTGACCCTTGATGGGGATTTACACCTCTTCCAGGTCACTGCTATCGGATCCGTTCAGAAGAACATCAGTTCATGTCTCACCTCTTATACAGTCAGCCTTTGCGGAACCAGTGGTTATTCAGCAAAGGGACCAACGCCTTTACGTGACTTCCGAACCACGTCGAGAGTGAACTTCTATCACCAGAAATACACATCTCTAACTCCTCAATGGAATGCCCGAGAATCGAACTCGTGGCCACCGAGGTCGCAGTCCAAGACCATACCGATCACGCCACTGAGACATCTGTGATCTATCAAAATACAAAACTTAGCCTGATTTGCATATATATATATCTATTATATATATATATATATATATATATATATATATAACATATATACATCATATATTAGTATATATATATATTATATATTATATATAATGGTATATAATGTGTATATATGTAATATTTATTGGAAATTTGAACGATATGATTTATGAATCCATTACCTTTTCTATTTTGAAGCATAGGACGACTTTGAGTCGATAAAGCTCACATCATATCATGTGTTATCTTTTTTCCTCCAGAGAGAGAGAGAGAGAGAGAGAGAGAGAGAGAGAGAGAGAAGAGAGAATGTGTGTGTGCAAATAAATTATCCTCTCTTTCTCTCTCTCTCTCATCCTGACTGTAAAAACAACCACGCAGTGCTCGTGTTATGCGGAAGTAATATTACGTTAGAAAGGACAAAAATATAATATAAACCTCAGTGACTGTGGTCCCCTGCGCCATACAATGCAAGGAGTACGTTTTTTCATGTTTTTCCTTCCGGGATTATGTATATTTATGCATATAATTTTGTTTAGGTCTGGAAAATTAATATTTTTATAAAGGTGGTAAACACTGCAGTTGCAGGCTTTTACATAATTAAACGTTGTAGGTCTCTTGACAGTTTTTGGGGTTGTACAGATATGATGCTATTATTCAGACTTCACTGTTATACATTGTTATTATTTATATTTTATTGTTTCTCTTACTATTACTTATATTTTTATCGTCTCTTTTAATATTCAATTAAGCAAGAAATACTTGGCAACAAAAGTAGTTGCAACCCTTACCTTTCAGTAGTACTGAATGACCATTCCAAATCAGAGGCTAATTTTTAACGCTCAGTTTCTGATAGTGCCAGATAAAAACTATGAAAACAACGTGATTACCTATCTTTTTTTTACTGTTTAGATTTGTAATTGTCGCCACAAAAACACTAAAACTAAAAGACCTGCATAGTGTCTTCTTGATTCCTCAGCGATAGAAAGTATGAAGCCATTGGTAATATTAATATTTTTCGTAGCGTATCTCTTCCGAGACTAAGGAAACAATCGTTTTCGAATCATTCTTAGACCCTACGACCACTAGGCAGAGTTAGAGGAGCGCACCGGTGACGAATAGAAACGAGGCAAACTAGCTTACAAAATGCTCACAAACTCTATTCAAAGAAAAAAGCATAAAGCTTCCAATATGGTTCTCAAGGAAATATAAACTTCATTTATCCAGTGACAATTCACTTTGTCAGAACTAAATTTTTTAAAAGTAGCACAAAAATTAGAAACCGCTCTAGACGGACTGAAACTGGTCGGAGGCGTTCCAGTTCTAGAAAGAAAGAAATATTCATTAAATGAATTCAGGGTTTTGTCCATCGTTTTTCTCAGATTCCTTAAGTGTATAATTATAGTGCGTATGGAAATTAAATCAATTGGCGAGCGTCTGCTATTCTGGGTTGTTTTACTGATGTATATTTGCACGATATAATCTGAAAGTGAGATCCACACACACTCACCGGTCACAGTTTTCATAGAGAGAGAGAGAGAGAGAGAGAGAGAGAGAGAGAGAGAGAGAGAGGGCTAACGATGAACTATAAGAGAAAGACTGCAGTAGTGATTAGTACTAAAACGAGACAACGTATTATATATACAAAAATTTGTCTTAATCTTATTTACAATAAGCAATTAATAATCTTATCTAGAATACAAAGCAAGGAAAACACTTTTTGTAATCGAATACTTTCCAATCTTTTATCAAGACTCCACGGCGTCCCTCCCTTATAATGACTATTATGAGAGAATGTTCAGTCTTTTGTCGCTGGATCAGGCAGAAATCGTATATCTCTCCATGATAATGGCGAATTTTTAACGCGAACAAAGGAAAATTCTCTGCTTTGTTAAGCACTTTTCAGCCAGTTTCTTATATAGGATTTTATATTTCATTTGTATACGTAAGTGCTCACAATTTCAACCACAGAAATGGTGTCCTGACAACCAGAGGAATTTCACTCGGCGACTGAATTGAGAAAACTAATGGAAGTTAGACCAAGTAACTGAACGAATTTAATAAGATTTCAAGAAGTTAAACAAAATAACTGAGCTAATTCAATAAGATTTCTAGAATTTCAAGAAGTTAGACAAAATCACTGAACTAATAAAATAAGATTTCAAAAAGTTATTCAAAGTAACCGAGCTAATAAAAAAAAATCACAAGGTTAAAAGTTTTCTGCCGGCTGCCTTAAGCTAAAAGCGCGACTTTGGGTAAAAGGTGATCTCACCCAATGCTGCTCTGACCCGCTCAAACTTGTCCTCTATCCTTAACATTTGTCACCTGCGTTTTTCATCTTCTCTCCCTCCACGCTCCCCTACCCTACAAAATACCCACTGCGGTTGGGTCTCACAAATACCTTCATTCCCTAACAACAACCAGTAACCCCCGCCCCCATCCTCACCCAAACCCCCGCGGCTACCTGAATGAGTCTCCCAAGGAAGGAACCTCCTATTATAGGAGCCTCCACCACCTATACCTACATATTATATGCACTGCTCTCATTTCATTCCAGGCTTCCAGGTCCAGCTTCCTTAACAAAGCATCCGCAGCTCCGGGAGGAGAACGTTACAATTCTAAGGACATTAGGAAACTTGTTGGGAAAGTGAATCCTGTGGTTCCAACACGAACTTGTTTACGTATTCCTATAAAAAAAATGCGTTTTACTAAAAAACTTTGTCATGTTAAGAGAAAGTATAAAGTGTTCGAAGCCAGCAAGAAAAACTCTCATCGACTGTTTGTACACCGAGAGTAATTGTTATCTCTCATAAGAGAAATACTCAAAGTAATCATAACTACCAATCAATGCCAAAACGTCCGTTAATGATAATAAATAAAGATTAAAGTCTATTTCAATGCTAATTGTCATTTGGACTTCAAAATCGTTTCTCAAAGATATTTTCTTTGCTTAGAGGCAATTATCTTGTTATTCGTACTTTAAAATCGTTTCCCAGATTCATTTTCTCTTCTTTGAGGCAATGAGCTTGATAGCTGTCATTCTCGTGTGAAAAATACCAGCAAACTCGAAAGCTATGCTTAAGGAACAACTGATTTGCAATAGTTTTGGCTTCAACACCAACAAATGGTCAATCAAAAAATGTAAGAATATTTGGCTCTCAGAAAGTTTCACACAACACAGCTCTGCTTTACAAGCCGGATGATAGATCAACTTTATCATTCTTGTAGCCAGAAAAAAAATCTTTCCCAAGCATTTGGGTCCTCAGTTTCTAGCGCTGTGTGACAAACAGGCACTTATTTCTAACGGTAGCCGGAAATAAAGTCACAGGAAAAAAAAAAAAGTCACAATTTTGACTAGTAAAAAAAATTCACATTAATTCATGGTGACCTGTAATGAAGTCACGTGGATAAATTCACAATATTTCTTGAGGGGACATTATCTTTTTGATATTTACAGTTTTTTGTTTATGTTTTTACGGTAATCCCCAAGGGCTTGTACTAAACACGCCGCAAAGGTGGAAACATAACGAGTTAAAACAAAAAATCCCCAAGGGGCTTGTACTAAACACGCCGCAAAGATGGAAACATAATGAGTTAAAACAAAAAATTCCCAAGGGGCTTGTACTAAACACGCCGCAAAGGTGGATACATGGATACACACCGGGTTGAAATTTACCCTTGGGATTCACTATCTAGGAAAGATTAATGTGACTTGTTTGCCTGGGACATATTTTCCTGTGAGTTTTTTTTTTTTTTGTGGCCTTTTTACCTGTGACATTTTTTTACCTGGATTCGTTCTACCACAATACGGGACACTCGCGGGGGGGGGGGGGGGGGGGGGGGGGGGGGGGGGGGGGGGGGGGGGGGGGGGGGGGGGGGGGGGGGGGGGGGGGGGACAATCAATGAACTGCTGTGGGCGGAAAGATGTCAGAGCAACGTCAGAAAATGTGCCGGAGTGAGATCGCTTTAGGGAGAAAATAATTCTAGGAAAACCTCTTCCTTCGGAGTAATTCGATACATCGAATACAGAACAATTATTTATAGTCTATTGACATTTATAGCAACTATTCACAGTCACGCGTGATTACCGTATTTTTTTTTTTTTACGGAATCTAAACATATCCATATAGTGATCTTAACCAATAAAAGCTCTCATTTATAATGTGTCACATTGGAATAGTAATGATCAAAATCTCAATTCAAGTAAACAAAGATGAAGCAAACAATGAATATGAGTAACTGAAAACAGTGACAAAAAGGTCTTATGTTTATTTCTGCTTGATCACAATGTAAACAAAAGACATTCATGTTGTAGACGAACTGCATAAAGCAACGCGAAGCCAAATAGCGACAACAAAACAAATTTACAGCAGGTGTTAGCTGGACCTTGTATGATAATCCGTACTGAGGGAAAACTCCAGCCATCTTTTCGTGATTTTGTTTTTCTTAACCGGTTTACCCCACATTTTTATTGCTCGAGAGAAGAAGCCTTACGAGTACGAAGTCAGAGGTGAGGTGTCCGCCCGCAAGGTCACTTTCTTAAAACAGGGACAACCGGTAGAAACGGAAGAAAGGGGAGGGGGAGGGGGAGGGGGAGGGGGAAGAAGCGGGGAAGCCGGCCGCAGGGAGATTGGGGAAGGTATTGTAGGAGGAGCAGGAGGTGAAGGAGGAGGAGGAAAAGAGGGAGGGGATGTGAGGGGTAAAGGAGGGTGGGAAAGGAATAAGGAGGAGAGGAGAAAGAAGAATTAAAAGGACACCATTAATTTTCAAGGACATTCGCAACAACTTCCTTCGAACCTTTTTTTTTTTTATTACAGTCTTGCTCATAACAAAAGATTTCCATTTAATTATAATTATTTATTTTTCATTTTTGCTCTTCAAGTATTTCCTTCACGCAACAGGATTAGATCACGGTAAAAATAATAAAAAAAAACTTTACAAACGTGTTTTGCGCGATCTCAGGTTGGGACTTTCCCCAAATTTTTCATAGCCTCAAAAAGCAGAGATCCGTATTTTTCCTTGATTTTATCAACGATTCAGCCCTTGTTGTTATACATTTATGCACGTGCACCCTCTCTTCTTTACAAAATTTTCAATCGTTTGCACGTCTGCATTTAAAAGTTAAAAGAGGAATGAAAGATTTTCAGACGGTGAAACTGGCTGGAAAAAAAAAATGAATTCGCTGTCACTGGAAACTTCATTGTTGTAAAGGGAAGGTTGGGGTCCCCACAGTTTCCATTTGCGGGAGCTGGAATCCAAATTATACTTAATCCAATGTCCTATATGAAATAAATTTCTCAAAATCAACGGAAAATATCTAAAACCGCGGTTTCCTTATGTCTCCCATTTACTCGAAAACATCAACTGTATTTGGGTAGTATGACAAAGAAATACAAACAATGAAGCAAATAATATTTGAGGCAAATCCTCTCTAGATGATTTTGAAACCCTAAATAGAAATGGATCTAGTTAAGAAAGTCGCTGGTGTCATACAACTGCCCAGCTAAGCAAGCCTGTGCACCTCATCCTTCCGTATTTTGATTATAAAAATATTTCTATCAGCTATGCAATGATGGTAAAACCAAAGAAACAAAGCATGGCGTCATACTGTAAACAACTGCATTATCTAGTCAACGTAAAAGAAAATATATTCTCAACTATAGGAAACTGCGTTACATTTAACAATACAACTCACCCAAGAAGTATTTGCTGAAGGTATTTCTTCTGCTATAGCCAGCCATTATTCAACTCACGTTCAAAGTTAGTCGATTAAGCTCTCCTACTCTCAGAAATACTTGCGAAGCCTTTTTTCTTGTCTCAAAAGTACCTGGCATTCCTCGATACTATTAATTTTAAGAGGAGTGAGTTTAAAGTGTCTTCGGGGCTACTGTTATAATTAAGCCTAGATAAGTTAAAATTCACTAACGCAGTCGCAAAGGTAAAAGCAACAGCAACATGCAACAGTGTCACCACCAACAAAAATAACCATTATAAATACATTAAATAACAATGTCCTTGGTACAATGGTTATTAACTTCTGTCTCGCCAGCGAGACACGAGATCGATCTTGGCGGATGGGGTGGAGTGAGTCTTTATTGGAACAGTGGGTGGGGCGATATTGAGACAGTATAAGTCCCAAGAAGTTTGTCGACTGCAGTGGATTGCAGGCACTGTAAGGAAGGCATGGGCTACCAGCCTCATCCCAAAAGACTTAATGGGAACGAAAGACAAACTCTATGATCATGACTCTACCAAGGGGACTTCTCGTAGTTCGAGAAACAAGTTCGTTTTATACATCCTGCCTCGTAATATCTGCCTTGTCAATTTACATTGTTCTAAACTTCCAGAGGAATTTAAATCTCTCAGGGATTCACAGTTGTAAATATCGTTTAACTCCTCAAACTCTAATGAAGGGACGTAAATCCTTTGGTGGATACGTGCGCGTGTTAAGATACTCGGGTTGAGGTGGATACCGTGGCCACGATACAACCAATATACAACCTGAATGTTTCGAGCACATTTGCGCAATGCACGCTGGAAACAAATGAATACACTTCGCTAAAATTCAAAGTAAGACCTAAATAACAACTGAGGAAATGTAAACAGTTATGGATTTGATATAATCCCTTTACTGATGAGCTATGGGCAGGACATCTGACATCGCAACCTAGAACCTTGTCTCCATTAATATACTTAATTTTTGTCCAACCTGATCCGCAGACGGTAATTAGTCCAGTGCGACGATTGTAATTAAATTTTGGTGTGAAGGATCGATGCAGCAACTGTTACTGAAATATTTAATAGCTTTTATAAAGGGAGACAGATGGGCATACAGTATTAGTCCTCTTGGGTTTGATACGAATAAATAATTGATGTCCTGTGAAATGTAGTAAAAGGTTTTCACCAAACGGATATTGAAGTTGTAGGTTGAGCATACAAAGGAATGACGAATTTTTTATAATAAAAAACTAATGAAACAGTCATAACTCGAGCTAAACTAACGATAAACATCATGACGTCAAACGCTCAGCATAAATACCGAAATATACAAGATAAACATTACTTAAGAGTATCTTATGTGCCGGTATTTAGTGTAACATGCGCTTCCAAATAAATATAAACGAGCGGAATTATATTTACATTTAACAACTATTTCTTAAATAGTTGTTACATGTAAATTAAATAAAAAAAAACATAATAGAATCATCAAAATACAATAAAACAGGCGCAAATTTTTGAAAGTAAAATGTCTTTCTTTCAATGAGGTATTAACGGGAGTGACCGGTACGTTACTTAGTTCCATGAACCCTTCTGACAGGCATTGACTGAGGAAGCTCTTACTTTGTCGATGGCACTCTGTAGTGCTATCTTGGTTTACGTACGAATACGATATTCAATACCAAGCATACCTAAAGCACAAACGCCAACTGAAATTGTCTTATTGAGTTTAGAGCAGCTGACTTAACTACACTGGTTTAGGTACGTTGGGCTAGCATTAGCTGTTAACCATTATGCAAAGCTGTTGTGTTTGTTTCCCACTGCAGACGTCAAAGCTGACTGTATGAAACACGCGTACACAATTTGTGCATTTGCGTGTACTCGTTGCGTTTATAAAACCCACCCATATGCTCAATATATATATATATATATATATCATATATATATATATATATATATATATAATATATAATATATATATATATATATATGTAATATTTATTGGGAATTGAATGAAATGATATATGAATCCACTACCTTTTCTATATTGAAGCATGGGACGACTTTGAGTCGATAAAGCTCACATCATATCATGTGTTATCTTTTTTCCTCCAGAGAGAGAGAGAGAGAGAGAGAGAGAGAGAGAGAGAGAGAGAGAAGATAACACATAATATAACATGCGTTTTATCGACTCAAATTCGTTCTCTGCATCAGAATACAAAAGTTGGGGATTCAAAAATCATTCGAATTTGCAGTGCATTCAGATAATGAATGACAATGATTCTCCAAGGATATGAAGAATTTCCCAATCCCTTACTATAATGAAAATAAATGTACTCCACAAGAAAAGGAAAATGATGAGAAAGAACTCGGCAAATTCAAACGGGTAAAACCTTTGGTAAAACCGGACCACAGACTGCGTGACCAGGTGCACGGAGAACTAACAGGTGGAATGCGGAATCAAGATAAAGAATGACGAATAAAGGGAATAAAAACGGAATCAAATTCGAAGCCTAGATGGCTATATGCGTTCTTCCTTATTTCTTAATAACAGAAGGATAGTGAATAAACCATTAAACGTGCAGGCCATAAGAGTGGACGGCTTTTGAGATTTCCTAACCAAGTTTTCCAGTTAACTGAATGGAAATGCTTGATTGTATAAGTATTTGTTGGGCAACTGTGCAAGCTGCAGAGATGAACAACTTCCGTTTTATATGTGGCATAATTAAAACGGAAAAGTTAGAAATGTGCAAATCCAGGGTGCTGATTCTGTGTATTCACTGAAGGGGGTGTCTTCCCTGATGGCTGCAGCATGATTTTGCATGCCTACTCTTCTCAGTGTATCTAGAAGGTCTCCAGCATATGTTTTGGGAGGGTCTAGCTCTTCATGGAGATTAATGCATTTCCTGATCTCCTTTTTGAGTGGACAGTCTCTGTCATTTTTTAAGGTTTTTAGCAGGATGGATGTGTTTCTCTGATCTATCCTATGAGTCAGAGATTGTAGTTTTGTTTCATGTCTCAGGATGCATAGGTTGGTCCACATTGGTGCTCCTGTAATGAGTCTTAAGGCATTGTTTTGGATTACCTCAAAACTTTTGTTCAGTGCTTGTGAGATTAGTGAGGACTGGTGCGGCATACTCTACTGTTGATCTTATTGTCTGTATGTAGAAAATTCTGAGGGCATGGTATACGGCTCCCTGCCTTAGCGAGGTGATTCTTTTCATGGCGTTTTGTCTGCATTTGATCTTTTGTTTAAGTGTTTCTATTTCTTTGTGTGGTGAGAGCTGTATGTTGATGTTGACTCCTAGGTACATGAAGTTGTCTACCCATTCGATGGGTTCTCCCATGAGTTGTATTGGGTTCAGGTCTGTATTGTATTTGATTGCCATTGCCTTGGTTTTTGCCGTGTTGATTTTTAGTCCTAGGACTGTGCTTATTGTGGGATCCGAACCACATTCTATAGAGAAATTAATTTCTAATACCAGAAATAAATTCCTCTTATTCCGCTTTGGCCAAGCCGAGAATCGAACTTCGGGACCACCGGATTGATAGCCGAGCGAGAAATCCACTCGTCCAACTAGGAACTCACAGTGCTGCTGGTGATCCATCACGATGTCTTGGAGGTTCTCTATGCCGAGGGTTCATCCACAATTTAGTGTTAAAAGTACGAATGTAAATAAACAAGGGGAAGCACGAGACTACTAAACTAAAGACACAAATCGATGTCTGTTAGATTAATGGCCAGAAAAGTTTGTTGATTTAAATTGGTCTTGTGCCAGAGGCCATTCTAGCTCTTCTGTAGAGGTTGTATTTGCATGAAAGGATAGATATACAAAGGTCGGGTAATTAATTACTGGATATAGGGTCAATCTGCCAACAAACAATCCCAAGGGACACACAAAAATATCTACAAAATAAATCATATGATCATAGACGGCTAATATACATAAGGCATCGAAATATTTTTCTTTCTCTCTCTCAAACACACACACACACACGCGCACACATCTATATATATATATATATATATATATATATATATATATATATATATATATATATATATATATATATATATATATATATATATATATATATAATAATGTAGCACGAAGGAACACGTACTTGAGAATATCCTTAAATCCACGGCAGAAATGAAAGTGAAACAGGACTTGGAACAAGTACTTTTGTAGTATATTCTACATTTTCAAGTTTTTTTTTTTTTTCTTAAACAGACATTACGATCACGGTATTATTTCCAAGGAAGACGACATGAATCAAATAAGCAGGATGCTGCAAAATATGTAAAAGCAATCGTCCACACGCTAGTGACGAACCCATTGATAGGGGAACGCTGGAACGGCGGAAAAAGCGGATAAGAGATTTTCAGGATAGAGAATGCTGGGGGAGCCATAAGACTGGTAGTTGGGGAAGAGGGTCGGGGGGGAACTGAGATAACGGGGCTGGGAGGGGCTGTAGACATGGTAGATGGAACTTGGATGGAGCGTCACCTGGGTGAGCCGCATGGTGTCCCTCCCTCCGTAGATTCAACCCCTCCCCTCCCCTCCATTAATACCCCCCGGAGTTCTCCCTCCCGTCTCACTCACGCACTCACTCCTCCTCTCTCTCTCTCTCCCTCTCTCTCTCAAACGGCAGCGCGCTATGAATGTCCCTCTCAAGTCTCTCAGCCAGTGTTGTGCTGTTACTGATTGAGTGATGATGGCTTGATACTGGTGACTGACGGAACGGAAAAACTTGAGTGGAATGCAAGACTTCATTTTGATTTTAGAGTTGCGGGCATTCCGTTTTACGATTTGTAACATCGCTGGTGGATTGTGGTGCTTCGCGAAACCTTAGTTGTTAGTGATAATCGGGAGAAATGGAGTGGTGCTGTTTACGAGATTCTCAGTAAGTCAGACGTGTATTTCTTCATTACACTAATTTCACTGCTTCTGCACACTTAAACAATTAGGTATTAGACTTAGGTACACGTCAGCAATTGCTTGAGCTGATGCACTTGTTATGAATATGACTGAAATGAAAATATTAACTCGCAAGTACGTATTTTTAGCTTACCTAACAATGAATTTACACTACTATAATGGCAACCACACATTAACTCGCAGTAAACATTAACCACGTGCTTTCGCGAAAAAATATCTACGGTTATGGTTCGCCAAGTTTCAAATCGTATATCTCGCTCCCATTCACTTGATGGCCGGGAATGAATTAGAATGGTTTGTTGTGCTTGGTACAAGTTACACTCTAATTTAGGAGATCGGAAATGTCATGTATTGCGTTAAAGTTAGGACTTTTTTTCTGCTGTTTTTATTCACTTGGCCCATATAAAACTATTGCAATGCATGGGTCTACACTCTCTAGTTTATAATCAGTATAGGTACACTTCATCTAGTTTTTTTTTTTTTTTTTTTTTTAATTATTTTCCAAAAGAAATGGAAGAAAGTAACGATTATATGAAAAAAAATTGACCTCAATACACGTATAAACTTAATGTGTGCTGCAACGCGATAGATTTCTGGAGACATTTTTGAGCGTGCCGACGAACATAATTTTCTGTTCGACGTGTCATGCGACACAACAGGGTTCACCAATGGCTTTTAAAGGCAACATCATCCATCTCCGACGGAAACGAACCTTTCAAACAGAGGAAGTTTTTGTATGAAGCTAATTATATGCACGCATTGGAAATCAATTTAGGGGTGAGGGCTGCGAGGGAGATAGAACGCTAAACTGGAACGCCCACGTCCTCTTGAACCTCGTTTTCGGTGGGGAGAGGTCAGCAGAACTACTAATATAACGATGTTATATTAGTAGTTTATTCTTTGTTTTATTTGCAATAACAATATGTCATTATTGGGTAAGGGAAGGGACTGCATACTCCCGAGGAGGATAGAGTTTCTAACCTCCTTGCATACTCCGCGTACATTGCCATTTGCTATCTTCTCACCACATAACAGTGTTTTCTTTTGCTTGAATCCTGCACAGGAGTGAAAAGCATTATTGCCATTGCCTCAGGAGATAGTAGGACTCGCCTGCCATTTAAGGGATTTTTCTCCCACCAAGGGCTATACGTATCCCAGCACTGTGGGCGCTTCTGTTGCGTTTCGCTCATTATATTTATACCCCTAATCACTATCAGTTACAAAGATAGCAATCTACCGGTTGTACCGTCTCGTACTGCTGCGGTGTTAGTACTCTATGGAACTGGATCATACAATTATATTTAAGCAAAAGGCCATGCGCTGGTACCTATGAAGTCATTCAGCGCTGAAAATAATGTTGAAACAATTGTTAGGTGAGGGTGGAAAGTAAGATCGAAGAAAGGGAATATGAACGGAGGTATAGTAAAATTAAACAAAACAAAATGGTTGTAGCTAGGGGCCGAAGGAACGCGGCAAAGAGCCTTAAGTAACGCCTGATATCCACCGCATGAGGTAAACTGTCAGCACTAATTCCCTGTGGAGATCAGTTCTCTGTGGTCGTGAATGTATTGCTGATCCTCCATTGAGGGGCTTATTTTCTCTCCAAGGGTTCCACAACCCTCCACTAGATGCTCCCTTCCCTTTTGGTAAGGCGTATTACAATCCCAAGTCATAGTTACTTCCAATGGCAGCAGAGTCTGCCGAGTGTGACTGTGTAACATCACATTTCAACAGTTAAAGCATGAATGTGGCATGGCCGGTGTGTTATATTTCTGGACCCAGCACTCCCAGGTTAAGAGAAAGCAGCATACACACACATATTCATACATACATATATACTATATACACACATTTTATATATATATAAATATATATATATATATGTGTGTGTGTGTGCGTGTGTGTGTGTGTGCGTGTGTGTGTGTATCCGTTTAAACTTTATTAGTATACATAAACGGCCGTACGCCGAGTTTGCTGTATATATCATAATGGATACTGATTAACTACAGTCAAATATTTACTCATTTTATCGGTCAATTTAAAAGCGAAATTGAAATGCATCGTTTCAAAATAAACGAGAAAATACACAGTAGGGAATTCCAACCTTTTTTTTTCTTTTGTTTTTTAGTTCTATGTTTTCTGTTTTGCGTGTTTTTTTTTATCATAGCCGACCCATTTTTTTTCACTGCCGACCCAGAAATGTTGACGTTAAAAATTCACAACTAAATCCGGAAATTATTAAGAGTTCCACGAAAAGTATAATTTTTCGACGGGGTTGTGATTTTAATTACAACCTACTTTTTCTTCGAAAACTTTCCCGTTGTTTTCAAGTGGCACAGGGCCAATGCAGCACTAGAAATAATCTGTCTGGGATTAGCAAGAAGTTTTGGAACCTATTTCATCACCACACACACACACACACACACAACACACACACACACACACACACACACACACACATATATATATATATATATATATTATATATATATACATACATATATATATAAATATATATGTGTATGTAGATTACACCACAATTAGTTAACTACACAGATAGTTCAATATCGATGTTGCGAAATAGTATTTAATTTTCTTAGATACAGTAAGATTCATTATCTTGAAGTTTAAAGTTATACAAACATTTCATGGTATCAGAATTTCTATAGATAATCCCATATTCACGAAAACATACTTTTTCTGTTTCATTTATATAACTGAAATGGGTGGAAAGTTAGCTGTTTACCCGTAATCTCAAGTGTTTTAAAAAAAATAAAAATACGTGCATGATAAGTACTAGTATACGGATCCCGGTATCGTTTCACTATATAATTATTTCAAGAGCTTATGAAGAGGATGGCTATCTTCAATTGATAAGTTTATGATATTTCTGTTACCGTGGGAGTTCATTCCTTAGAATGTTTTGTACTGTCTAAATGCAGCTTTTAATCTTTCCTGTGACATCAAATCTATCTCTATTTCATTGAAACCAGACCAGATCGCAAATTCCCGAGAAGCATACGAGTATTGTACCAGCCCCGTTTTTTTTCTCTCTCTCTCTCCGTGCCACAAGGTTAGGATGGGTTAGGTTAGGTGAGTTCCTAAATAAATCCCTGGTTATTGTTGGGAGAGAGAAACATAATGAGATTGTTTTCAAAAAGATTCTATGGTTAGTTTTTAAGATATGGCGTCCCGCTTTTTTCACGGAAGGTTTCGGTACTCGGTTACAGTTATAGGGGATATACGACCCGATCCTATGAGAGAGAGAGAGAGAGAGAGAGAGAGAGAGAGAGAGAGAGAGAGAATAATTTGACACCCCCCTTGAATACACATTCCATGAAATGCTGGTGAAATGTCTAGGTATTTACACTGACATATTCCGAATTTCCTTCAAAATGAGGCTTATCAAAGCTTGCCTCCGATGTATAAGACCATGGTCCAAATATACGACGACTGTCTGTATGTTCATATGCATCGGGTATAAACTTGAGCTGCAGGGGTGAGCAATGTTCCTGTCAATAGTAAGCGCTCACTTCATCCAAACAAGTACAAAAAGCACCTATGATTTGGTAATTATTAAAAGTGTTCCCTATTTGAATGTAAAAAGGCTCGGTATTATTTCCTGAATTCATGAATTTCATTATTAGAAAATACCTGATCATTTTAATTCGAGCACTCCACATAATTTAAGCGCAAAATTTAATAAGCTAAAAAGTTGGTATATGTAGTTTGCATGGCGGGGCCACAAGCACGAGAACTACAGGTGATGACAGCCATGCAAACAGGAAGGGAGGGGGCTTCATCACAAGAGCACAGGGGCCATGGACATGTCACTTGCATTATTCTCGAAGTGGACCTTTGTGTTATTCAAAAGATAGTGGGGAGATAACAGATAACGGCGCTGAGTTTTCAGCGGCGATAAGAAAGATACGAAGCTCGTGATACTGTGAATCGATGACATATGCAACTATCTCCTCGGTAACTAAATACCAAGCGAAGGGGCGCTTTAAGTACACAGTATGAAACTTCCCAAAATACGGACGATCCCAATTGGATGGTCATGTACACCAACCGCAACACACTCGTACATACACACATGCCGGGGCACAAATAATATGGCCTTCCCATTTACAGTATGCAGGAGTCGATGACTAGTAATTCAACACCAGATTAGACCAGTCAATTAATATTATATATATATATATATATATATATATATATATATATATATATATATATATACACACACACACAAACAGAAGTTCCTCGTTGGACGGGTGGTTTACCGGAAGATGTAATAGCAACTCTCTGGTAGACATTAGAGGTGCCTCATACTGAGGGACCTGGGGCAACCCGAACAAGATGTAAGGTCTGTAAGGTAAGATAGTCGCGAGTTCAATTCCCCGCTCTGCCAACGTGGGATCAGAGGAATTCATTTCTGGTGATTAGAAATTCATCTTCGATATGAATGTGGTTGGGATTCTACAATAAACTGTAAGTCCCGTTGCTAGGTAACCAATTGGTTCCTAGCCACGTAAAAATATCTAATTCTTCGGGCCAGCCCAAGGAGAGCTGTTAATCACCGCATTCAGAACGAAACAAATAAATTGCGCGAGGAAAATTATCCTGAGAATTCATCCCTCATAAGAATAATGGAGGAAAATAATGACCATAATAATAAGAGGTGAAGGTGACACAATTAGGCTTTTTAGATCCTTTTAAATGTCTCTGAACTGAACGGCTCTTCCCTTTTTCCTTTTATCATTCCAGACAAAGAGGCCAAGCCAAGGTCCAAAATAGGTAGAGGAAACCCGATAGCAGATTAGGCCAGAGGGGCTGGTATCCCTTAGAGGGGACAGGAGTTACCATCCTTCCGGTTTCTAGGCCTCTTAGGATTATGGTATTAGCTGCATAAGGGAGAATCTCTACCTAACTTTATAAATACAGTGATGAAACGACATGTTTTAACTGGCAAATGATTGTAGTAAAATGTGAACCTTTAGCCCAAGAGTCTACTTGTTTTTTTTTTTTTTAATTGATGCCAAATTACAAAGCAATAATAATAGCAGAAGCTCCAATTCGGAAAATAACAAAAAATGCTACTAAACATCAAATAAACAATGATACACTTTTAATTCTGATGTTTTACCATAACCTGAACGGCTTTCAGATGCTGAACTCATTAAGCTCTACGACCACATCTGCGTTGATTTTGGTTACAATGCTTCTCATATAACAGATGATACCATACCAAACGCAATAAATTTTATGATATGACATTTCTTATACTTATTGTCCTTAATATTCTAAACAATCATGAAGAACCATCAATTCTTATCGGGGGAGTTTGGAAAAATTTAGATATTCGTCAAAAAAGAAAAAAAATCTCATTCATGGCTGAAATGTAGCTCTGTATTGCAAAGTGACTAGTGGAATAAAAATGTTTTAACTTATGGCAAATTGATCCTTGTATCCAGGTAATCTCTGGACCTTTTCTGTCAAGGAAAGGGTCCATGGATGCTTTTTTAGAATGAAGATGGGGAATTGCCAGGTACTTGTTAAGACACTTGTAAATCCACTATAGTCTCGTTAGTAATTGGGAGTTATTTATTGGGTGGAGACCGGAGAGTAGCACAAAAAAAACAACAAAACTAACAACAATAGTAGAGTACTTAAGATCATAAAAAATGTATAATTGTCTTTATGGTAACGTGTATACTACGAGCGAATTTTATCGGTATACTTGTACCAAAATCCATTTCTTTTTGGGTCGATGGACCATCCACCTCCTATACTCGAAGATAATGTTGCGAGTTTACTTAAGCAGGATGTATGTACGGAGCTAATAGTTCATTTGTATAGACGTTGGAGGACAACTATGGTTTGACATATTTAATCCAATAAATAAGGTACTGCGTATAAATGAAAGTACTATTATATTTTTTTTTTTTTTACATTTTCACGGTTGCTTATACTGCAAAGTTTAATGCGACTAATAACAGCTTCTAAATGGCTCTTTAAAAAGTGACAAATTACTTTTTTTCTTGGCTGTAGACAATTTCAGGGCCAGTAGAGAAGAATTACGTTAATAATGCTGTCTGTTTTTCCTATCTCCCAGAAAAGACCATATGAGACTTTAAGCCGCCTGTTTGGCTACGGAAATAATGACTAGTATGGAATGATCTTGCGTAAATTAAAGTAATAATAATAATAATAATAATAATTACTAATAATAATAATAATAATAATACGCATTTAACTCTGTACCCGAGAGAAGTATCTGTTTTCAGGTGCACACTGGCATGAGGCCTGCTTTAAGCTCAAGTCTAAACCAACCAACACCTATCCATGTAGTGAAGATTGCCTCACTGAGGTCCTACTATTTTTAATCGTGATATGATGGCACGCATTTGGACAGAGTAGTGATCAGTTACATTCCATTTTTTTCCGGCTTCAACCATGACCCACACCGGGTTTCTGTTACAGGTACGAGTACCTTCTGCTTACGCCAACAGAGGTAGCCAGGGTAAAATTCTTAAGGAGACAAACCAACACCGTTCTTTTGCAGCCCCTGGAACGAACGTGGGTTACTCTGTAAGGATTCGAGCGAAATATTGACTTCTATAAGAGAAAGTAAACAATCACTGAGAACACATACAAAGATTGCACTAAACAATCATTAGTCATACATAGGAAGTCGGTAGTGTATGTTCTCCCTGAATGTGTGTGTGTGTAGAGAGAGAGAGAGAGAGAGAGAGAGAGAGAGAGAGAGAGAGAGAGAGATACTAAAGCCCTGACCGACAAGAGAATGGTCCATTTTCTATGTCCCCTAATGAAATTGCCATCTCCCCTTTCTTCCCTAGGGAACTCTGCTTTCCAAAATAGCCCAGCGAAAGGACACGAATACATCAAGATTATTTTTCGTTGCCGCATTACAAATGGAGAAGAATGACATCAGTTGGTTAGTGTCGTTTGCATTCGGTGGGACGAGCACTGCATTTTCAGTTCGTGATGCATTTTTGCTGCTATAAGATGTCGTCTTAACTCACTAACCGGCATTATTGCACTGTACGAACACTTATCTGCTCTTTAAATTGCTTAGTTCTAAAAAAAGAGAAAAAGTTCCACTATTTAACACTGCATGACCATATAAAGAAATGTACTACTGTGTAATCAAAGGATCTCGTAGTTCACACGGTTACAGGCACGGAATTAATCTGGAAAATTTAGAATCAGAAGAGATTCTTTTTAATTCAGAGGCTATTGAGTTTTGTTCCAACGGGCACCTCCCAAGTTATGAGGACATCGGTTCGCACCCATGTTTGAGCGACAAGTAAAAAAAAAAAAAAATACGGATTTTGGCTGATTCTATATAAAATATTACGTTTTTTCCATTTTCTTCCTTGGCATTACCTATATTAATATTACTGCTATGTAAATATAGCCTACGGTTGTTTCAAATTACAGTGATAATTATAATCATAGGATTTTATATTGATTGCTATTATTTCCTCCCTTATCTGAGAGAAGTTTTTTCTTTTTCTTGAAATTGACAAGAAAACGAATGATTTACTGTGTGCTACCTTTGAATTTAAGTTCTAAATCAGTCACTTGGTACGAATCGAAGATTTTTCCTTCAAGGTTTAAATACTGATTAGATTTCCATAGCTATATTATTGAAAGCTTCAGTTTATTAAGTCGAATTTCACGGGCATGCTATCCCTTGGCCGGAACAGATTTTGTAATCCTATGTATTTTTTCGGCGTCAGTACTTTTTGTATTGCTGTTTGCAGTATTTCCAATCAGTCAGTCAATCATTTCCTGTGCCTGACAAGTAGAACACAGAAACTTGGACTAGAGATAACAGACTCCCAGGTTCTATTCTCTCCCGCCTCCACTCTCTTTTTTTAAACTGTGAAATTAATCGGCTCACAACTGAATAGAAAAAGAGTTCCCATGACGCTATGGTGATAAGTAGAGACTAGGAGGAGGAGAGCAGCAACTCGACCACGGTCATTCAGATACAACACTTTTTACCAGCGTCCCCATCACAGTGGTGCTTTACTTCTTCTTCTTCTTAATTGTGTATTCTTGTAGAAATGTCCTGTCTCCTGTGGCGTTTCAAGTAATTGTGCCATTTTCTCTTCATCAAACGGCTCAAATTAAGAACCAATCAGCAGTAGCCATGTGTATACTCTGTTTTTTTCCATCTGTCCATCCGCCTGTGGTGTTTTTATATGGTAACACTGCGTCCGGGCTTTAGATAGTTACCTTCAGCTTACATTCATCGATTATAATAATATCCTATTTCGAATATTCGCATACAGTAAATTATTAAAACACATTTCAGTTGCAAATGTACACCCAGATATCCTTTTATTTACCTAAAACTTACACATAGCGTAACTATCTAAAGCCCGGGACGCAGTGTTACCATACAAAAAACACCACAGGCGGATGGACAGATGAAAAAAAACAGAGTATAGTCAATGACGAGCCCTGTATGTGCTGTGTTCTACCCTTTTGAAGCGATCCTTAAGAATATGGTCACATAAAATTTATTTTTTATTCAAGATTAACACTTACAATGTAAAAAATAAATAAAGTGACAGTGGCCCTCACAAGCTCTTCCGAATCCGTGCATTTAACACGACTCCCACCCGTTAGTCCTCATTTTCATATCTATTTTCTATAGTAATGGGCTTACTACAATGACTCACATGATTTCTCGAAGCTTCAAATCCAGGCGACTCTTTCACTGCGTACAAGAGGAGAAGAGACCCCCAGTAATAGCCGGCCAGTACTTACGGAAAGTCTGCACGCAAAAGGGCGTTCCTTTGTAACCTTAATGCAGGGTGCCGTGTCAAGTTCCCATTACGGTGTAATTAACGTAAACGACGAAACGCGTATGAATTTGACCATTTAGCTTATTTGTTACATGTTTTAACTTTATAGGAAAGATGAGAAGCAATATGATGATTCATTATAATGTTACCTCGGGATTTTATTCTCTTATTGCGTAAGGACGCTTTTCATTTGAAAGTTTGCAAAAAAAAAAAAACAAATCAACTTGAAACCTTCCGTTAAAAAGAAAAAAAAAATTGCAACCATCCGTATCGCCCGTGCAAGTATTCTTTCCTCTCATGGTGCTGCTTCTTCTGGGCGCTTGGGTATCTCATATTCATACTCGATTCCCAAACCGCCCCCCACCCCACCCCCCCCCCCCCCTCCTCCCCCCCCCCCCCCCCCTCCTGTCTGTCTCTGAGCCAGACAAATCGGGCTCCTCTTCCGCCTCTGGCCTTATCAGCACCGCGGCCCACTTTTTGGATGCACTATGGCCATCCTCTACCCCGTTACTTTCCCGTGCTCTTCCAAAGGTTTTCCGCAACTGCCATGTTAGGATTACAAGATACATACATACAGACGCTGATACGGTGTGTGTTTGTGTGTGTGTGTGTGTTTGTATGCGCATATATATATATATATATATATATATATATATATATATATATATATATATATTATATTATATTATATATATTATATTATAAAGTAACTTCTCAGAAGAAATAACGCCCGATATAACTGATGAGAGTGAGCGAATTAATTATCCAGACTGTTTATATAATTTTTAATCTAGAAACAGAACTAAAACACGCTTTCACGCTGCAAAGAAGCGCACAAGAAGGCAAGCCAGAGCTCAGTCTAATTTCTTTTATCGATAATGATATTTCAGGGGGAGGAATAACTAGTTTTTTCTGGTCGGTACCGGATTGACATCCAGGTTTCTCTTACGATAGTAGTTCGGGGTAAGTATAGCTAGGAAAAATACAAATTAGTAAGAATTTGTGATTTTTCTGGTTATAGAGTACAAGGTAAAAGTGAATAATAAAAGCAATCAGTGTTTCAGTGCTTCATATTCGTTCATTATCTTGTGAAGTTTGCAACGGATTTGAGAATGAAGAATGATGGCTAGGCTGCACCGGGCCATCGGCTCAGCCTTTTGTATGCGAGCGCGAGCGACCGTTTATGGCTCTAAAGGTAGAGATGTCGGTCTCTCAAGTACAGCGAGAGCAATCATTCTTCTCTCTCTGTGTGGTCATTAAGAAGCGGAACTATTGCTCTTCCAGGCACGCTTGATGAATGGTCTTGGGCTCTGCAATGGCCACCAAGGGTATACGACGCAGGCAGATGAGGCATTCATCACAGCTATTTAAAACAGAAACTAGTCCAATGCCTTTAAATCACGAACTAGGGCGCCATGAAGTGAAGTTGTGACAGAATGTGAATTACATCTCATTTCTTGAACACTGTACACGGAGGAGGATTAATAGTAAGTTGTCGTTCCAGCACTGTAACATTACAGATCTGATATACTAGATGACTCAGTACCATGCGGATGCATAATATACAAAGACCCATCGCATTATAAGCACAAGAAATCTGTTTCCCCGGAAATACAGAAATCTGGCTGACATATTCTGTCAGACAAGATAGCTTAGCATGTGGCCAGGCACAAAAAGCAAGGCAGTCTGAGGTATTTAGGTGTTTAGATATTTCTTTTAACGTTAATCCCCAGTTTATGGTTTTGCCTGAGACCTGTCATTAACTGCAGTGTTTCCTCTCTGGCTTGTCATACTCACGGTCTATTATAGGAACACCCGCGGTCAAGACGCCTTAGGTACTAGTTCTCTAAGATGATGGTTCGTTCAAGATTAAGCCAGGAAAGTGACCGCTGACCTATAATTTTATAGATAACCTATGCCGACCTTGTGTCACGGAAACTGGGGCTAGGCAACGCAGGCTAAAAAAATGTGCCACACCTCTTTGTTTTTATGAAAAAAAAACTAAACTTAGGCTTCCTTTAAATCAATATCTATTGTGAAATGCTTTTTTAATTTCAGTTTTGAACTATGCTTAAACTTTAGAAAACATTTACAAATGTAGGCTCTGGTAAGTCAATACATTTCTCTTAACAGTCACATGTTTGTCAACATGGAAATTCCTTATTCGTTCCACCCTAACGACTTGAGAATGTTTGACAGACTATTGGATAAAACCTCACTGACCACAACGTCGTTATTGCAAGAGAGAAACTTCAACACTACAGCATATCCATTTTCATGTTTGACCTCGTAAAAGTTTTTTGCTTGTAAACATTAATTTACCACTTTTTTTTCAATCTCGATATGTTTCATATCGTATTCATTCGTATTTTACGATTACTCATATTTTTACATATTAGCAGCATTTAATGTTAATCTCAACTTATACACTGATATATAAAACATACATTGCACACACTATCAAATATATATATATATATATTATATATATATATATATATATATATATATATATATATATATATATATATATATATATATACACATACACACACACATATATATGTATATGTATGTATGTATTTGGAGAGAGAGAGAGAGAGAGAGAGAGAGAGAGAGAGAGAGAGAGAGGAGGTAAGGCTAAACTCTTTGATCTTCATTTTTTCCTTTTGATCTCTACGCACTGAGGACGACATTTAGGCTGCTGATGATGTAGCTTGATGACTGTCTAAAGCGAATAATCTTTCCCGTGAAAACAAAAACGTGTCACGTCACAGCAAAATACAATTTTTCCTCAAAAAGAAGAAGAAGAAGAAGAAAAAAAAAGGAAACTGGTAATAGGGGAGTGGAAATGCCGCGGCGTTGCCCATCGGAGAAGCGGTCGTGATTGAAGAGGGAGGAAGAAGCGTCCGATTCTCACACGGATTATCCCTGATTAATCATCTCGGTTTAACTTTGCGAGACTGATGAGCAACTGCAGTTGGGGCAACAATGACGTCCTCATTGTTCCTCCGAAGTCACGGCGGAGGAAGACGAATCGTCTATCAAGACGACTCGCCTTAATATATATAAGTCTTTGATGTTTTCACCAGGATTAACTGCAGTCGACGGCAAATGGAAGGGAATGAATGCTTATTTGCCATTAAGGGGTCTGGTGCAACATCTTATTATTGTGTCAACTGACATTAACTTGAATTGTAACATACCCCCCCCCCCCCCCCTCACCTCTCTCTCTCTCTCTCTCTCTCTCTCTCTCTCTCTCTCTTTCTCCTAAAACCTACAAATAAAAAAAACCGTTGGAAACAGAGTGCAAGAAGCTGGGCATCATTATAGTCGTCATTATTCTTTCGAAAATTCTTGAAATAAATAAAAATGCCGTTTGAGTGTCTGATAACAAACGAACATACATAAGAAGATGCTAGCATTCCATGTGCCGATAAGAGAAAACCAACCGCTCGCTATCTTAGGTGAGTTTAGGATTGAAAATAAATCCTGAACAATCGTTATACATTTTAAATGAATTATTGAAGCTTAAGATAAACTCAAAGTTATCCGTAGGCAGCCTCTATTGATGCAATTAGGGGAAATTCGTGGCGCAAAATCTAATTGAACCGAACTGCATTTCATGTCCTAATGTGCCATTTTCTGCGAGAATTCTCTTTATTCGCCTCATTTGAATTGAAATCCATTTAGTTGTATAATTCATACTCCTTTTAGTACTGCTCATGAATATTCACAGGCGTTTTACGTCCAATGGCGCGGATGAGCAGTGATACGCACTCGGGCGTCATCATTTGATGATTCATTTCAATAACGGTGACGACGAGAGCAATAGCTTTCGGCAACCGCAGACCGAAATCACGGGACCTATTGGCGTTCCATTAAGAGTGGAAGCTTCCATGTGCAACAGAATGCATTATGAGTGATGATAGTGATGGGGCAGACATCAGTGTATATTGGAACAAATTCCCTTAGGGTAAATGATGACATATAGAATAAGATACATCAAGCAGGGACCTGCACCTACAACGTACATTGGGGCACTCAAAAGATGACTGTAGTTTGCGCTTATGGTGTGATTGGTTCCTGTTACTGCAATATAGAGCATAGTCAAAGTGTGTGGTCTAAGGTTAAAATGACATTGAAATGTTATGGAACAAATTTCCAACAGTAAACATCTTGTTGCTGAACGTGGTTTTAACAAGCCTCCAACTTTCAACCTACCTTTTACGAATTCGAACTCTCCAGACGTCCACCACCGCAGTACCTACCTTGGGAAGAAAATAAAGGAAAAATAAAATCAAGAAAGACGACAAATTATAGGCTAAAATAAAATCTTATTTCTAAATCATGCCTAACTATGCAGATAACAGTTATAAGAAAAATATAGCGATGTTTAGCTACAGACCAGGTTTCTTTCAGGTAGTCTGCGTCCTTCATTTAACAAAAGAAATCTAGCTTTCAAAACAGATACCCCCTGGAAAGTACCAAATGCAATCAACAACGAAGATATATGCTCGTTAACTCCTGTACTTGTACCGGTATGCAATTTCTTATTGTTGCGCACTACGTCAGTTACATATGTTAATAATACAAGCATCAGTGATTGCATCACTTTCATTCCTTTATAATATATACGATTCTCATAGATTTGGGTCATACAAACAAGAGGAGTAGAATTCCAGAGTGAAAACTGAACGAAATTCTGCTGCTATACAAAGGAATGACTGGGAAGTGAACGAGAACAAACAAACACAGATCTGCACACATTGAACACGAATGCTATCAGCATGACTGCAATACCGGGAGTAGAGGGAGGTAGTAATGTTCTCTTTAAACTCGAGCACCGGCAAACAAACACATGTCCCCTGCCGGGTTCCGCATCACACAATAATGTAGGGCAGCAGCAAGCAGCGCACCTTTAACCAAACGTAAGTTTTCTCTTCCATCCTGAACCTTCTCCATCAGTCATTTCCCGACCAATTTGAACGGATGATTTTTTTTAAACGTCTAGCAGGCGCCTTAATCCTCTGACAGGCACAAGGTCGAGTTTTCCATTCCAATAAATGTGACAGCGGAGTTTCCCCCGCCGAGAGTCCAGACACTATCTTGCCCACTGCCAGGCCTTCCACGCCAGCAGCCAGTCTGTGCCCTAATGGCGAATTACTTCAGTTATTTTCGAAGCCAGGGACGTCTTGGAGGAATATTGGTCATAAGCGAGTGAGATTAAGTTTTGATTACATTTTCACTTTTCTCTTTTTTTGTTTGCTTCTTGGATTGGGTCTGGACAGTCTGTCAGGAACTTTTACATATTTTAGAGTTAAGGAAGCATCGCAGCATGCATCATTTGATACAGAGGAGCGGCTGTTACTAAGAACCAAAAGCTACCACAGGGTTATTTGTGAGAAAATCGATACTATTAGTTTCTGGATATTAGTTGACCATTCCTTACTTTTTTCCATCAGGATTGTTTTGAAAAACGCAATAATGTAAGTTTTTCAGTTATTCCATAGTATTTATGTTATTTTTCCTCAGAAAGTTAGGAATAAAGATCAAGCAATGGAATTTTGCGGTCATAAGATACGCATAACGTAAAATGAAAGAAGACTGGCACTAGACCTGACTTGTTTACCTAACAAGGTCATATCATCGCCAACAAAATTAAGATTAATTATTGTAATCGATTTCTAACCAAACTGCGGCGAGTTGCGTTTTGGCGGGGAGCAACAGGATTCGTTCTTAACAAAGAAGTACGAGCCAACAGTTTTTCCTCTAATTTCTCAGCATGTGTTATTTAAACCTTATTGGTCTGCGGGGACATTAAGGAATTAAGACTACACATGGCTTGTATCTTAAGATGACCCTTGCGGTTTTACACTCAACCCCCATAAGGATAAACTCCCGCAACAGGGGTAGCGCCGGCAGTGCACCTCATGCGGTGCACTGTAGGCATTAGGGTTTTCGCAGCGTGCCTTCGACCCCTAGCTACAACCCCTTTCGTTCCTTTTACTGTACCTCCTTTCATAATCTCTTTCTTCCCTCTTACTTTCCACCCTCTCCTAACAATTGCTTCACAGTGCAACCGAGAGGTTTTCCTCCTGTTACACCTATCAACCCTTTTACTGTCAGTTTCTATTTCAGCGCTGAATGGCCTCATAGATCCCAGTGCTTGGCCTTTGACCTGAATTCCATATTCAGTTCAGTTCATACGGATTAACGCTCAACCAAAGGGCATGACCTCAGGGCTTCATTTAGGCCAATTTACAGCCGGTTCTTATCATGCAATATTTTGGAACCGCGGGCTTCATGAATTTCAGTAAACGTCACGACAAGTTTAGGAGACAATTGGCAACAACACTACGGTATAGCAGGTGATATCCATGTGTTTAGTAAACGAAATGTTGGCAGCTGATAATGGAACAAAATCGCGAAACACTTTAACACGCCGTTAAAAGCACGATACCAAATCAACAAATTGATGTTAATTACGTAACCACATTCTGGAGTTGCCAGATGTCTCCTCAATTTGCCGACGCGCACCGAAATTCATGCGGCCAGCTGTACGGAGATAGATAAGCTGCTAGTAACCTGTAAGCAGCCATAGTGAGTTTCCCTTAAAACCATGAATTAATTTTCTTCATGTACGATTTACGATCAAATCTAACTTTGGCAACAACTGAAGTTCAGTATCATAGCAGTAACGCTCCTCGTAGCTTTTTAGTAATTCAAATTTTAGTCATGCATTTCATATACTTCAAAGGCAGGGTCAAGTTCTTCATCCTTTAAAACAAAATCCATTTACAGACTGAAAGACCCTGTAGAAGGAAATGGAATCTTCAATGTGTTCTTGGAAAATCCACGGCCTTCAAGCGAGAGATCTGGCGAAAAGAGTATAGCCTTGAAAAAGAAATGCTATGAATACTAACTCGAGAGAGAGAGAGAGAGAGAGAGAGAGAGAGAGAGAGAGAGAGAGAGAGAGAGAGAGATAAGTGAACGAGCGCGCGAGTGCCAATTAAGGTTGGTAATAGGCACACTGCGCGTAGAACAGGTGTCCTCCAGCACGTGTTCAGGCTCTTGCTCAAACCCTAACTTGCACTAGACAGCTACGAGAATAACAGCACCCATAAACTGTGAAGTCCTCAAGCGCTGTTGCTAGCCACTTTTGAGGATTTCATGCCAGTGGTGCTCTTGTCTCATTTGAAAAAGACGAAGTGGCAATCGTAGGATGAGCAACAGTCTTCTAATAGAGGAAAATGCCACGGAATGGGTATTTAAGATGAAGGGTACTGAACAGAGACAGTTGAATCAGTTTCATGTTGGGAAGCAGCATCAGACCATCAGACAAAGGTACTGCCAGTACTGAGGATTTGGTATTCACGAAGAAACCAGGCAACAACTATATTAAACATTATGTTGGTTACGTTAAAGAAAGGAGGCATGTAATTCGGAATACTGGGATATTGCTGTCATCACGTTTGAGGGGGAAAGAAATAAGTTAAAACGTGCCAGAACTGCATTATTAACATTTACTTCACCAGCCAAAGCTAGAAACTAATTTTAGTCCTTTTTCCATCGACCTACGCACAGAGTCCGAAGCGTTGTGTGTGAAAAGTAGGAATCTGGTGTCAAATTCTTAACGCCAGATAATGATGCCAATTAGCCCTTTAAAAAATGACTGGCCTGCGAGAAAAACTAGAATGGTGTCCCTTGATAAGCTTAAGTAATCTGAGAAAGAAAAGTATGTCAATAACCCTGAATTCATCATTTCTCCAGAATATTCATTTACTTCCTCCGGAGTCGAAATCTTCATTGGACCCATGAATTTCTCTGCCAACTGGAATGGAATGGGAAGGGGACAGAAGCTGAGAGAAGGGAAGGAGAGAACAGGAAGGTCGAATACCAATGGATATTGAGTAGAAGGAATGAGAGGAAAGAAAGGCGTGGAAGGAAAGAGGCACAGTGAACTCCTTGGGGAATGAAGGCGGGGTGGGAGACTTAAAAGGTGGGGGTGGGGGGGGGGGGGGAGAGAGACTCCCTCGCCTTTCGGAAACGGGAATGCCGGAATGCGTCTGGCAAAATTATTGGAAATTCAAGAGTGGGGAATGTCGGAATCAAAACCTCGCGAGAGCACCTATCAGAATGAGATAATAATATGAGGGAAATCCCAGAATGTGAGAGACGAAGTTTCCAAAGCGCGCGCGCGCGCGAGAGAGAGAGAGAGAGAAGGGATGTTTTCAGTTTCGTTTCCCCAGAAAATGACTCTACCCTGAAGGCGAGGATGATGGCGGCGACGTTAAGAGAGTGCCGCTAAAAGTGGTGCAACTCCTCCCTTAGGGCGTCCTCTGGGAAGAAGTGGGGGAGCGTTTTAAAAGATTGGGCAGAATATGTTGAACTATTACAAGTCTTGTGAATACTTTAGACGAATTAAAAACTCTTACATTGGCCGAAGACACCACTCCGTCTTTAATTACTTGCAAAACATCAGTTACTTGAGAGGCCTTAGTGGACGTATAATTATTATCTTAGGTTCATTAATAGTTCTTTAATTACGTGAAACTAGTAACGTGTCAACAGTTGCAATGATTTTAAAATTATTCTCTCGAAGATTTCTTAACTGGCGGACATCATTAGAATGATTTTGGGTGATGCTTCTTCCCCTGACCTAAAACTGTACGAGGAGCCAACTCTTCTCCTAAGGCTGAAACTGGGTTCAAAAGGACATGGAGGAAACTGCCCGTGGAAGGAGGAATTACAATTTTTTGGTAGTGATCAACGGCATCGCACGCTGACTCTATCGGATTTTACCCGGTTGGGAATGCTTGTTTTCAGCTCATACAAGAATTTGACAGATTTAACCAGCACTGGCTCTCAACTCGCACCAGATTCTTACAAGATTACAAGGGCTCATTCTCTTAGTAACTTACAAAAAAAAAAAAAAAAAAAAAAACGATATTAAAGAGATACGATTCCTGTCGCATTTACTTCAAGTCAAATTTTATAAGTCTGAAAGAAGCCTAAGATCGTAAGTGCAATGAATTAGACTACGCACGATATGTCTATTTCACCCTGTGGACCGAAAGCTTAAGTCAGATCGACTTATCCATCTGTAACTTTCCTTCATATATATATATATATATATATATACTATATATATATATATATATATATATATATATGTCCCCAGAAAACGTAATTTCATTTTTCCTGGTGTGTTTGTGTGGTGTTGTCTGTATATTTACGTGGAATAAGGTAACTGAAATTACTTCCGGTAATCACGGTCGATCATTGGACCGCCAAATATTTGGGATGGATAGAAGCAGCGCGGACGAAATTGCGATGGCTATCTGCATATAAATGCGCTATGTTGCTTGTGCAGTGCTCTCTCTTTCTCCATCTCCATATAGTAATGATTTCCATTTTCCTCTCTATTTCTCCTTTGCTTCTTCCTCATATGATGTTACACACCTCTCTATCATATTCATCCTTCCCTCGTTCGTTGTTATTTTTGGTAATATTATGCAGTAGTGAGCCCAAGATTACATCATGGCTATTACAGTTATGAGTGATGCTGGTGTATATATATGTATATATATATATATATATATATATATATATGTATATATACGTATATATAGACACATATATACGAACACACACACACACACATATATATATATATATATATATATATATATATATATATATATATGTATATATACGTATATATAGACACATATATATACGAACACACACACACACACATATATATATATATATATATATATATATATATATATATATATATATATATAGTGATAATAATAAAAGAAGAGAAAAGTTCGCATCATCTGAATATCGCATTATTTCACTACGACATGAATTAATTCTTAAAGGTATACTTACTGTGAATGACTCTGTACCTGCAGTATACAAAAATATTCAAGATCAATTCAGAAAACCTGAAATATACATATATGTATATGTAACAAAAGTGGTATTACAATTATTCCATTTTCAAGGCTAAACATAAGCAAAATACACGGATACAAACACATATATGTGTGGGTGTGTGTCTTATGTATTTTTTGTATTATTGGACTTGAAAGTGGGTGTATTTCCACACATGTAAATGACATCATTATGTTAAATGATTTTATTTTCATGCTTTTCAAATTTTTTAAATTGATCTTGAATATTTTTGGATAATGTATATATAGGTACAAAGTCATGCACTGTAAGTACACCTGCAAGAATTCATTTATTGCCTAGTGAATGAACACGATCTTCAGATAATAAAAACTTGTCTCTTCTCTTATCAGTCAACCAAAATAGTATCCTGACTCTTAAAAACATAGTGATGCTCTTCGATAAGAAGCCAAGGACAGGACCGGCATAGTCAGTTCATTCAGTAGCGAGATAAAGAGCTGTACGTCTCCTGCAATACAATTACCAAGCCGTTCATCACAATGAATAAGCTCCCACAAATCTCTAGATGGATTTCATGCCGCAAGTTGACACACGATCACAACATGCAGTCATCGATCCGAGAGTTTATGGACAGCACCCGAGTTATTTAAAAGGAGAATAACTGCAGAAAGGCTCCGACTTCTAAATCGAAGTAGATCAATTCAGAAACCAACGTCAAGGAACCAAGGACAATAATACGTTGTCTCGTAGAAGAGGGAGACAATTACAATTCAGAAACCTAGAACAACTCCATGTTGATCTAAAGCTTTTCATTATTTCCTTAGGTAGCATAGCCAATCACGTTGGCGTCAAGCTGCCGTGTAAAATCACATGTTTAATCAAACGACGTAAACGTGTATGAATTCATGTTTCCATAGTTTTCGTCATATGGACATCTAACTGCTACTGACAAAGTATTGTGTATTCGTACGAATTAAAAGCATTTTAGCACATAAATGTTCATCTTTGTCTCATACACATGACATCATACACACACACACACAGATATATATATATATATATATATATATATATATATATATATATATATATATATATATATATATATATATATATACACACACTTAAACCAGAGTGAGTGCAGTTCCTGACCGGTTTTGACTTCATTTGTAAGTAGCTCAATTATGCGCATCTCCCCTTATTCATTGGGTCCAGTTGTTACAATACAAATTCTTAAACTGCTTTCAATATAAAGTCACTAGCCCAAGCTCTTTTATTAACTGGTTGCTATCACCACATTCATCCAAGTTCTAGGCATACCATTCACGGCTTAGTTAATTCAGACACAAAGGGTTTACTGCGCGCGCGCGCGTGTAATGAGAGAAAAAAGGACATCAAGAAACACCTACATATTACCTCATATTATCGAATTACGAAAGGACACTGGGGAATTTTAAAAAGTCTTGAATTGTCTAACAACGCGAATCACGCTTTATTATATCTGTAATATTTTGTTTTTAATGTACACTACAGTGTTCTTGTTTACGTTCATCTCGGTTGTTCATGACACATTCTACCTGCTCTCCATAAATGTTCATTTCTAGCCCAATTCTTTGTATGTCTGTCGACAGAATAAAGGAATGACAGAAGGGAGTGCAGTGAAATATAGTGGAATAAAAGAACTTCGAGAACCAACAAATGAAGAAATTCATAACATACCATCCGTCATTTTCTTTATCTCGTTCCCTCTGTGATTTATAATTCATTCACTCAGCCCAAGATGAATGGGCAAGGGGCCCGATATTCTAGTCAGTCTCTCTCTCTCTCTCTCTCTCTCTCTCTCTCTCTCTCTCTCTCTCTCTCTCTCACACACACAGAAAATGGACTCTTATTTTGAAATAAGAGTCATAAATTCTTTCCATCTGTCATATATTACGAACCCAACATTTCCATTAAGCATTCACAGTTAAATGAAATATTGCCCGCTGCCTCTCCTTTCGAGGCCCTGCGTGGATCTTAATTGTGTGGGAGGTTTGATAAATATTCCCAATTTAGTGAAGTGGTACAAGAGACTACAATGATAGCAATTTATACTCCCCGCTGATGCCAATGACTTCAATTTAATATAATCATTGTCATGAATGATTGAACCAGATTTTACTTACTAACTATCCGCAGAAAAGCAATTACTCATACATCCAAGATTGGAAATATTGTGATTTTATTTTACTATAATCTACAAAGGAACCGAGGCGTTCAATATGAGAGGCCTGCTCTGTTGATTAATGGTCAATTGGCTCTAAATAGTGGGCCGTTACAGGACTGCGGGGAACAAAGAATTGGTCTCGCAATCCAAGGAACATTATCACATGACTGTTTTTCTATTCCTTACACTGCTTTTAGAAGAGTGTGAACTGCGAGTTGCAATACACAAGGGTAATTTGCAAAAACTCGTGAAGTTGAGGCCTAAAGTCGAATTTATCACAGACTTGGGAATAGTCTAGCATTTGAAGTGTGATTTTTCAAAACACAGACATACCTTCTTGTAACCGTCACTTGGCTTTGTTTATTTTATTTTCATATGTTAATCAGTCAAAGCACATTCGAAGCTTTTAGAAAAAAAGCTGCTTATGTTAGTTCTAAATGTAATTACAGGACCCAGCTTTATATTTATTAATCGCGTGTTAATTCCATACAAATTATGAACTAATCACATAAATACGTTCAGTAATCCATGAATGAACAAAACAGCGAAATGAACATCTTTGTAACTCAGTTGAGAGTTTCACGAATTGAGTGCCAGAATCAAACAACTGTAATAACCCATCAAGGAGCGTATGATGAACAAAAGATAAACCAATACAGACTTATAAAGTCCCCCTTATTAATCCAGTGAGGGTTATTCCTCGTGGCAGAAATACAAGGGTAAATTCAAGTCTGCTGAAATTAGACGTCTCCTAAGGGTTACCACGGTCATTTCTGACCGGACGAGGGGAGATGCCATCACACTTTTAATTCCAGTTCCCCTACTGAGAGAGAGAGAGAGAGAGAGAGAGAGAGAGAGAGAGAGAGAGAGAGAGAGAGAGAGTTTCCATCATCTAACACAAACTACTCCCCTCTGCATTTTCTTATGTCAGCTGTCGGCAGGAGTGAGAAGAGTGAACACTTTCGAATGTGGAAATGCCGTCCCCTTCCTCCTTCCTTTACGTCGAAATCCCCCTTGTTAGTGAGGGAAATAGGCATTAATCCTACCGAGAGAGGACTGAAGGACAGACTCTCGTCTAACCTATCAGCTGGCCCTCTACGATATAAAGGGGCGTAGAAATGGTTATCATGCACGATAATGAAAGGGAAGAACGTATGAGGGCCCATCTAACCATTGTTCACAACATAAATAATTACCAGCGCCATTTTTGTTTTAATAAGAGTGTATCCCTTCACCTTCTCCACTAACTCGTACTTTTTGGGAAATGTTTCCTACTGCAGCTGAATGCGAAAATGGGAAAACATGAGGAAGCTCTCCTTCTCCGTCCAGGAGCCGAGCAAACAAAAATCTGACTGTTAAGAAACATTAAGGCTTTCCTGTACATCGCACGACTGACAAGATTTTCGTGCTCAGTTAGTAAATACGTCGTATAACAAAGGGAGATGGGCAAATGTCGTACACTTCAACTTTCAATTGACATACTACATAAAATGTTTGTCGAAGCAGAGGTTGAGTTACGGTGGGCCGAAACACGTATGTTTTACGATTACTCCTTTCTCATTTTATCAGGGCATTGTTTTATATTTAACCCAGAATAAACTATGCAAATAATAAGTAAGGAAACTATATTAGTAGACGAAGTGAAAATATATATGCATACATACACTCCAAATAATAAGTAAGGAAACTATATCAGTACATGAAGTGAATATATATATATATATATATATATATTATATATATATATATATATATATATATATATATATGCATACCTACACTCCATACACACATGAAATATAACTACTCTTTCTTGTATGACTTTACAATATATTAACGCACAGACTTGCAAATGACTTCATAAACTACAATGTTCCGTGACTACAGTCTTCTAAGATGAATATTTTGATTGAAAACTCTTGCCTTTCCACATAAACACAATGGATTATCAGAAAGCGCTTAATGCAATTTTGTATCAAGTTTGCACATACACGCGTATAAACATACATAGATATATACATGCAGA